>NW_022145597.1:8278852-8861352 GCF_000002235.5 Strongylocentrotus purpuratus
TACGCGCGATTTTTGTAATACATTGCATATATGGGCAAAAAATGCCTATGAAACGTCCATTGGGATGAATAGGGATTGCCAATTTTTTTTTCATATTTAGATAGAGTATGAGTCGGAGGTATGATTTCATATCTCATTGGCCATTAAGTACATCTTAACGTCATCATAATGGCCTTGGAAGTCAAAAATACAAAATTGCATATTATGACGTCATTGTATTTATGGAAAATGTAGTGTATTTCTCTCAATATTCATCGATTCTCTTTGAAATGTCGATATGTTGTAGATAAGGCAATTCTCTACAAGATCACTTTTCACTAAGTTTCATTTTAATGAGGTCATCATAGTACAAAATTCAATTAAAGGCCACATGTCAGAATTTTCGTCATTTGCGTGTTATGTCTATGGAAGGGAATTTCGTTCACATCATGAATCTACATGGCATTCATCTATGAGCACTATCTATCTTATGTGTCCTCTGTTTTCTCCCAAATTGGGGTATGTTATAGCTGAGACCATGGGCTATCAAAAAGGGTGACTTTGTTTTTTAATCAGATGTTGGGATCATGTTAAAATTTTCGATCGAAAGTTGAAATTGCAAATTTTGAAGGAATCATTAGGTGATACGTAACGAAGTCTACGTATCACCTTTTGATTTCGTCGTCAAGATTGTTATTTATTTATTATTATTCTTCCTCGAATTTGTTCGCAGGATATCTCAAACTGAATGAAGCCATTGTTATGAATGTTTCAATGATGATAGATCTTAGTCTAACTTAGAACTGCGTGACTTTTCAAAGACTCAAAGTCATCGTGACGTCATCCAGGCGCCATTTTGTAAAAATCAACTTATGATCATATCTTCATAACGGAAAGTAATTTTACATTCATATTTATCAAGATTAAGATCAATATCCGTCGGGTTAATTTGAGTTCAATAAATGCGCGCCAAAATGCGCGCGTACGCGTAGGCGCGCGCGTTAATGCGCGCGTAAAATTTTTAAATTGCTCAAAATCGTCTTAAATTTTTTTGCATACGTTTCAGGCCATTATAAGCATTTCATAAAAAATCACGCAAAACACGCATTTTTGCACGTTTTCGTTCGTCACGGCCGAACGAAAAATAATTCTCCGCAAAAGCTTTTGACCGAATATTCCTCATATTTTTCCGGAAATTTGATACCATGTTTAGCTCTCTATCACTATTATTAAAAACGGAATGAGCGTCCGTTCAAGATAACCGTCCGTACGCGCGATTTTTTGTAATACATTGCATATATGGGCAAAAACATGCCTATGAAAAGTCCATTGGGATGAATAGGGATTGCCAATTTTTTTTTCATATTTAGATAGAGTATGAGTCGGAGGTATGATTTCATATCTCATTTGGCCATTAAGTACATCTTAACGTCATCATAATGGCCTTGGAAGTCAAAAATACAAAATTGCATATTATGACGTCATTGTATTTATGGAAAATGTAGTGTATTTCTCTCAATATTCATCGATTCTCTTTGAAATGTCGATATGTTGTAGATAAGGCAATTCTCTACAAGATCACTTTTCACTAAGTTTCATTTTAATGAGGTCATCATAGTACAAAATTCAATTAAAGGCCACATGTCAGAATTTTCGTCATTTGCGTGTTATGTCTATGGAAGGTGAATTTCGTTCACATCATGAATCTACATGGCATTCATCTATGAGCACTATCTATCTTATGTGTCCTCTGTTTTCTCCCAAATTGGGGTATGTTATAGCTGAGGACCATGGGCTATCAAAAAGGGTGACTTGTTTTTTAATCAGATGTTGGGATCATGTTAAAATTTTCGATCGAAAGTTGAAATTGCAAATTTTGAAGGAATCATTAGGTGATACGTAACGAAGTCTACGTATCACCTTTTGATTTCGTCAAGATTGTTATTTATTTATTATTATTCTTCCTCGAATTTGTTCGCAGGATATCTCAAGACTGAATGAAGCCATTGTTATGAATGTTTCAATGATGATAGATCTTAGTCTAACTTAGAACTGCGTGACTTTTCAAAGACTCAAAGTCATCGTGACGTCATCCAGGCGCCATTTTGTAAAAATCAACTTATGATCATATCTTCATAACGGAAAGTAATTTTACATTCATATTTATCAAGATTAAGATCAATATCCGTCGGGTTAATTTGAGTTCAATAAATGCGCGCCAAAATGCGCGTACGCGTAGGCGCGCGCGTTAATGCGCGCGTAAAATTTAAATTGCTCAAAATCGTCTTAAATTTTTTTTGCATACGTTTCAGGCCATTATAAGCATTTCATAAAAAATCACGCAAAACACGCATTTTTGCACGTTTTCGTTCGTCACGGCCGAACGAAAAATAATTTCTCCGCAAAAGCTTTTGACCGAATATTCCTCATATTTTTCCGGAAAATTTGATACCATGTTTAGCTCTCTATCACTATTAAAAACGGAATGAGCGTCCGTTCAAGATAACCGTCCGTACGCGCGATTTTTGTAATACATTGCATATATGGGCAAAAACATGCCTATGAAAAGTCCATTGGGATGAATAGGGATTGCCAATTTTTTTTTCATATTTAGATAGAGTATGAGTCGGAGGTATGATTTCATATCTCATTTGGCCATTAAGTACATCTTAACGTCATCATAATGGCCTTGGAAGTCAAAAATACAAAATTGCATATTATGACGTCATTGTATTTATGGAAAATGTAGTGTATTTCTCTCAATATTCATCGATTCTCTTTGAAATGTCGATATGTTGTAGATAAGGCAATTCTCTACAAGATCACTTTTCACTAAGTTTCATTTTAATGAGGTCATCATAGTACAAAATTCAATTAAAGGCCACATGTCAGAATTTTCGTCATTTGCGTGTTATGTCTATGGAAGGTGAATTTCGTTCACATCATGAATCTACATGGCATTCATCTATGAGCACTATCTATCTTATGTGTCCTCTGTTTTCTCCCAAATTGGGGTATGTTATAGCTGAGACCATGGGCTATCAAAAAAGGGTGACTTTGTTTTTTAATCAGATGTTGGGATCATGTTAAAATTTTCGATCGAAAGTTGAAATTGCAAATTTTGAAGGAATCATTAGGTGATACGTAACGAAGTCTACGTATCACCTTTTGATTTCGTCAAGATTGTTATTAGGTGATACGTACGTAGACGTATCACCTTTTGATTTCGTCAAGATTTTATTATTATTTATTTATTTATTTATTATTATTCTTCCTCGAATTTGTTCGCAGGATATCTCAAGACTGAATGAAGCCATTGTTATGAATCTTTCAATGATGATAGATCTTAGTCTAACTTAGAACTGCGTGAATTTTCAAAGACTCAAAGTCATCGTGACGTCATCCAGGCGCCATTTTGTGAAAATCAACTAATGATCATATCTTTATAACGAATAGTAATTTTTCATTCATATTTATCATGATTAAGATCAATATCCGTCCGGTCAAGTTGAGGTCAAAAAACGTGCGTAAATGCGCGCGTGCGCGCTCGTCCGCGCGTTTTACGCGCGCGCAAAAATTTAAAATGCTCTAAATCATCCCAAATTTTTTTTACATACGTTTCAGGCCATATGGAGCATTTGATAAAAAAATTACGCACACGCGCATGTGCGCGCGTTTTCGCGCGTACTGGCATTTTGCAACATAGAATCGCCGATTTTTTTTCTGTCATCATATTCGGTACATTTTTCCAAGCATTTTGATAATTTGTTCACCTTTTATTAACGCAATGAGCGTCCGTCAAAGTTGACAGCACGCGCGGATTTGCGTTATCTTTATCCACAATACATGGGCAAAAACATGCCTATATAAAATTCATTGTAACTCTTTAGAATAGATAGAAACTCCTAATATTTTGTCATATTTGGATAGATTATGAGTTGGAGATATGATTTCATGTCTCATTTGATCCTCAATTAACTCATGACGTCATCATAATGGCCTCCAAACTCAAAATTTTAATTTGCATATTATGACGTCAGCATATTTTTGGAAAATTGATTGTATCTCTGTAAATATAGATCAATTTTCTTTTTAATTTGATATGTTCTAGCTGAGACAATTTTCTACAAATGTAATGTTCACAATTTTTATTTTGACAAAAGTATCATGGTGTATTTTTGCGATTAAAGGAGGCATGTCAAATTTTCGCATTTTGCGTGTATTCTCTATGGGACATGACTTTTTCTCAAAACTGGATTCTACACTCCTGTCTTTCGCGAGCAAAATCTCTGTTGTTTTAGCTTTGTTTTCGCTGAGCTTTGGATATGTTGTAGCTGAGACAATGAGCTATCAAAAGTGTGTCTTTTATTTTTCGATTAGATGCCAGAATTATGCTCATATTTCACTTGCAAAGTAGGATTTCTGAATTCCATTTCCCGTTTACGTGTAATCGCTATGGGAGATGTTTTGGTATATCGGTAACGCACTTGACTTCCAACCTCGAGATCCCTGGTTCGAGTCCGGGTGTCTCCAACCCTTTTTTTTCTCTCACTTTTTTTTCCTTTTGACCTTCACTGTACCATCTCCTTTGATTATTTAAACACGTAGATTCGCAAATAATGTCATAAATAACGCTTTTTACTTTATTATTACCCTATTTTTACTTAATCCATTACTTTTTGCGTGTAATCCCTATGGGAGATGACTTTTTCTAAAATCTGGAGTCTACATTCCTGTCTTTTGCGAGCAATATCGCCGCTATTTCGGCTTGGATTTGTTGATTTTTTTAGTATGTTGTAGCTGAGACTATATGCTATCTAAATCAACCCTCATTTTTTCAATAAGATTTCATGATCGCGCTCATGATCATGATCATGATCATCATGATCATCATTATCATAATGATGATAATCATTTATCAGTTACATTTTCATTTCTTTGAATAAGATAAAAATCGTCAAAAGGTGTTCTTCATGATGTAAATTAGAGTCAAGTGTGTAACTGGTTACTGCACAGGGTCAAAGGTCATATATTGTTTCAGTCTATCTTCCCTAGATCCATGATGATCAAGGAGACACAATTTAATCTTGACATATGACTAGATCATAATGGAAGAAGCATATGAATTGGAGAAGCATTTTACAAAATAATATATCGTGTAATGCATTATTCGTTATGTAGACCATTATCATACGTATCACCTAATTCGTCTAAGTGACGAATTAAAGTCTAGTATTTATTTTGTGTCTGTATAGAAGAAATTATTATTATTCTTCCTCAATTTTGTTCGCAGGATATCTCAAGAGTGGCTAAAGCCATTATCATGAAACTTGCCATGATGATAGATCTTAGTCTAACTTAGAACTGCGTGACTTTTAAAAACTCAAAGTCATCGTGACGTCATCCAGACGCCATTTTGTGAAAATCAACTTATGATCATATCTTCATAACGGAAAAGTATTTCTCATACATAATTATCATGATTAAGATCAATATCCGTCCCGTCAATTCCAGGTCAATTAACGTGCGTAAATGCGCGCGTGCGCGTTCATCCGCGCGTTTACGCGCGCGCAAAAATTAAAAATGCTCTAAATCATCCCAAATTTTTTTTGCATACGTTTCAGGCCATATGGAGCATTTGACAAAAAATTATGCTCACGCGCATGCGCGCGCGTTTTTGCGCGTGCTAGCATTTTGCAACATAGAATCGCCGAATTTTCTCTATCATCATATTTGGCACATTTTTCCAAGCAGTTTGATAACTTGTTAACCTTTTAATAACACAACGAGCGTCCGTCAAAGTTGACAGCGCGCGCGGACCTGCGTTTTCTTTATCCACAATACATGAGCAAAAACATGCCTATACAAAATTCTTTGTAACTCTTCAGAATAGATAGGAACTCCCAATATTTTTTCATATTTAGATAGATTAAGGGTGGAGATATGATTTCATGTCTCATTTGACCCTCAATTAACTAAAGACGTCATCATAATGGCCTCCGAACTCAAAATTTAAATTTTGATAGTATGACGTTTGCATATTTTTGGACAATTGATTGTATCTCTGTAAATATTGATTTTCTTTCTTGCAAATTTTGATATCTTCTAGCTGAGATAATTTTCTACAAATGCAGTGTCCACAATTTTTCAGTTTGACAAAGGTATCATGTCGTATTTTTGCGATTAAAGGAGGCATGTCAATTTTTCACATCTTGCGTGTATTGTCTATGGGACATGACTATTTCTCAAAACTGGATTCTACATTTCCCTCTTTTGCGAGCAATATCTCCGTTGTTTTAGCTTTGTTTTTGCTGAGCTTTGGGTATGTTGTAGCTGAGACAATGAGCTATCTCCAGTGTGCACTTTATTTTTCGATCATATGCCGGGATCATGCTCATTTTTCACTTGCAAAGTAAGATTTCAGAATTCCATTTCCCGTTTACGTGTAATCGCTAAGGGAGATGTTTTGGTATATCGGTATACGCACTTGACTTCCATCCTCGAGATCCATGGTTCGAGTCCGGGTGTCTCCAACAATATTTGTCTTCATTTTATTTTTTGACCTTTCACTGTACCATCTCCTTTGAGTATTAAAACACGTAGAATCGCAAATAATGTAATAAATAACCCTATTTTCTTTATTATTACCCTATTTTCACTTAATCCATTTTAATATATTATAATCCTCAATCGGATACCTGAAGGGGGCGCTATACCACTTTCAATCATGGTCATCTGGAAGGCATTGTTCTCAAATTCATCTCTCTCTCTCCTCTAAATGTAAATGGTTGACTTTTTGTTGTACTGAGCGAGGCGGGAAGATTCGCCGGCAATTCGTTCTTTTACTTCTTCTCTCATGTTCTGCCCCTCTCCTTTTTTGGTCTGTCTCTGCATCTATCTATCTCTCTTCTCTTTCACCCTCTCCCTCTCTCTCTCTCTCTCTTGCTTGCGTCCCTCTTATTCTCTTGGTCTGTTTCCCTCCGCCCTACAGTTGAAACTTGACTCATGGATAGACCATAATGGGAGTAGTAAACGAAATATGTAATCGTAAAAATGCGTTCTTTATTATGTTACACATGAGCATACGTATCACCTAATTCGTCTAAGTGACGAATTAAAGTCTAGTATTTATTTTGTGTCTGTATAGAAGAAATTATTATTATTCTTCCTCAATTTTGTTCGCAGGATATCTCAAGAATGGCTAAAGCCATTATCATGAAACTTGCCATGATGATAGATCTTAGTCTAACTTAGAACTGCGTGACTTTTCAAAAACTCAAAGTCATCGTGACGTCATCCAGGCGCCATTTTGTGAAAATCAACTTATGATCATATCTTCATAACGGAAAAGTATTTCTCATTCATAATTATCATGATTAAGATCAATATCCTACCGGTCAATACCAGGTCAATAAACGTGCGCAAATGCGCGCGTGCGCGTTCATCCGCGCGTTTACGCGCGCGTAAAAATTTAAAATGCTCTAAATCATCCTAAATTTTTTTTGCATACGTTTTAGGCCATATGGAGCATTTGACAAAAAATTATGCTCACGCGCATGCGAGCGCGTTTTTTGCGCGTTCTAGCATTTTGCAACATAGAATCGCCGAATTTTCTTTATCATCATATTTGGCACATTTTTCCAAGCATTTTGATAACTTGTTAACCTTTTTATAACGCAATAAGCGTCCGTCAAAGTTGACAGCGCGCGCGGACCTGCGTTTTCTTTATCCACAATACATGAGCAAAAACATGCCTATACAAAATTCTTTGTAACTCTTCTGAATAGATAGGAACTCCCAATTTTTTTTCATATTTAGATAGATTATGGGTCGGAAATATGATTTCATGTGTCATTTGACCCTTAATTAACTCATGACGTCATCATAATGGCCTCCGAACTCAAAATTTAAATTTTGATAGTATGACGTTTGCATATTTTTGGACAATTGATTGTATCTCTGTAAATATTGATTTTTTTTCTTGCAAATTTTGATATGTTCTAGCTGAGATAATTTTCAACAAATGCAATGTCCACAATTTTCCAGTTTGACAAAGGTATCATGTCGTATTTTTGCGATTAAAGGAGGCATGTCAATTTTTCTCATTTTGCGTGTATTGTCTATGGCACATGACTATTTCTCAAAACTGGATTCTACATTTCCCTCTTTCGCGAGCAATATCTCCGTTGTTTTAGCTTTGTTTTTGCTGAGCTTCGGGTATGTTGTAGCTGAGACGAAAGGCTATCTCCAGTGTTCACTTTATTTTTCGATCATATGCCGGGATCATGCTCATATTTCACTTGCAATGTAGGACTTTAGAATTCCATTTCCCGTTTACGTGTTATCGCTATGGGAGATGTTTTGGTATATCAGTAACGCACTTGACTTCCAACCTCGAGATCCCTGGTTCGAGTCCGGGTGTCTCCAACAATTTTTTTCTTAACTTTTTTTTCCTTTTGACCTTTCACTGTACCATCTCCTTTGATTATTTAAACACATAGAATCGCAAATAATGTCATAAACAACCCTTTTTACTTTATTATTACCCTATTATCACTTAATCCATTACTTTTTGCGTGTAATCCCTATGGGAAATGACTTTTTCTAAAATCTGGATTCTACATTCCTGTCTTTTGCGAGCAATATCGCCGTTAGTTCTGCTTGGATTTTGTTGATTTTTGAGTATGTTGTAGCTTAGACTATATGCTATCTAAAGCAATCCTTATTTTTTCAATAAGATGTCAGGATCGCGCTCATGATCATGATCATGATCATTATCATCATGATCATCATTATCATAATGATGATAATCATTTATCAATTACATTTTCATTTCTTTGAATGAGATAAAATCGTCAAAAGGTGTTCTTCATGATGTAAATTAGAGTCAAATGTGTAACTGGTTACTGCACAGGGTCAAAGGTCATTTATTGTTTCAATCTATCTTCCCTAGATCCATCATAATCAAGGAGACACAATTTAATCTTGACATATGGATAGATCATAATGGGAGAAGCATATAAATGGGAGAAGCATTTTATAAATTAATATATCGTGTATTGCATTATTTGTTATGTAAACCATTATCATACGTATCACCTAATTCGTCTAAGTGACGAATTAAAGTCTAGTTTATTTATTATTATTCTTCCTCGAATTTGTTCGCAGGATATCTCAAGACTGAATGAAGCCATTGTTATGAATGTTTCAATGATGATAGATCTTAGTCTAACTTAGAACTGCGTGACTTTTCAAAGACTCAAAGTCATCGTGACGTCATCCAGGCGCCATTTTGTAAAAATCAACTTATGATCATATCTTCATAACGGAAAGTAATTTTACATTCATATTTATCAAGATTAAGATCAATATCCGTCGGGTTAATTTGAGTTCAATAAATGCGCGCCAAAATGCGCGTACGCGTAGGCGCGCGCGTTAATGCGCGCGTAAAATTTTAAATTGCTCAAAATCGTCTTAAATTTTTTTTGCATACGTTTCAGGCCATTATAAGCATTTCATAAAAAATCACGCAAAACACGCATTTTTGCACGTTTTCGTTCGTCACGGCCGAACGAAAAATAATTTCTCCGCAAAAGCTTTTGACCGAATATTCCTCATATTTTTCCGGAAAATTTGATACCATGTTTAGCTCTCTATCACTATTAAAAACGGAATGAGCGTCCGTTCAAGATAACCGTCCGTACGCGCGATTTTTGTAATACATTGCATATATGGGCAAAAACATGCCTATGAAAAGTCCATTGGGATGAATAGGGATTGCCAATTTTTTTTTCATATTTAGATAGAGTATGAGTCGGAGGTATGATTTCATATCTCATTTGGCCATTAAGTACATCTTAACGTCATCATAATGGCCTTGGAAGTCAAAAATACAAAATTGCATATTATGACGTCATTGTATTTATGGAAAATGTAGTGTATTTCTCTCAATATTCATCGATTCTCTTTGAAATGTCGATATGTTGTAGATAAGGCAATTCTCTACAAGATCACTTTTCACTAAGTTTCATTTTAATGAGGTCATCATAGTACAAAATTCAATTAAAGGCCACATGTCAGAATTTTCGTCATTTGCGTGTTATGTCTATGGAAGGTGAATTTCGTTCACATCATGAATCTACATGGCATTCATCTATGAGCACTATCTATCTTATGTGTCCTCTGTTTTCTCCCAAATTGGGGTATGTTATAGCTGAGACCATGGGCTATCAAAAAGGGTGACTTTGTTTTTTAATCAGATGTTGGGATCATGTTAAAATTTTCGATCGAAAGTTGAAATTGCAAATTTTGAAGGAATCATTAGGTGATACGTAACGAAGTCTACGTATCACCTTTTGATTTCGTCAAGATTGTTATTTATTTATTATTATTCTTCCTCGAATTTGTTCGCAGGATATCTCAAGACTGAATGAAGCCATTGTTATGAATGTTTTAATGATGATAGATCTTAGTCTAACTTAGAACTGCGTGACTTTTCAAAGACTCAAAGTCATCGTGACGTCATCCAGGCGCCATTTTGTAAAAATCAACTTATGATCATATCTTCATAACGGAAAGTAATTTTACATTCATATTTATCAAGATTAAGATCAATATCCGTCGGGTTAATTTGAGTTCAATAAATGCGCGCCAAAATGCGCGTACGCGTAGGCGCGCGCGTTAATGCGCGCGTAAAATTTTAAATTGCTCAAAATCGTCTTAAATTTTTTTTGCATACGTTTCAGGCCATTATAAGCATTTCATAAAAAATCACGCAAAACACGCATTTTTGCACGTTTTCGTTCGTCACGGCCGAACGAAAAATAATTTCTCCGCAAAAGCTTTTGACCGAATATTCCTCATATTTTTCCGGAAAATTTGATACCATGTTTAGCTCTCTATCACTATTAAAAACGGAATGAGCGTCCGTTCAAGATAACCGTCCGTACGCGCGATTTTTGTAATACATTGCATATATGGGCAAAAACATGCCTATGAAAAGTCCATTGGGATGAATAGGGATTGCCAATTTTTTTTTCATATTTAGATAGAGTATGAGTCGGAGGTATGATTTCATATCTCATTTGGCCATTAAGTACATCTTAACGTCATCATAATGGCCTTGGAAGTCAAAAATACAAAATTGCATATTATGACGTCATTGTATTTATGGAAAATGTAGTGTATTTCTCTCAATATTCATCGATTCTCTTTGAAATGTCGATATGTTGTAGATAAGGCAATTCTCTACAAGATCACTTTTCACTAAGTTTCATTTTAATGAGGTCATCATAGTACAAAATTCAATTAAAGGCCACATGTCAGAATTTTCGTCATTTGCGTGTTATGTCTATGGAAGGTGAATTTCGTTCACATCATGAATCTACATGGCATTCATCTATGAGCACTATCTATCTTATGTGTCCTCTGTTTTCTCCCAAATTGGGGTATGTTATAGCTGAGACCATGGGCTATCAAAAAGGGTGACTTTGTTTTTTAATCAGATGTTGGGATCATGTTAAAATTTTCGATCGAAAGTTGAAATTGCAAATTTTGAAGGAATCATTAGGTGATACGTAACGAAGTCTACGTATCACCTTTTGATTTCGTCAAGATTGTTATTAGGTGATACGTAACGAAGTCTACGTATCACCTATTGATTTCGTCAAGATTTTTCTTTATTATTTATTTATTCTTCCTCGAATTTGTTCGCAGGATATCTCAAGACTCAATAACGCCATTATCATGAAACTGTTAATGATGATAGATCTTAGTCTAACTTAGAACTGCGTGAATTTTTAGAGACCCAAAATCATCGTGACGTCATCTAGACGCCATTTTGTGAAAATCAACTTACGATCATATCTTCATAACAGAAAGCCATTTCTCATTCGTATTTGTCATGATCAAGGTCAATATTTGTCGGGTCAATTTCAGGTCAATAAATGCGCTCAAAAATGCGCGTACGCGTAGGTGCGCGCGTAAATGCGCGCGTAAAATTTTTAATTGCTCAAAATCGTCCTAAATTTTTTTGGCATACGTTTTAGGCCATTATAAGCATTTCATAAAAAATCGCGCACACGCGCATGCGTGCCCGTTTCCGCGCGTACTGGCATTTTGCACGATAGAATCGCCGAATTTTCTCTGTCATCATATTTGGCACATTTTTCCAAGCATTTTGATAATTTGTTCACCTTCTATTAACGCAATGAGCGTCCGTCAAAGTTGACAGCACGCGCGGATTTGCGTTATCTTTATCCACAATACATGGGCAAAAACATGCCTATATAAAATTCATTGTAACTCTTTAGAATAGATAGAAACTCCTAATATTTTTTCATATTGGGATAGATGATGAGTTGGAGATATGATTTCATGTCTCATTTTATCCTCAATTAACTCATGACGTCATCATAATGGCCTCCAAACTTAAAATTTCAATTTGCATATTATGACGTCAGCATATTTTTGGAAAATTGATTGTATCTCTGGAAATATCGATCAGTTTTCTTTCAAATTTTTAAAAGTTGTAGCTGAGACAATTTTCTACAAATGTAGTATTCACATTTTTTATTTTTGACAAAGTATCATGGTGTATTTTTGGGATTAAAGGAGGCATGTCAATTTTTCACATTTCGCGTGTATTCTCTATGGGACATGACTTTTTCTCAAAACTGGATTCTACACTCCTGTCTTTCGCGAGCAAAATCTCCGTTGTTTTAGCTTCGTTTTCGCTGAGCTTCGGATATGTTGTAGCTGAGACAATGAGCTATCACCAGTGTGTCCTTTATTTTTCGATTAGATGCCGGGATCATGCTCATATTTCACTTGCAAAGTAGAATTTCAGAATTCCATTTCCCGTTTACGTGTAATTGCTATGGGAGATGTTTTGGTATATCGGTATACGCACTTGACTTCCAACCTCGAGATCCCTGGTTCGAGTCCGGGTGTCTCCAACAATTTTTGCTTCACTTTTTTTTCCTTTTGGCCTTCACTGTACCATCTCCTTTGATTATTTAAACACGTAGAATCGCAAATAATGTCATAAATAACCCTTTTTACTTAATTATTACCCTATTTTCACTTAATCCATTACTTTTTGCGTGTAATCCCTATGGGAGATGACTTTTTCTCAAATCTTGAGTCTACATTACTGTCTTTTGCGAGCAATATCGCCGTTATTAGGTGATACGTAACGAAGTCAACGTATCACCTATTGATTTCGTCAAGATTTTCTTTATTTTTATTCTTCCTCGAATTTGTTCGCAGGATATCTCAAGACTGAATAAAGCCATTGTCATGAATTTTTCAACGATGATAGATCTTAGTCTAACTTAGAACTGCGTGACTTTTCAAAGACTCAAAGTCATCGTGACGTCATCCAGACGCCATTTTGTGAAAATCAACTTATGATCATATCTTCATAACAGAAAGCCATTTCTCATTCATATTTATCACGATCAAGGTCAATATCTGTCCGGTCAATTTCAGGTCAATAAATGCGCGCAAAAATGCGCATACGCGTACGTGCGCGCGTTAATGCGCGCGTAAATTTTTATATTGCTCAAAATCGTCTTAAATTTTTTTTGCATACGTTTCAGGCCATTATAAGCATTTATAAAAAATCGCGCAAAACACGCATTTTTGCGCGTTTTTGTTCGTCACGGCCGAACGAAAAATAATTCCTCCGCAAAAACTTTTGACAGGATATTCCTCATAATTTTCCGAACAATTTGATACCAAGTTTATCTCTTTATCACTATTAATAACGGAATGAGCGTCCGTTCAAGATAACCGTCCGCACGCGCGATTTTTGTAATACATAGCATATACGGGCAAAAACATGCCTATAAAAAGTCCATTGGGATGAATAAGGATTGCCAATTTTTGTTTTCATATTTAGATAGAGTATGAGTCGAAGGTATGATTTCATATCTCATTTGGCCATTAACTACATCTTGACGTCATCATAATGGCCTTGGAAGTCAAAAATACAAAAATGCATATTATGACGTCATTATGTTTATGGAAAATTTAGTGTATTTCTCTTAATATTCATCGATTCTCTTCTAGATTTTAATATGTTGTAGTCGAGGCAATCGTCTTTGAGATCAGTCTACACCAATTTTCATTTCAATGATGTCATCATAGTACAAAATTCAATTAAAGGCCACATGTCAGAATTTTCGTCATTTGCGTGTTATGTCTATGGAAGGTGAATTTTGTTCACATCATGAATCTACATGGCATTCATCTATGAGCACTATCTTTCTTATTTGTGCTCTGTTTTCTCCCAAATTTGGGTATGTTATAGCTGAGACCATGGGCTATAAAAACAGTGCGTTTAGTTTTTTAATCAGATGATGGGATCATGTCACAATTTTCAATCGAATGTCGGATTTGCAAATTCTGTAGAACTTTGCAGTAATTATGACGTCACGTATGTCCTATTTGTGAAATTTTAACGTTAGCAGTGTCCTAGTATTGAGTTGAATTGATGATGGTTTTTGAGAATAAAAATAAAAGAACAACAATGCATTGCGGCATAAACGGATGAATTAGGAAATGTTTTACAAATTTAAAATACAATATATACAAACATTCATATCAAATAACATCGAAATTAAAGAATTGAACCTGAATGAGTAAATTGTTAAAAATAATATTCAACTTCGAAATTTGTATTTCATTTTTGATCTTCCGAAATCATTTGATATAAAAAGGAGATACACAAAAGTGAAGAAGAACATGATGATGATGTAAAGCAAAGAAAGAAAAGAAAAGTTGATGGTAAGATTGTAAGAGGATAGACAGAGGGTATAGTAACACTATCCTAAGGTATCGATATCAATATTCAAGCATTACACATTATACAAATTACAAATGATAGAGGCGAAGTTATTATGCGAATACTTATATGACAAATTGTACACATTTATATTTTCCTCTAGGTAATAGCTACCACAAGAAAAAGGTTATGTTTTATCCAAACTGTAAAAAAAGGGGAATTGTTAGAAGAAGTAAAAGTAGAAGAAGAAAGAGGGAAAAGAGAATTGAGAAAAAAGGAGATGGGTGAGATGCCTAGCTGCCTTCCTCTTTATCTCTTGCTCTGTCTCGATCTGCCTCTCTATTTCTGTATAGTTTCCCCCTTTCTCTCTGCATCATCCCAGTGTCTCATTTATTAGTGTATTACATGTTACAAATCAAATCAAAGGAAATTTGAGGCAATTTCCATCGTTTAGCCATTCACTGCCATGCATACTAACAATCATTTCTAGAATTAACATCTTATAGATGTTGGTTTATGGATGGGTAAAATATAAATATCTTACTCATATTTTATATTGAATCAGGACTAAATAAATCACTGTGTTCATGTTTAATTGATAAAAAAGGGCTTAAAAACTTTATTTGCATGTTATCTCAAGACTTGACAGATGGCACACGGAAGCATTCACATCCTTAGTGCGTCAAAACGTTCTTCAAACGGTAGATCTTTCTTTCCAATACGGAACGGTCAATAAGCAGCATGAAACTTAGTTAAGATATAGTCCTTATTAGTCATAATCAGCTCTATTGACGTCATTGTTGCCTATTTAGTGCGTCGAAATATCACTTCAATGATTGGTATAAGTATATCTCTGCGATGTTTAGTAATAGGAGGGCACTCTCCCTGGTAATAGTTAACAGTTATCATATATAACGATCCTCAATCGAAAACATGAAGGGGGCGCTGTGCCACTTTTAATCATGGTCATCATTTTAATATCGTCATCATCGTATTCATGAACATAATCGTTTTTTGATTATCGGCAACACTTTCATGACCAGTATTCAAAAGAGCTTATTTATGCTAGAAATATGGAAGGCATTGTTCTCAATTGCATCTCTCTCTCTCCTCTCTCTTGCTGTGTTTCCCTTCTCCCCTCATGTTCTGCCCCTCTCCTTTACTTGGTCTGTCTCTGCATCTCTCTCTCACTCTCTATCTCTCTTTCTCTCTCTACACTTTTATCCTCTCCCTCTCTCTCTCTCTTTCTCTTGCCTTGCCTTCTTCTTATTATATTGCTCTGTCTCCCTCTGTTCTACACAGTTGAAACTTGACTCATGGATATACCATAATGGAAGTAGTATTTTATAACGAAAGATGAAATCGTGAAAATGCGTTCTTCATTATGTTACACATGAGCATAATTACGTATCACCTAATTCGTCAAAGTGACGAATTAAAGTCTAGTTTATTTATTATTATTCTTCCTCGAATTTGTTCGCAGGATATCTCAAGACTGAATGAAGCCATTGTTATGAATGTTTCAATGATGATAGATCTTAGTCTAACTTAGAACTGCGTGACTTTTCAAAGACTCAAAGTCATCGTGACGTCATCCAGGCGCCATTTTGTAAAAATCAACTTATGATCATATCTTCATAACGGAAAGTAATTTTACATTCATATTTATCAAGATTAAGATCAATATCCGTCGGGTTAATTTGAGTTCAATAAATGCGCGCCAAAATGCGCGTACGCGTAGGCGCGCGCGTTAATGCGCGCGTAAAATTTTAAATTGCTCAAAATCGTCTTAAATTTTTTTTGCATACGTTTCAGGCCATTATAAGCATTTCATAAAAAATCACGCAAAACACGCATTTTTGCACGTTTTCGTTCGTCACGGCCGAACGAAAAATAATTTCTCCGCAAAAGCTTTTGACCGAATATTCCTCATATTTTTCCGGAAAATTTGATACCATGTTTAGCTCTCTATCACTATTAAAAACGGAATGAGCGTCCGTTCAAGATAACCGTCCGTACGCGCGATTTTTGTAATACATTGCATATATGGGCAAAAACATGCCTATGAAAAGTCCATTGGGATGAATAGGGATTGCCAATTTTTTTTCATATTTAGATAGAGTATGAGTCGGAGGTATGATTTCATATCTCATTTGGCCATTAAGTACATCTTAACGTCATCATAATGGCCTTGGAAGTCAAAAATACAAAATTGCATATTATGACGTCATTGTATTTATGGAAAATGTAGTGTATTTCTCTCAATATTCATCGATTCTCTTTGAAATGTCGATATGTTGTAGATAAGGCAATTCTCTACAAGATCACTTTTCACTAAGTTTCATTTTAATGAGGTCATCATAGTACAAAATTCAATTAAAGGCCACATGTCAGAATTTTCGTCATTTGCGTGTTATGTCTATGGAAGGTGAATTTCGTTCACATCATGAATCTACATGGCATTCATCTATGAGCACTATCTATCTTATGTGTCCTCTGTTTTCTCCCAAATTGGGGTATGTTATAGCTGAGACCATGGGCTATCAAAAAGGGTGACTTTGTTTTTTAATCAGATGTTGGGATCATGTTAAAATTTTCGATCGAAAGTTGAAATTGCAAATTTTGAAGGAATCATTAGGTGATACGTAACGAAGTCTACGTATCACCTTTTGATTTCGTCAAGATTGTTATTTATTTATTATTATTCTTCCTCGAATTTGTTCGCAGGATATCTCAAGACTGAATGAAGCCATTGTTATGAATGTTTCAATGATGATAGATCTTAGTCTAACTTAGAACTGCGTGACTTTTCAAAGACTCAAAGTCATCGTGACGTCATCCAGGCGCCATTTTGTAAAAATCAACTTATGATCATATCTTCATAACGGAAAGTAATTTTACATTCATATTTATCAAGATTAAGATCAATATCCGTCGGGTTAATTTGAGTTCAATAAATGCGCGCCAAAATGCGCGTACGCGTAGGCGCGCGCGTTAATGCGCGCGTAAAATTTTAAATTGCTCAAAATCGTCTTAAATTTTTTTGCATACGTTTCAGGCCATTATAAGCATTTCATAAAAAATCACGCAAAACACGCATTTTTGCACGTTTTCGTTCGTCACGGCCGAACGAAAAATAATTTCTCCGCAAAAGCTTTTGACCGAATATTCCTCATATTTTTCCGGAAAATTTGATACCATGTTTAGCTCTCTATCACTATTAAAAACGGAATGAGCGTCCGTTCAAGATAACCGTCCGTACGCGCGATTTTTGTAATACATTGCATATATGGGCAAAAACATGCCTATGAAAAGTCCATTGGGATGAATAGGGATTGCCAATTTTTTTTTCATATTTAGATAGAGTATGAGTCGGAGGTATGATTTCATATCTCATTTGGCCATTAAGTACATCTTAACGTCATCATAATGGCCTTGGAAGTCAAAAATACAAAATTGCATATTATGACGTCATTGTATTTATGGAAAATGTAGTGTATTTCTCTCAATATTCATCGATTCTCTTTGAAATGTCGATATGTTGTAGATAAGGCAATTCTCTACAAGATCACTTTTCACTAAGTTTCATTTTAATGAGGTCATCATAGTACAAAATTCAATTAAAGGCCACATGTCAGAATTTTCGTCATTTGCGTGTTATGTCTATGGAAGGTGAATTTCGTTCACATCATGAATCTACATGGCATTCATCTATGAGCACTATCTATCTTATGTGTCCTCTGTTTTCTCCCAAATTGGGGTATGTTATAGCTGAGACCATGGGCTATCAAAAAGGGTGACTTTGTTTTTTAATCAGATGTTGGGATCATGTTAAAATTTTCGATCGAAAGTTGAAATTGCAAATTTTGAAGGAATCATTAGGTGATACGTAACGAAGTCTACGTATCACCTTTTGATTTCGTCAAGATTGTTATTTATTTATTATTATTCTTCCTCGAATTTGTTCGCAGGATATCTCAAGACTGAATGAAGCCATTGTTATGAATGTTTCAATGATGATAGATCTTAGTCTAACTTAGAACTGCGTGACTTTTCAAAGACTCAAAGTCATCGTGACGTCATCCAGGCGCCATTTTGTAAAAATCAACTTATGATCATATCTTCATAACGGAAAGTAATTTTACATTCATATTTATCAAGATTAAGATCAATATCCGTCGGGTTAATTTGAGTTCAATAAATGCGCGCCAAAATGCGCGTACGCGTAGGCGCGCGCGTTAATGCGCGCGTAAAATTTTAAATTGCTCAAAATCGTCTTAAATTTTTTTTGCATACGTTTCAGGCCATTATAAGCATTTCATAAAAAATCACGCAAAACACGCATTTTTGCACGTTTTCGTTCGTCACGGCCGAACGAAAAATAATTTCTCCGCAAAAGCTTTTGACCGAATATTCCTCATATTTTTCCGGAAAATTTGATACCATGTTTAGCTCTCTATCACTATTAAAAACGGAATGAGCGTCCGTTCAAGATAACCGTCCGTACGCGCGATTTTTGTAATACATTGCATATATGGGCAAAAACATGCCTATGAAAAGTCCATTGGGATGAATAGGGATTGCCAATTTTTTTTTCATATTTAGATAGAGTATGAGTCGGAGGTATGATTTCATATCTCATTTGGCCATTAAGTACATCTTAACGTCATCATAATGGCCTTGGAAGTCAAAAATACAAAATTGCATATTATGACGTCATTGTATTTATGGAAAATGTAGTGTATTTCTCTCAATATTCATCGATTCTCTTTGAAATGTCGATATGTTGTAGATAAGGCAATTCTCTACAAGATCACTTTTCACTAAGTTTCATTTTAATGAGGTCATCATAGTACAAAATTCAATTAAAGGCCACATGTCAGAATTTTCGTCATTTGCGTGTTATGTCTATGGAAGGTGAATTTCGTTCACATCATGAATCTACATGGCATTCATCTATGAGCACTATCTATCTTATGTGTCCTCTGTTTTCTCCCAAATTGGGGTATGTTATAGCTGAGACCATGGGCTATCAAAAAGGGTGACTTTGTTTTTTAATCAGATGTTGGGATCATGTTAAAATTTTCGATCGAAAGTTGAAATTGCAAATTTTGAAGGAATCATTAGGTGATACGTAACGAAGTCTACGTATCACCTTTTGATTTCGTCAAGATTGTTATTTATCAGGTGGGCTGTATCTATACAGACCACCTTATAATTTTGTTAAAATTGCCTTTATTAGGTGGTCTGTCAACGACAGATCACCTATTGTTTTCGTCAGAATTTTCTTTCTTTATTATTATTATTATTATTATTATTTATTTTTATTTATTTTCACACTTTTTTGTTAACAGGATAACTCAAGATCAGTTAAGTCAATTTCGTTCAATTTTGGCACAGTCATAGGTCATTGTCATGAGACGTTAGAGTAACATTTTCGAGGTCATCAAGTTTTCATGACGTCATCCAGGCGCCATTTTGTGTTCTTTTGGTACTTTTTACTCATGATCATATCTTCTTAACGGAAAAGCATTTCTCATTCATATTTATCATGATTAAGGTCAATATCCGTCCGGTCAACTTCAGGTCAAAAAACGCGCGCGCACGCGTACGTCCGCGCGTCAGCGCGCGCGCAAAAAATAAAAATGCTTCAAATCGTTTAAAATTAATTTTGCATACGTTTCAGGCCATTTTAAGCATTTTGCAAAAAAAACGCGCGCACGCACATGCGCGCGCGTTTTCGCGCGTAATTGCTTCTTTCTACATATAATCGCCAATTTTGTTCTGTCATCATATTTGGCACATTTTTCCAAGCATTTTGATACCTTGTTCACCTTTTTCTGACCATTAATAACGGAATGAGCGTCCGTTTAAGATAATTTCCGTGCGTGCGAGCTCTTGTAATACATAGCATACATGGGCAAAAACATGCCTATACAAAATCCATTGTAGCGCTTTAGGATGCAAAGTGAACCCAATTTTTTTCTCCATATTTTGATAGAGTATGAATTGGAGATATGATTTCATGTCTCATTTGACCCTCAATTGACTCATGACGTCATCATAATGGCCTCCGAACTCAAAATTTCAATTTTCATATTATGACGTCAGCAGATTTTTGGAAAATTGATTGTATCTCTGTAAATATTGATTGATTTTCTTTCAAATTTTGATATGTTCTACCTGAGAATATTCTCTACAAATGCAGTCTTCACAAAATTTCATTTTGACAAAGGTATCATGGCGTTTTTTGCGATTAAAGGAGGCATGTCAATTTTTCACATTTTGCGTGTATTCTCTATGGGACATGACTTTTTCTCAAACTGGATTCTACATTCTCGTCTTTCGCGAGCAATATCTCCGTCGTTTTATCTTTGTTTACGCTGAGCTTTGAGTATGTTTTAGCTGAGACAATAAGCTATCACAAGTGTGCCCTTTATTTTTCGATCAGATGCCGGGATCATGCTCATATTTCACTTACAAAGTGGGATTTGATAATTCCATTTTCCGTTTACGTGTAATCTCTATGGGAAATGTTTTGGTATATCGGTAACGCACTTGACTTCCGACCTCGAGGTCCCTGGTTCGAGTCCGGGCGTCTCCAACAATTTTTTTTCTTCACTTTTTTTCTTTTTGACCTTTCACTCTACCATCTCCTTTGAATATTAAAACACGTACAATCGCAAATAATGTAATAAACAACCATATTTACTTTATTATTACCCTATTATCACTAGATCCATTACTTTTGGCGTGTAATCCTTATGGGAGATGATTTTTTCTCAAATCTGGATTCTACATTCTTGTCTTTTGCGAGCAAAATCGCCTATATTTCGGCTTGGTTTTTGTTGATTTTTGAGTATGTTGTAGCTGAGACTATACGCTATCTAAATGTTCTCTAATTTTGTTCAGTCTGATGTCATCGTGGTCTGTTGATGATAATCATCAACATCATCATCATCATCATCGTCATCACCATTACTATCAAGATCATCATCATCATGATCATCATGATGATCATCATTGTTTACATGTATATATAACTTCTCCCTTTCTCAATATAGTAAATATTATAATCTCTCATAAGACTTGAAGACAGACCACCTAATTCGTCTCCATGACGAATTAAATTTCTAGTTATTATTTATTTATTTTATTTCTAACCACTTTTTTGTTAACAAGATAACTTGAAAATGGCTAAATCAAATAACTTGAAATTTGGCACACATATGTATAGGCATATGGAGAAAACATGGTAAGGTTTTAAACCTTGACCTTGACTGATGACGTCATCTAGGCGCCATTTTGTGAAATTTTCTGAAAATTTACTCATGATCATATTTTCATAACGGTAAGTTATTTCTCATTCATATTTATCATGATCAAGGTCAATATCAGTCCGGTCAATTTCATGTCAAAAAACGCGCGCGTGCGCGTACGTCCGCGCGTCAGTGCGCGCGCAAAAATTTAAAATGCTCAAAATCGTCTTAAATTTTTTTTGCATACGTTTCAGGTCATTTTAAGCATTTTATAAAAATCGCGCGTACGAGCATGCGCGCGCGTTTTCGCGCGTAACAACATTACAAAACATAGAATCGCCATTTTTTTTTTTTCATGATATTTCTCATATTTTTTCGAGGAATTTGATACCATGTTTATCTCTTTATGACCATTAATAACAAGATGAGCGTCAATTCAAGATAAACGTCTGTGCGCGCGAGCTCTTTTAATACATAGCATATATGGGCAAAAACATGCTTATACAAAATCCATTATAGCTCTTTGGAATGAGCCGTGACCTTCAATTTGTTTTCATATTTAGATAGAGTATGAGTCGGAGAAATGATTACATGTCTCATTTGGCCATTAAGTGTATCGTGACATCATCATAATGGCCTTGGAACTCAAAATACGAATTTGCATATAATGACGCCAGCTTATTTATGGAAAATTGATTGCATCTCTGTAAATATTGATCAATTTTCTTCAAAATTTCGATATGTTGTAGCTAAGACAATTTTCTACAAGCTCAGTAATAATCATTTTTCATTTTGATGACGTCATCATAGTGAAAATCTCGATTAAAGGCCTCATGTCAAAAGGCCTTCATAATTTGCGTTATCCCTAAAGAAGGTGAATTTCGTTCACGTCATGAAACTACATGATATTGTTTTTCAAGAATTTTTTAAGCAGTATCTCGCTTTTTTTTGCTGTATTTTATCTCAAATTTAAGTTGACCAGCCCACCTATACTTGTTCCAAACAAGTATTATGTCTAGTTTATTTATTTTATTTCTAACCACTTTTTTGTTAACAAGATAACTTGAAAATGGCTCAATCAAATGCGTTGAAATTTGACACACATATGAATAGGCATATGGACAAATCACGGTAAGGTTTTTAACCTTGACCTTGACTGATGACGTTATCTAGGCGCCATTTTGTGAAATTTTCTGAAAATCAACTCATGATCATATCTTCATAACCAAAAGGTATTTCTCATTCATATTTATCATGATCAAGGTCAATATCAGTCCGGTCAATTTCAGGTCAAAAAACGCGCGCGTGCGCGTACGTCCGCGCGTCAGTGCGCGCGCAAAATTTTTAAATGCTCAAAATCGTCTCAAATTTATTTTGCATACGTTTCAGGTCATTTTAAGCATTTTATAAAAAATCGCGCGTACGAGCATGCGCGCGCGTTTTCGCGCGTAACACCATTACAAAACATAGAATCGCCATTTTTTTTTCTTTCATGATATTTCTCATATTTTTTCAAGGAATTTGATACCATGTTTATCTCTTTATGACCATTATTAACAAGATGAGCGTAAATTCAAGATAAATGTCAGTGCGCGCGAGCTCTTTTAATACATAGCATATATGGGCAAAAACATGCCTATACAAAATCCGTTATAGCTCTTTGGAATGCACCGGGATCCTCAATTTTTTTTTCATATTTAGATAGAGTATGAGTCGGAAATATGATTCCATGTCTCATTTGGCCATTAAGTGTATCGTGACATCATTACAATGGCCTTGGAACTCAAAATACGAATTTGCATATTATGACGTCAGCATATTTATGTAAAATTGAATGTATCTCTGTAAATATTGATCAATTTTCTTCAAAATTTCGATATGTTGTAGCTGAGACAATTCTCTACAAGCGCAGTAATAATTATTTTTCATTTTGATGACGTCATCATAGTGAAAATTTTGATTAAAGGCCTCATGTCAAAAACTTCATAATTTGCGTGTTATGCCTATAGAAGGTGAATTTAGTTCACGTTATGAATCTACATGATATTGTTTTTTAAGAATTTGTAAGCAGTATGTCGCTTATTTTCCTCTATTTTGTCTCAAATTTTAGTTGACCAGCCCACCTATACTTGTTCCAAACAAGTATTATATGTCTAGTTATTATTATTATTATCAGGTGGGCTGTATCTATACAGACCACCTTATAATTTTGTTAAAATTGCCTTTATTATTATCAGGTGGGCTGTATAACGTACAGACCACCTTATAATTTCGTTAGAATTGCCTTTATTTATTTATTTATTATATATTTTTCTTATTTCTAACCACTTTTTTGTTGGCAAGATAACTTGGAAATGGCTCAATCAAATAATTTGAAATTTGGCACACATATGTATAGGCATATGTACAAAGCACAATAACGTTTTCAACATTGACCTTCACTGATGACGTCATCTAGGCGCCATTTTGTAAAATTTTACGAAAATCAACTCCTGATCATATCTTCATAACCAAAAGGTATTTCTGATTCATATTTATCATGATCAGGGTCAATATCCGTCCGGTCAATTTCAGGTCAAATAACGCGCGCGTGCGCGTACGTCCGCGCGTCAATGCGCGCGCAAAATTTTGAAATGCTCAAAATCGTCTCAAAATCATTTTGCATACGTTTTAGGCCATTCTAAGCATTTTTTTAAAAATCGCGCACACGCGCATGCGCGCGCGTTTTCGCGCGTAAAACTATTAGACACCATAGAATCGCCATTTTTTTTCTTTCATAATATTCCACATATTCTTACAAACAAATTGATACCATGTTTGTCTCTTTATGACTATAAATAATTGAAAAATCGACCGTTTAACATAAATTTCAATGCGCGCGAGCTCTTGTAATACATAGCATATATGGGCAAAAACATGCCTATGCAAAATCCATTATAGCTCTTTAGGATGCAAGGTGACCGCAATTTTTTTTTCATATTTTGAGCGAGTATGAATCAGAGATATGATTTCATGTCTCATTTGACCCTCAATTAACTCATGACGTCATCATAATGGCCTCCGAACTCAAAATTTCAATTTGCCTATTATGACGTCAGCATTTTTTTGGAAAATTGATTGTATCTTTCTAAAAATTGATTAATTTTCTTTAAAATTTTGATATGTTCTAGCTGAGACAATTCTCTACAAATCCAGTTGTCACAATTTTTCATTTTGACAAAGGCATCATGGCGTATTTTTGCGATTAAAGGAGGCAAGCTAATTTTTTCACATTTTGCGTGTATTCTCTATGGGACATGACTTTTTCTCAAAACTTGATTCTACATTCCCGTCTTTCGCGAGCAATATCTACGTCGTTTTAGCTTCATTTACGCTGAACTCCGAATATGTTGTAGCTGAGACAAAAAGCTATTTCAAATGTACCCTTTATTTTGTCTCAATTTTTTGTTGGATCAGCCCACCTATACTTGTACCAAACAAGTATTACAAATCTAGTTTATTATTATTCTTCCTCGAATTTGTTCGCAGGATATCTCAAGACTGAATGAAGCCATTGTTATGAATGTTTCAATGATGATAGATCTTAGTCTAACTTAGAACTGCGTGACTTTTCAAAGACTCAAAGTCATCGTGACGTCATCCAGGCGCCATTTTGTAAAAATCAACTTATGATCATATCTTCATAACGGAAAGTAATTTTACATTCATATTTATCAAGATTAAGATCAATATCCGTCGGATCAATATGAGGTCAATAAATGCGCGCAAAAATGCGCGTACGCGTAGGCGCGCGCGTCAATGCGCGCGTAAAATTTTAAATTGCTCAAAATCGTCTTAAATTTTTTTTGCATACGTTTCAGGCCATTATAAGCATTTCATAAAAAATCACGCAAAACACGCATTTTTGCACGTTTTCGTTCGTCACGGCCGAACGAAAAATAATTTCTCCGCAAAAGCTTTTGACCGAATATTCCTCATATTTTTCCGGAAAATTTGATAGCATGTTAAGCTCTTTATCACTATTAAAAACGGAATGAGCGTCCGTTCAAGATAACCGTCCGTACGCGCGATTTTTGTAATACATTGCATATATGGGCAAAAACATGCCTATGAAAAGTCCATTGGGATGAATAGGGATTGCCAATTTTTTTTTCATATTTAGATAGAGTATGAGTCGGAGGTATGATTTCATATCTCATTTGGCCATTAAGTGCATCTTTACGTCATCATAATGGCCTTGGAAGTCAAAAATACAAAATTGCATATTATGACGTCATTGTATTTATGGAAAATGTAGTGTATTTCTCTCAATATTCATCGATTCTCTTTGAAATGTCGATATGTTGTAGATAAGGCAATTCTCTACAAGATCACCTTTCACTAAGTTTCATTTTAATGAGGTCATCATAGTACAAAATTCAGTTAAAGGCCACATGTCAGAATTTTCGTCATTTGCGTGTTATGTCTATGGAAGGTGAATTTCGTTCACATCATGAATCTACATGGCATTCATCTATGAGCACTATCTATCTTATGTGTGCTCTGTTTTCTCCCAAATTGGGGTATGTTATAGCTGAGACCATGGGCTATCAAAAAGGGTGACTTTGTTTTTCAATCAGATGTTGGGATCATGTTAAAATTTTCGATCGAAAGTTGAAATTGCAAATTTTGAAGGAATCATTAGGTGATACGTAACGAAGTCAACGTATCACCTTTTGATTTCGTCAAGATTGTTATTTATTAGGTGATACGTAACGAAGTCTACGTATCACCTATTGATTTCGTCAAGATTTTTATTATTATTCTTCTTCCTATTATTCTTCCTCGATTTTGTTCGCAGGATATCTCAAGACTGAATAAAACCATTGTCATGAAACTTTCAATGATGATAGATCTTAGTCTAACTTAGAACTGCGTGATTTTTCAAGGACTCAAAGTCATCGTGACGTCATCCAGGCGCCATTTTGTGAAAATCAACTAATGATCATATCTTCATAACGGAAAGTTATTTTTCATTCATATTTATCATGAATAAGATCAATATCCGTCGAGTCAATTTGAGGTCAATAAATGCGCGCAAAAATGCGCGTACGCGTAGGCGCGCGCGTTAATGCGCGCGTAAAATTTTAAATTGCTCAAAATCGTCTTAAATTTGTTTTGCATACGTTTCAGGCCATTATAAGCATTTCATAAAAAATCACGCAAAACACGCATTTTTGCACGTTTTCGTTCGTCACGGCCGAACGAAAAATAATCCCCCAGCAAAAACTTTTGACAGAATATTCCTCATATTTTTTCGGAAAATTTGATACCATGTTTAGCTCTTTATCACTATTAAAAACGGAATGAGCGTCCGTTCAAGATAACCGTCCGTACGCGCGATTTTTGTAATACATCTCATATATGGGCAAAAACATGCCTATGAAAAGTCCATTGGGATGAATAGGGATTGCCAATTTTTTTTTCATATTTAGATAGAGTATGAGTCGGAGGTAGGATTTCATATCTCATTTGGCCATTAAGTACATCTTAACGTCATCATAATGGCCTTGGAAGTCAAAAATACAAATTGCATATTATGACGTCATTGTATTTATGGAAAATGTAGTGTATTTCTCTCAATATTCATCGATTCTCTTTGAAATGTCGATATGTTGTAGATAAGGCAATTCTCTACACGATCACTTTTCACTAAGTTTCATTTTAATGAGGTCATCATAGTACAAAATTCAATTAAAGGCCACATGTCAGAATTTTCGTCATTTGCGTGTTATGTCTATGGAAGGTGAATTTCGTTCACATCATGAATCTACATGGCATTCATCTATGAGCACTATCTATCTTATGTGTACTCTGTTTTCTCCCAAATTGGGGTATGTTATAGCTGAGACCATGGGCTATAAAAACGGTGCTTTTAGTTTTTTGATCAGATGATGAGATAATATCACAATTTTCAGTTGAATGTTGAAATGATGAATATGTCACGTATGTCCTATTTGTGAAACTTAAACGTTAGCAGTGTCCTCGTATTGAAATTATGTAAGGAAACCCTTTTACTTTCTAGACTTTACTCTCAGACACTATTGAGTGACTGACTGACATCTTTTTTTCTCTGGTAATAAAATACGTAAAATGAGCGTTATAGAGAACATGAGCATTCGGCTACATTAATAACCCACTCTGTTCTCATTGTTCATTTCCTATTCAGGACTTGAATAATGACGAACTTCATTCAATGTTTGGTAGTAATACTACAGATACTTATACTGACATCAATGATTTAAACTATTTATCCGAAAAAGAATATGAGTTTCATTTCAGTAGGTTTCTGAACTTTAAATATTATATTGATGAGGATTTTACGACTGAATTCAGTAACATTAACTATCATTTTAGTATTTTACATTTTAATTCGCGTAGTTTAAACATACATTGTAATGCTTTATCCGATTTCATCTGTACTTATGTATAAAAACGTGGGTTAATGATAGTTCGCCACTATTATTCAATGTGTCTGGTCATTCATTTATACATTTTAATTGCCAAGCAGAAAAGAGTAGAGGTATTGGTCTATTGGTCGCTGACAATTTTGAATATGAAATACGCAATGATATATTTATATTATACCCATCATACAACTATGAATCACTGTTTATTGAAAGCAATTTGCCGAGACATAAGAATATTATTTTAGGTGTCATATATAGGAAACCCCAATCAAATATCAATGATTTTATCCCTGTCTTTGAAAATGTTTTACAAAAAACACATACTGAACATAAACAGGTTTATAAAATGGGAGATTTTAACATTGATCCCGTGAAATTTACTGGCAATGCTGTATGTAATTTCTTGAGCGAAATACATTCAAATCTTTGTATTCCTTTAATTGACAAGCCTTCAAGAAAGACTGACGGATTAATATCCCTCTAATCCACATTCCTAATACAGTGACAGTATATATCCATCCGATATTTAAAGATTTTATTTTCAAGCAACTAGGAATCTCACGTCGACAACTCAAAATGATCGCTAATGTATTCTCACACTTTTCATTTACGCCGGGACATCGTGACGTCATACACTAAACATTTTTAATTATTCAGGCATAAGCTCTTATTTATCAATTATATTTTCATTTCTTTGAATAAGATAAAAATCGTCAAAATGCGTTCTTCATGATGTAAATTAGAGTCAAAGGTGTAACTGGTTACTGCACAGAGTCAATGGTCATATATTGTCTCAATCTATCTTCCCTATATCCATAATGATCAAGGGATCGACACAATTTAAACTTGACATATGGATAGATCATTATGGGAAGAGCATTTTATAAAATAATATGATATCGTGTAATGCCTTCTTTGTTAGGTAAACCAATATCATACGTATCACCTAATTCGTCTAAGTGACGAATTTAAGTCTAGTATTTATTTTGTGTCTGTATAGAAGAAATTATTATTATTCTTCCTCAATTTTGTTCGCAGGATATCTCAAGACTGAATGAAGCCATTGTTATGAATCTTTTAATGATGATAGATCTTAGTCTAACTTAGAACTGCGTGACTTTTCAAAGACTCAAACTCATCGTGACGTCATCCAGGCGCCATTTTGTGAAAATCAACTAATGATCATAACTTCATAACGGAAAAGTATTTCTCATTCATAATTATCACGATTAAGATCAATATCCGTCCGGTCAATTTCAGGTCAATAAACGTGCGCAAATACGCGCGTGCGCGCTCGTTCGCGCGTTTACGGGCGCGCAAAAAATTAAAATGCTCTAAATCATCCCAAATTTTTTTTGCATACGTTTCAGGCCATATAGAGCATTTGATAAAAAATCGCGCTCACCCGCATGCGCGCGCGTTTTTTGCACGTACTAGCATTTTGCAACATAGAATCGCCGAATTTTCTTTATCATCATATTTGGCACAATTTTCCAAGCATTTTGATAACTTGTTCATCTTTTAATAACGCAATGAGCGTCCGCCAAAGTTGACAGCGCGCGCGGATCTGCGTTATCTTTATCCACAATACATGGGCAAAATTATGCCTATACAAAATTCATTGTAACTTCAGAATTTTGCGTGTATTCTCTAAGGGACATGACTTTTTCTCAAAACTGGATTATACACTCCTGTCTTTCGCGAGCAAAATCTCCGTTGTTTTAGCTTCGTTTTCGCTGAGCTTCGGATATGTTGTAGCTGAGACAATGAGCTATCACAAATGTGCCCTTAATTTATCGATTAGATGCCGGGATCATGCTTATATTTCACTTGCAAAGTAGGATTTCAGAATTCCATTTCCCGTTTACGTGTAATCGCTATCGGAGATGTTTTGGTATATCGGTAACGCACTTGACTTCCAACCTCGAGATCCCTGGTTCGAGTCCGGGTGTCTCCAACACTTTTTTTCTTCACTTTTTTTTCCTTTTGACCTTCACTGTACCATCTCCTTTGATTATTTAAACACGTAGAATCGCAAATAATGTCATAAACAACCCTTTTTACTTTATTATTACCCTATTTTCACTATTTTCACTTAATCCATTACTTTTTGCGTGTAATCCCTATGGGAGATGACTTTTTCTCAAATCTGAAGTCCACATTCCTGTCTTTTGCGCGCAATATCGCCGTTTTTTCTGCTTGGATTTTGTTGATTTTTGAGTACGTTGTAGCTGAGAATATATGCTATCTAAATCAACCCTCATTTTGTCAATAAGATGTCATGATCGCGCTCATGATCATGATCATTATCATCATGATCATCATTATCATGAAGATGATAATCATTTATCAATTACATTTTCATTTCTTTGAATAAGATAAAATCATCAAAAGGTGTTCTTCATGATGTAAATTAGAGTCAAATGTGTAACTGGTTACTGCACAGGGTCAAAGGTTATATATTGTTTTAATCTATCTTCCCTAGATCCATGATGATCAAGGAGACACAATTTAATCTTGACATATGAATAGATCATAATGGGAGAAGCATATAAATGGGAGAAGCATTTTACAAAATAATATATCGTGTAATGTAGTATTCGTTAAGTAGACCATTATCATACGTATCACCTAATTCGTCTAAGTGACGAATTAAAGTCTAGTTATTTATTATTATTCTTCCTCGAATTTGTTCGCAGGATATCTCAAGACTGAATGAAGCCATTGTTATGAATATTTCAATGATGATAGATCTTAGTCTAACTTAGAACTGCGTGACTTTTCAAAGACTCAAAGTCATCGTGACGTCATCCAGGCGCCATTTTGTAAAAATCAACTTATGATCATATCTTCATAACGGAAAGTAATTTTACATTCATATTTATCAAGATTAAGATCAATATCCGTCGGATCAATATGAGGTCAATAAATGCGCGCAAAAATGCGCGTACGCGTAGGCGCGCGCGTCAATGCGCGCGTAAAATTTTAAATTGCTCAAAATCGTCTTAAATTTTTTTTGCATACGTTTCAGGCCATTATAAGCATTTCATAAAAAATCACGCAAAACACGCATTTTTGCACGTTTTCGTTCGTCACGGCCGAACGAAAAATAATTTCTCCGCAAAAGCTTTTGACCGAATATTCCTCATATTTTTCCGGAAAATTTGATAGCATGTTAAGCTCTTTATCACTATTAAAAACGGAATGAGCGTCCGTTCAAGATAACCGTCCGTACGCGCGATTTTTGTAATACATTGCATATATGGGCAAAAACATGCCTATGAAAAGTCCATTGGGATGAATAGGGATTGCCAATTTTTTTTTCATATTTAGATAGAGTATGAGTCGGAGGTAGGATTTCATATCTCATTTGGCCATTAAGTACATCTTAACGTCATCATAATGGCCTTGGAAGTCAAAAATACAAAATTGCATATTATGACGTCATTGTATTTATGAAAAATGTAGTGTATTTCTCTCAATATTCATCGATTCTCTTTGAAATGTCGATATGTTGTAGATAAGGCAATTCTCTACAAGATCACCTTTCACTAAGTTTCATTTTAATGAGGTCATCATAGTACAAAATTCAGTTAAAGGCCACATGTCAGAATTTTCGTCATTTGCGTGTTATGTCTATGGAAGGTGAATTTCGTTCACATCATGAATCTACATGGCATTCATCTATGAGCACTATCTATCTTATGTGTGCTCTGTTTTCTCCCAAATTGGGGTATGTTATAGCTGAGACCATGGGCTATCAAAAAGGGTGACTTTGTTTTTCAATCAGATGTTGGGATCATGTTAAAATTTTCGATCGAAAGTTGAAATTGCAAATTTTGAAGGAATCATTATTAGGTGATACGTAACGAAGTCAACGTATCACCTTTTGATTTCGTCAAGATTGTTATTTGTTATTTATTATTATTCTTCCTCGAATTTGTTCGCAGGATATCTCAAGACTGAATGAAGCCATTGTTATGAATATTTCAATGATGATAGATCTTAGTCTAACTTAGAACTGCGTGACTTTTCAAAGACTCAAAGTCATCGTGACGTCATCCAGGCGCCATTTTGTAAAAATCAACTTATGATCATATCTTCATAACGGAAAGTAATTTTACATTCATATTTATCAAGATTAAGATCAATATCCGTCGGATCAATATGAGGTCAATAAATGCGCGCAAAAATGCGCGTACGCGTAGGCGCGCGCGTCAATGCGCGCGTAAAATTTTAAATTGCTCAAAATCGTCTTAAATTTTTTTTGCATACGTTTCAGGCCATTATAAGCATTTCATAAAAAATCACGCAAAACACGCATTTTTGCACGTTTTCGTTCGTCACGGCCGAACGAAAAATAATTTCTCCGCAAAAGCTTTTGACCGAATATTCCTCATATTTTTCCGGAAAATTTGATAGCATGTTAAGCTCTTTATCACTATTAAAAACGGAATGAGCGTCCGTTCAAGATAACCGTCCGTACGCGCGATTTTTGTAATACATTGCATATATGGGCAAAAACATGCCTATGAAAAGTCCATTGGGATGAATAGGGATTGCCAATTTTTTTTTCATATTTAGATAGAGTATGAGTCGGAGGTATGATTTCATATCTCATTTGGCCATTAAGTGCATCTTTACGTCATCATAATGGCCTTGGAAGTCAAAAATACAAAATTGCATATTATGACGTCATTGTATTTATGGAAAATGTAGTGTATTTCTCTCAATATTCATCGATTCTCTTTGAAATGTCGATATGTTGTAGATAAGGCAATTCTCTACAAGATCACCTTTCACTAAGTTTCATTTTAATGAGGTCATCATAGTACAAAATTCAGTTAAAGGCCACATGTCAGAATTTTCGTCATTTGCGTGTTATGTCTATGGAAGGTGAATTTCGTTCACATCATGAATCTACATGGCATTCATCTATGAGCACTATCTATCTTATGTGTGCTCTGTTTTCTCCCAAATTGGGGTATGTTATAGCTGAGACCATGGGCTATCAAAAAGGGTGACTTTGTTTTTCAATCAGATGTTGGGATCATGTTAAAATTTTCGATCGAAAGTTGAAATTGCAAATTTTGAAGGAATCATTAGGTGATACGTAACGAAGTCAACGTATCACCTTTTGATTTCGTCAAGATTGTTATTTATTATTTATTATTATTCTTCCTCGAATTTGTTCGCAGGATATCTCAAGACTGAATGAAGCCATTGTTATGAATATTTCAATGATGATAGATCTTAGTCTAACTTAGAACTGCGTGACTTTTCAAAGACTCAAAGTCATCGTGACGTCATCCAGGCGCCATTTTGTAAAAATCAACTTATGATCATATCTTCATAACGGAAAGTAATTTTACATTCATATTTATCAAGATTAAGATCAATATCCGTCGGATCAATATGAGGTCAATAAATGCGCGCAAAAATGCGCGTACGCGTAGGCGCGCGCGTCAATGCGCGCGTAAAATTTTAAATTGCTCAAAATCGTCTTAAATTTTTTTTGCATACGTTTCAGGCCATTATAAGCATTTCATAAAAAATCACGCAAGACACGCATTTTTGCACGTTTTCGTTCGTCACGGCCGAACGAAAAATAATTTCTCCGCAAAAGCTTTTGACCGAATATTCCTCATATTTTTCCGGAAAATTTGATAGCATGTTAAGCTCTTTATCACTATTAAAAACGGAATGAGCGTCCGTTCAAGATAACCGTCCGTACGCGCGATTTTTGTAATACATTGCATATATGGGCAAAAACATGCCTATGAAAAGTCCATTGGGATGAATAGGGATTGCCAATTTTTTTTTCATATTTAGATAGAGTATGAGTCGGAGGTATGATTTCATATCTCATTTGGCCATTAAGTGCATCTTTACGTCATCATAATGGCCTTGGAAGTCAAAAATACAAAATTGCATATTATGACGTCATTGTATTTATGGAAAATGTAGTGTATTTCTCTCAATATTCATCGATTCTCTTTGAAATGTCGATATGTTGTAGATAAGGCAATTCTCTACAAGATCACCTTTCACTAAGTTTCATTTTAATGAGGTCATCATAGTACAAAATTCAGTTAAAGGCCACATGTCAGAATTTTCGTCATTTGCGTGTTATGTCTATGGAAGGTGAATTTCGTTCACATCATGAATCTACATGGCATTCATCTATGAGCACTATCTATCTTATGTGTGCTCTGTTTTCTCCCAAATTGGGGTATGTTATAGCTGAGACCATGGGCTATCAAAAAGGGTGACTTTGTTTTTCAATCAGATGTTGGGATCATGTTAAAATTTTCGATCGAAAGTTGAAATTGCAAATTTTGAAGGAATCATTAGGTGATACGTAACGAAGTCAACGTATCACCTTTTGATTTCGTCAAGATTGTTATTTATTATTTATTATTATTCTTCCTCGAATTTGTTCGCAGGATATCTCAAGACTGAATGAAGCCATTGTTATGAATATTTCAATGATGATAGATCTTAGTCTAACTTAGAACTGCGTGACTTTTCAAAGACTCAAAGTCATCGTGACGTCATCCAGGCGCCATTTTGTAAAAATCAACTTATGATCATATCTTCATAACGGAAAGTAATTTTACATTCATATTTATCAAGATTAAGATCAATATCCGTCGGATCAATATGAGGTCAATAAATGCGCGCAAAAATGCGCGTACGCGTAGGCGCGCGCGTCAATGCGCGCGTAAAATTTTAAATTGCTCAAAATCGTCTTAAATTTTTTTTGCATACGTTTCAGGCCATTATAAGCATTTCATAAAAAATCACGCAAAACACGCATTTTTGCACGTTTTCGTTCGTCACGGCCGAACGAAAAATAATTTCTCCGCAAAAGCTTTTGACCGAATATTCCTCATATTTTTCCGGAAAATTTGATAGCATGTTAAGCTCTTTATCACTATTAAAAACGGAATGAGCGTCCGTTCAAGATAACCGTCCGTACGCGCGATTTTTGTAATACATTGCATATATGGGCAAAAACATGCCTATGAAAAGTCCATTGGGATGAATAGGGATTGCCAATTTTTTTTTCATATTTAGATAGAGTATGAGTCGGAGGTAGGATTTCATATCTCATTTGGCCATTAAGTACATCTTAACGTCATCATAATGGCCTTGGAAGTCAAAAATACAAAATTGCATATTATGACGTCATTGTATTTATGAAAAATGTAGTGTATTTCTCTCAATATTCATCGATTCTCTTTGAAATGTCGATATGTTGTAGATAAGGCAATTCTCTACAAGATCACCTTTCACTAAGTTTCATTTTAATGAGGTCATCATAGTACAAAATTCAGTTAAAGGCCACATGTCAGAATTTTCGTCATTTGCGTGTTATGTCTATGGAAGGTGAATTTCGTTCACATCATGAATCTACATGGCATTCATCTATGAGCACTATCTATCTTATGTGTGCTCTGTTTTCTCCCAAATTGGGGTATGTTATAGCTGAGACCATGGGCTATCAAAAAGGGTGACTTTGTTTTTCAATCAGATGTTGGGATCATGTTAAAATTTTCGATCGAAAGTTGAAATTGCAAATTTTGAAGGAATCATTAGGTGATACGTAACGAAGTCAACGTATCACCTTTTGATTTCGTCAAGATTTTTATTTATTTATTATTATTATTTATTCTTCCTCGAATTTGTTCGCAGGATATCTCAAGACTGAATGAAGCCATTGTTATGAATATTTCACTGATGATAGATCTTAGTCTAACTTAGAACTGCGTGACTTTTCAAATACTCAAAGTCATCGTGACGTCATCCAGGCGCCATTTTGTAAAAATCAACTTATGATCATATCTTCATAACGGAAAGTAATTTTACATTCATATTTATCAAGATTAAGATCAATATCCGTCGGGTCAATTTGAGGTCAATAAATGCGCGCAAAAATGCGCGTACGCGTAGGAGCGCGCGTTAATGCGCGCGTAAAATTTTAAATTGCTCAAAATCGTCTTAAATTTTTTTTGCATACGTTTCAGGCCATTATAAGCATTTCATAAAAAATCACGCAAAACACGCATTTTTGCACGTTTTCGTTCGTCACGGCCGAACGAAAAATAATTCCTCCTCAAAAACTTTTGACAGGATATTCCTCATAATTTTCTGAACAATTTGATACCAAGTTTATCTCTTTATCATTATTAATAACGGAATGAGCGTCCGTTCAAGATAACCATCCGCACGCGCGATTTTTGTAATACATAGCATATATGGGCAAAAACATGCCTATAAAAAGTCCATTGGGATGAATAGGGATTGCAATTTTTTTTCTTCATATTTAGATAGAGTATGAGTCGGAGGTATGATTTCATATCTCATTTGGCTATTAAGTACATCTTAACGTCATCATAATGGCCTTGGAAGTCAAAAATACAAAATTGCATATTATGACGTCATTGTATTTATGGAAAATGTAGTGTATTTCTCTCAATATTCATCGATTCTCTTTGAAATGTCGATATGTTGTAGATAAGGCAATTCTCTACAAGATCACTTTTCACTAAGTTTCATTTTAATGAGGTCATCATAGTACAAAATTCAATTAAAGGCCACATGTCAGAATTTTCGTCATTTGCGTGTTATGTCTATGGAAGGTGAATTTCGTTCACATCATGAATCTACATGGCATTCATCTATGAGCACTATCTATCTTATGTGTGCTCTGTTTTCTCCCAAATTGGGGTATGCTATAGCTGAGACCATGGGCTATAAAAACGGGTGACTTTGTTTTTTAATCAGATGTTGGGATCATGTTAACATTTTCGATCGAAAGTTGAAATTGCAAATTTTGAAGGAATCATTAGGTGATACGTAACGAAGTCAACGTATCACCTTTTGATTTCGTCAAGATTTTTATTTATCAGGTGGGCTGTATAACGTACAGACCACCTTATAATTTCGTTAGAATTGCCTTTATTTATTTATTTATTTATTATCAGGTGGGCTGTATAACGTACAGACCACCTTATAATTTCGTTAGAATTGCCTTTATTTATTTATTTATTTATTTATTATATATTTTTCTTATTTCTAACCACTTTTTTGTTGGCAAGATAACTTAAAAATGGCTCAATCAAATGCCTTTAAATTTGGCACACATATGTACAGGCATATGTACAAGGCACAATAACGTTTTCAACATTGACCTTCACTGATGACGTCATCTAGGCGCCATTTTGTAAAATTTTACGAAAATCAACTCATGATCATATCTTCATAACCAAAAGATATTTCTCATTCATATTTACCATGATCAAGGTCAATATCCGTCCGGTCAATTTCAGGTCAAAAAACGCGCGCGTGCGCGTACTTCCGCGCGTCAATGCGCGCGCAAAATTTTTAAATGTTCAAAATCGTCTCAAAATCATTTTGCATACGTTTTAGGCCATTTTAAGCATTTTATAAAAAATCGCGCACACGCGCATGCGCGCGCGTTTTCGCGCGTAAAACAATTGCACAACATAGAATTGCCTTTTTTTTTCTTTCATAATATTCTACATATATTTACAAACAAATTGATACCACGTTTGTCTCTTTATGACTATTAATAACGGATTGAGCGACCGTTTAACAAAAATTTCCGTGCGCGCAAGGTCTTGTAATACATAGCATATATGGGCAAAAACATGCCTATACAAAATCCATTGTAGCTCTTTAGGATGCAAGGTGACCCCAATTTCTTTTCATATTTTAATAGAGTATGATTCGGAGATATTGTTTCATGTCTCATTTGACCCTCAATTAACTCATGACGTCATCATAATGGCCTCCGAACTCAAAATTCCAATTTGCATATTATGACGTCAGCATATTTATGGAAAATTGATTGTATCTCTGTAAATATTGATCAATTTTCTTCCAAATTTTGATATGTTCTAGCTGAGACAATTTTCTACAAATGCAGTTCCTATTATTCTTCATTTTGATAAAGGCATCATGGCGTATTTTTGCGGTTAAAGGAGGCATGTCAATTTTTTACATTTTGCGTGTATTCTCTATGGGACATGACTTTTTCTCAAAACTCGATTCTACATTCCCGTCTTTCGCGAGCAATATCTACGTCGTTTTAGCTTCGTTTACGCTGAACTTCGAGTATGTTGTAGATGAGACAAAAAGCTATCTCAAATGTACCCTTTATTTTGTCTCAATGTTTTGTTCGATCAGCCCACCTATACTTGTTCCAAACAAGTATTACAAATCTAGTTTATTTTTCTTATTTCTAACCACTTTTTTGTTGGCAGGATAACTTAGAAATGGCTCAATCAAAAGCCTTGAAATTTGGCACACATATGTATAGGCATATGTACAAAGCACAATAACGTTTTCAACATTGACCTTTACTGATGACGTCATCTAGGCGCCATTTTGTAAAATTTTACGAAAATGAACTCATGATCATATCTTCATAACCAAAAGATATTTCTCATTCATATTTACCATGATCAAGGTCAATATCTGTCCGGTCAATTTCAGGTCAAATAACGCGCGCGTGCGCGTACGTCCGCGCGTCAATGCGCGCGCAAAATTTTGAAATGCTCAAAATCGTCTCAAAATCATTTTGCATACGTTTTAGGCCATTCTACGCACTTTATAAAAAAATCGCGCACACGCGAATGCGCGCGCGTTTTCGCGCGTAAAACTATTAGACACCATAGAATCGCCATTTTTTTTCTTTCATAATATTCCACATATTTTTACAAACAAATTGATACCATGTTTGTCTCTTTATGACTATTAATAATTGAATAATGGACCGTTTAACATAAATTTCAGTGCGCGCGAGCTCTTGTAATACATAGCATATATGGGCAAAAACATGCCTATGCAAAATCCATTGTAGCTCTTTAGGATGCAAGGTGACCCCAATTTGTTTTCATATTTTGATTGAGTATGAATCAGAGATATAATTTCATGTCTCATTTGACCCTCAATTAACTCATGACGTCATCATAATGGCCTCTGAACTCAAAATTTCAATTTGCCTATTATGACGTCAGCATTTTTTTGGAAAATTGATTGTATCTTTCTAAAAATTGATTAATTTTCTTCAAAATTTTGATATGTTCTAGCTGAGACAATTCCCTACAAATCTAATCGTCGCAATTTTTCATTTTGACAAAGGCATCATGGCGTATTTTTGCGATTAAAGGAGGCATGTCAATTTTTCACATTTTGCGTGTATTCTCTATGGGACATGACTTTTTCTCAAAACTCGATTCTACATTCCCATCTTTCGCGAGCAATTTCTACATCGTTTTAGCTTCATTTACGCTGAACTTCGAGTATGTTGTAGCTGAGACAAAAAGCTATCTCAAATGTACCCTTTATTTTGTCTCAATTTTTTGTTGGATCAGCCCACCTATACTTGTTCCAAACAAGTATTACAAATCTAGTTTATTATTATTATTTATTCTTCCTCGAATTTGTTCGCAGGATATCTCAAGACTGAATAAAGCCATAATCATGAATCTTTCACTGATGATAGATCTTAGTCTAACTTAGAACTGCGTGACTTTTCAAATACTCAAAGTCATCGTGACGTCATCCAGGCGCCATTTTGTAAAAATCAACTTATGATCATATCTTCATAACGGAAAGTAATTTTACATTCATATTTATCAAGATTAAGATCAATATCCGTCGGGTCAATTTGAGGTCAATAAATGCGCGCAAAAATGCGCGTACGCGTAGGAGCGCGCGTTAATGCGCGCGTAAAATTTTAAATTGCTCAAAATCGTCTTAAATTTTTTTTGCATACGTTTCAGGCCATTATAAGCATTTCATAAAAAATCACGCAAAACACGCATTTTTGCACGTTTTCGTTCGTCACGGCCGAACGAAAAATAATTCCTCCTCAAAAACTTTTGACAGGATATTCCTCATAATTTTCTGAACAATTTGATACCAAGTTTATCTCTTTATCATTATTAATAACGGAATGAGCGTCCGTTCAAGATAACCATCCGCACGCGCGATTTTTGTAATACATAGCATATATGGGCAAAAACATGCCTATAAAAAGTCCATTGGGATGAATAGGGATTGCAATTTTTTTTCTTCATATTTAGATAGAGTATGAGTCGGAGGTATGATTTCATATCTCATTTGGCTATTAAGTACATCTTAACGTCATCATAATGGCCTTGGAAGTCAAAAATACAAAATTGCATATTATGACGTCATTGTATTTATGGAAAATGTAGTGTATTTCTCTCAATATTCATCGATTCTCTTTGAAATGTCGATATGTTGTAGATAAGGCAATTCTCTACAAGATCACTTTTCACTAAGTTTCATTTTAATGAGGTCATCATAGTACAAAATTCAATTAAAGGCCACATGTCAGAATTTTCGTCATTTGCGTGTTATGTCTATGGAAGGTGAATTTCGTTCACATCATGAATCTACATGGCATTCATCTATGAGCACTATCTATCTTATGTGTGCTCTGTTTTCTCCCAAATTGGGGTATGCTATAGCTGAGACCATGGGCTATAAAAACGGGTGACTTTGTTTTTTAATCAGATGTTGGGATCATGTTAACATTTTCGATCGAAAGTTGAAATTGCAAATTTTGAAGGAATCATTAGGTGATACGTAACGAAGTCAACGTATCACCTTTTGATTTCGTCAAGATTTTTATTAGGTGATACGTAACGAAGTCTACGTATCACCTATTGATTTCGTCAAGATTTTTATTAGGTGATACGTAACGAAGTCTACGTATCACCTATTGATTTCGTCAAGATTTTTATTATTATTCTTCTTCTTCCTATTATTCTTCCTCGATTTTGTTCGCAGGATATCTCAAGACTGAATAAAGCCATTGTCATGAAACTTTCAATAATGATAGATCTTAGTCTAACTTAGAACTGCGTGACTTTTCAAAGACTCAAAATTATCGTGACGTCATCTAGACGCCATTTTGTTAAAATCAACTTTTGATCATATCTTCATAACGGAAAGCCATTTCTCATTCATATTTGTCATGATCAAGGTCAATATCCGTCCGGTCAATTTGAAGTCAATATATGCACGTAAAACTGCGCGTACGCGTAGGTGCGCGCGTTTACGCGCGCTCAAAAATTTAAAATGCTCCAAATCATCCCAAATTTTTTTTGCATACGTTTCAGGCCATATAGAGCATTTGACAAAAAATCGCGCTCACGCGCATGCGCGCGCGTTTTTTGCGCGTACTAGCATTTTGGAACATAGAATCGCCGTATTTTCTCCGTCATCGTATTTTCTACATTTTTCCAAGCATTTTGATAATTTGTTCACCTTTTAATAACGCAATGAGCGTCCGTCAAAGTTGACAGCACGCGCGGATTTGCGTGATCTTTATCCACAATACATGGGCAAAAACATGCCTATACAAAATTCATTGTAACTCTTCAGAATAGATAGAAAATCCCAATATTCTTTCATATGTGGATAGATTATGAAATGGAAATATGATTTCATGTCTCATTTGACTCTCAATTAACTCATAATGTCATCATAATGGCCTCCGAACTCGAAATTTAAATTTGCATATTATGACGTTTGCATATTTTTGGAAAATTGATTGTATCTCTGTAAATATTGATTTTTTTTCTTCCAAATTTTGATTTGTTCTAGCTGAGACAATTTTCTACAAATGCAGTGTACATAATTTTCCAGTTTGACAAAGGTATCATGGCGTATTTTTGCGATTAAAGGAGGCATGTCAATTTTTCACATTTTGCGTGTATTGTCTACGGGACATGACTATTTCTCAAAACTGCATTCTACATTTCCGTCTTTCGCGAGCAACATCTCCGTTTTTTAAACTTTGTTTTCGGTGAGCTTCGGGTATGTTGTAGCTGAGACAATGAGCTATCTCCAATGTGTACTTCATTTTTCGATCATGTGCCGGGATCATGCTCATATTTTACTTGCAAAGAGGGATTTTAGAATTCCATTTTCGTTTACGTGTAATCGCTATGGGAAATGTTTTGGTATATCGGTAACGCACTTGACTTACGACCTTGAGATCCCGGGTTCGAGTCCGGGTGTCTCCAAAAAAAAATTCTTAACTTTTTGTTTTTGTTGACCTTTCATTGTACCATCTCCTTTGATTATTCGAACACGTAGAATCGCAAATAATGTAATAAACAACCCTATTTACTTTAGTGTTTCCCTATTTTCACTTAATCCATTACTTTTTGCTTTTAATCCCTGTGGGAGATAATTTTTTCTCAAATCTGGATTCTACATTCCTGTCTTTTGCGAGCAATATCGCCGTTATTTCTGCTTGGATTTTGTTGATTTTTGAGTATGCTGTAGCTAAGACTATATGCTATCTAAATCACCCCTCATTTTTTCAATGAGATGTCAGGATCCCGCTCATGATCATGATCTTCATCATGATTATCATGATCATCATTATCATAATGATGATAATCATTTATCAATTACATTTTCATTTCTTTGAATGAGATAAAATCGTCAAAATGTGTTCTTCATGATATAAATTAGAATCAAAGGTGTAACTGGTTACTGCGCAGGGTCAATGGTCATATATTTTCAATCTATCTTCCCTAGATCCATAATGATCAAGGGGACACAATTTAAACTTGACATATGGATAGATCTTAATGGATGAAGCATTTCATCAAAATAATATGATATCGTGTAATGCATTTTTTATCATGTAAACCATTAGCATACGTATCACCTAATTCGTCAAAGTGACGAATTAAAGTCTAGTTTGCATTATTATTGTTGTGATTTCAATGTAGTTTCATGAAAAGACTACATATGCAGAGGCTTGGATTATGATTATGTTGGCATTGTTCACAAAATGTGTATAAGTATTTTCAAAGTAAAGATTTTACGCGAAAAATTGGACGGTTTGTGCACAAATTGACTGGACTGTGTGTGGGACTGTGAGCGTAGAATCCAGTGAAAGATTTTTTTTTTCGGGGACTCGATCTATATCAAATTTTGGGAAAATTTTTGGGGGCTACTTTTTTTTATCTTTCGGGGGCTCATTTTTCTTGGGCTAATTTTTCATTAATTCATTTAAAGATGCAGTTTGTTTAGTTTAGTAGCGTAGTGTTACGTAAAAAAGGCGTACTTTCTGCGTCAAGTTTCTACGCCGAAAGTACGCGAATTTTGTTAAATTAACATATTAAATTGTCTGCGTCCATCTTGCGTACTTTTTTGCGTCCCTCAGGGTATAGTAACGTAGGCCAGCGTACTCTCAGCTCAGCGTAGTTGGTACGCAACTCTACTATGGACCCCACGCCAATTAGTGATCGACCTGCCAGTGTCACAAATAAGGCATTAAAAATATGCTCATCTGACCGTAATTAAATGCCTAAAACCCCTGAGCTTTCGGGGGTTCAGCCCTTTGTACCCGTGGACACCACGCCTGCACTCAAATCGCTTTGAGTTACCTGACCCCCCCCCCCCCCATACTTTAAAAATTGATTTGATGCAAGAACTGTATCAAACTAAAAGTATTATCATGTTTTTAAACGACCATGACGACCGTCTGATTCTCTTGTGAAAACTTTACTTTGAAAAATGATTATCGAAATTCAGTATACAACTATACATGGCCAGAATAATCACAATCTAAGCCCAGGTTTCATACATCTATTCACGAAACTACACTGAAATCTGGGCAATAATAGCAATTTCAAAGTGTTGTTTAGACTCTCCTCATGCACACCACGGACAGGCCTGGCTACTCCGGTCACCGCTACTCCATGCTCACACACTCAGCTCCGACAGCACCGCCGACAGCGGCGCTCAGCTGCGGTGGCAATACACTGCGGACTCAAGGCAGTTTGCAACTGAACTGTCACGTGAAGGCGTACTATCACAGATCTATTTGCGCTATTCTTGTTGTGATTTCGATGTAGTTTTCATGAAAAGACCAATAAAACAGAAGCTTGGACTATGATTATGTTGGCATAGATCACAGAATTTGTATAATTATTTTCAGAGTAAAGATTTTACGTGAAAATAGGTCCATGGTTTGCGCCAGTTGTAGCAGTCGCCTCGACTCGAATCGACTGTGGTGTGTGCATGTGTGTGACCTGAGAGCGTGTAATACACGTACACTGTGGGCGCCTGGCCTACAAAGCATATCCTATAGAAAGACGCATAGCACGGGTAAGCTCAACCCGTTGAGGGTACATATTGGCTACATCCCCTCACCCGGGTGAGTCGTCTGTTGATGTGTATTTCTCTTACATGCTACAAAGCGAACCCTATAGCAAGAGGTCTTACTCTTGAAACGCCGCAGCTTTTTCAATGAGACTTGCTACACCCGTTGACGCGAGTGGATTCTCGTCCATCGTGTGTCTCTTCGTCTCTCTTTGATAATTAGACAGAGGGCGGGTGCACGCCTTGCCGACTCGCTCTCGCGGGTTCGTCGCCTCCTCGCAATCCACGACGCCCGCCGTGCTCTCGTCCGCCCGTCCTCCCCGGCACCCCGAAACCGCGTTTAACGGCGTGGACGTCGATCGCGGGGTCGACGTGGCACGCGGGTTACGGGAGACAGACCTCGTGGAATTGTGCCGCCCTCCCCGCGCCACGGCGAAGGCGGGCGGGGTCGGGGAAAGACGTTTTTGAGGAACCGTTTTGTACCCGTTTGGACCCCCCGCGGCGATTTTGCGTATTAGTAATATAGACTAGGAGGACCCGTGGAAAATCCACGGGATTCTAGGGGGTGGGTGGTTGTTAATGATGTGCTATCGATTTTTTAAATTTTCATGTTTGTTTTTCTGTTTTTGTTCCCCCTTTTATTTTCAATTTCATTTTCCCTCTTGGTATAGGCCTACTTTTTATCATTTTATTCTTTTTCTACTCTTGTTATTAATATTTAATTCGATAGAATATTAACCTTTTGTTTGCTGTTTCATATATCATTTTGAAATGTTTTTTTTTTATTTGTAACATGCCGTGCTCTCGTCCGTCCGTCCTACCCTGCACCCCGAAACCGCGTTTAACGGCATGGACGTCGATCGCGGGGTCGAGGTGGCACGCGGGTTACGGGAGACAGGCCTCGTGGAATTGTGCCACCGTTCCCGCGCCACGGCGGAGGCGGGCGGGGTCGGGGAAAGGCGTTTTTGAGGAACCGTTTTGTACCCGTTTGGACCCCCCGCGGCGATTAGTGGTATTAGTAATATAGACTAGCAGGACCCGTGGAAAATCCACGGGATTCTAGGGGAGGGGGCCAAATAGATAGATAGATAGAGGCCTATGTGCTATCCAAAAAAAAATTAGATTATCTTTATATAGAGAATTTGTATAATATATGCTGTTTGACCATAAATGGCGCATCGTAAAACAAACTATGTCAGATAGGATCTCGATAATTACTATTTATTTGCATTATTATTGTTGTGATTTCAATGTAGTTTCATGAAAAGACTACATATGCAGAGACTTGGATTATGATTATGTTGGCATTGTTCACAAAATGTGTATAATTATTTTCAAAGTAAAGATTTTACACAAAAAATCGGACGGTTTGTGCACAAATTGACTCGACTGTGTGTGGGACTGTGAGCGTAGAATCCAGTGAAAGATTTTTTTTTTCGGGGACTCGATCTATATCAAATTTTGGGAACATTTTTGGGGGCTACTTTTTTTAATCTTTCGGGGGCTCATTTTTCTTGGGCTAATTTTTCATTAATTTATTTAAAGATGCAGCTTGTTTAGTTTAGTAGCGTAGTTACGTAAAAAAAAGGCGTACTTTCTGTGTCAAGTTTCTAAACCGAAAGTACGCGAATTGTGTTAAACATATTAAATTGTTTGCGTCCATCTTGCGTATTTTTTTGCGTCCCTCAGAGTATACATGTAGTAACGTAGGCCAGCGTACTCTCAGCTCAGCGTAGTTGGTACGCAACTCTACTATGGACCCCACGCCAATTAGTGATCGACCTGCCAGTGTCACAAATAAGGCATTAAAAATATGCTCATCTGACCGTTATTAAATACCTAAAACCCCTGAGCTTTCGGGGGTTCAGCCCTTTGTACCCGTGGACACCACGCCTGCACTCAAATCGCTTTGAGTTACCTGACCCCCCCCCCCATACTTTAAAAATTGATTTGATGCAAGAACTGTATCATACTAAAAGTATTATCATGTTTTTAAACGACCATGACGACCGTCTGATTTTCTTGTGAAAAATGATTATCGAAATTCAGTATACAACTATACATGGTCATAATAATCACAATCCAAGCCCAGGTTTCAAACATCTATTCACGAAACTATATTGAAATTGGGGCAATAATAGCAATTTCAAAGTGTAGTTTAGACTCTCCTCACACCCACGGACAGACCTGGCTACTCCGGTCACCGCTACTCCATGCTCACACACTCAGCTCCGACAGCACAGCCGACAGCGGCGCTCAGCTGCCGTGGCAATACACTGTGGACTCAAGGCAGTTTGCAACTGAACTGTCACGTGAAGGCGTACTATCACAGATCTATTTGCGCTATTCTAGTGTGATTTCGATGTAGTTTTCATGAAAAGACCAATAAAACAGAAGCTTGGACTATGATTATGTTGGCATAGATCACAGAATTTGTATAATTATTTTCAGAGTAAAGATTTTACGTGAAAATAGGTCCATGGTTTGCGCCAGTTGTCGCAATCGCCTCGACTCGAATCGACTGTGGTGTGTGCATGTGTGTGACCTGAGAGCGTGTACTGTGGGCGCCTGGCCTACAAAGCATATCCTATAGAAAGACCCATAACACGGGTAAGCTCAACCCGTTGAGCGTACATATTGCCTACATCCCATCACCCGGGTGAGTCGTCTGTTGATGTGTATTTCTCTTACATGCTACAAAGCGAATCCTATAGCAAGAGGCCTTACTCGGGATATGCCGCAGCCTTTACAATGAGACTTGCTACACCCGTTGACGCGAGTGGATTCTCGTCCATCGTGTGTCTCTTCGTCTCTCTTTGATAATTAGACAGAGGGCGGGTGCACGCCTTGCCGACTCGCTCTCGCGGGTTCGTCGCCTCCTCGCAATCCGCGACGCCCGCCGTGCTCTCGTCCGCCCGTCCTCCCCGGCCGCCCCGAAACCGCGTTTAACGGCGTGGACGTCGATCGCGGGGTCGACGTGGCACGCGGGTTACGGGAGACAGGCCTCGTGGAATTGTGCCGCCCTCCCCGCGCCACGGCGGAGGCGGGCGGGGTCGGGGAAAGACGTTTTTGAGGAACCGTTTTGTACCCGTTTGGACCCCCCGCGGCGATTAGTGGTATTAGTAATATAGACTAGCAGGACCCGCGGAAATCCGCGGGATTCTAGAGGGGGGCGGGGGGTGTAAATAGATATATAGAGACTGTCTAAATTAAAACCACCAAGAACTTTATATGCCATTCAGGCCATTAAAAAAATATACATGTTTAGCGTCCCCGCCCGCTTTTTTTTAAAATATTTTATTTTTTTATTTTTTTTATTTTTGAAAGAAAAAAACAGCGTTCCCGCCTGCTTCCTTTGTGGGGGCCGCCTCCTATTTTTTTTTTATTTATTTATTTTATTTATTTATTTTTTTTTTTTTTTTTGAAAGAAAAAAAACATGAAAAGCACTGCTAAAATGTATTTCTGATTTTAAAAAAGAAAAAAAAAAATTGTCGGCCGCCATCTTGAAAAATAGCCTGAATGTCAGGGAAAATGTACGGAGCGGCCATTTTGAAAGAAAAAAAAAGAAAAAAAGGGCCTCCTTCCCATTTTTCGAAAAAACAGGACGCTAAACATGTTTTTTTTTAAATTTGGCCTTATATAAAAAAACGAAAACGATCCAACTATACCGGTAGTTATTCTTTAAGCCACTGGAACTGGGTAGAGTTCCGTAGTGTGGCGTACCGACTACGCAGAAATTAGGCTGCGTATTAATGGGAAAATAGTCCCTGCGTAGGTTATGCGTAGGCCGGCGTACAGGTTTGCTTATGGTTGCTTACTGTGTGGAAAGCTTTTACTGCTTTGTCAATCTGGCGTAGGGTAGCGTACTGTTGCGTAGTCATGTAGCGTAGTGTTGCGTAAAAAGGCGTACTTTCTGCGTCAAGTTTCTACGCCGAAAGTACGCGAAAAAAATTAAACATGTTGAATTGTTTTCGTTCATCTTGCGTACCCCTTTCCGTCCCCCAGCATATAGTAACGTAGGCCAGCGTAGTTGGTACGCAACACTTCGCAACTCTACGTATTGACCCCACGCCAAATAAAGTATTGAAAATATGCTGATCTGACCCTAATTAAACGCCTAAACCCCCGAGCTTTCGGGGGTTTATGGCCCCTTGAAACCCGTGGACCCCACGCCTACACTCAACTCGCTTCGATCTACCTGATCCCCCTCGCCCCCCCCCCCCACAACCCGTGGACCCCACGCCTACACTCAACTCGCTTCGATCTACCTGACCCCCCCCCCCCACACTTTGAAAAATGTTTTGTGGGGTCTGCATGTAACATGTAAGATGCAGATTTTTTTTGTAACATGTAAGATGCAAACAAAATATTTTGCCCCCCCCCCCCCCAACGATCTTATGGCACTTCGGCCTGCCCGCTGTTGTGTTCACGTGTAGGCCTACTTCAATGAATGGATAGACATAAATAGTCGCATGGATGGATACATAATATAGCGTATAGTTGTCGAATATTGGCATGTTTGGCCCTTCATAGTTTCTTCGACTCTGAATAGCTAGCTCACTCACTCACTCAGCTCAGTCGAGCAGCCAGCGCAGCTGCACTGCACTACATACTGTATGCGTACGGCAGAGCTCTTGAAACTGAACGATGTTTTTCTCTGATTTTCTTGTGAAAACTTTCCTTTAATAAATGATAATCAAAACTGAGTAAACATGGCCAGAATAATCACAAAATAAGCTTTGATGTCATACCTCCACTCACGAAAACTATATAAAAATCCCGGCAATAATGATGGAAATAGGTCTCTATAAGCATGATAAGTTTGGACGTGGATGGGAAGACATCTGTTGCGCTGATCATGAAATAAGCTAATAAATATCAAATAAAGACTCAACTCGTTTAAATTTTAAATATGAGGTCTACATTTTAATTAAAATTAAAAAAATGGAAAAGATTACAACATCTAAAATATACAAAACAAACACGGGGAAGAAAAAAAAACTTGCGACGGAGGCGGGATCGAACCCGTGCGTGCAAAAAGTGCAAGAGCTGCCGGCGAATCGAACGCAATTAACCGGCGCCTCAGACCGCTCGTCCACTTCCGTTTCATGCTAAAGCATGAAATTCGTGACGGGTAAGTGGGACGTGCGGACGCATCGACGACGTCGACGACGACCGGGACGTCGCACCGGGCCGGGACGTGGCCAATTCTGTAGATTGAAACCCCGTCCGTCCGCGGGACCGCCCGGCGGCGCCCGGGGGCGGGCGGGAGGGGAGATCTGGGCGCCGTAAAATGGAGCCCGGATACCCCCCTCGACGCCTTAGCGTATTATTATATGGACTAGCAGGACCCGCGGAAATCCGCGGGATTCTAGAGGGGGGCGGGGGGTGTAAATAGATATATAGAGACTGTCTAAATTAAAACCACCAAGAACTTTATTTGCCATTCAGGCCATTAAAAAATATACATGTTTTAATAGCGTTCCCCGCCCGCTTTTTTTTTAAAATATTTTATTTTTTTATTTTTTTTATTTTTGAAAGAAAAAAACAGCGTTCCCGCCTGCTTCCTTTTTGGGGGCCGCCTCCTATTTTTTTTTTTTTATTTATTTATTTATTTATTTATTTTTTTTTTGAAAGAAAAAAAACATGAAAAGCACTGCTAAAATGTATTTCTGATTTAAAAAAAAAAAAAAAAAAATTGTCGGCCGCCATCTTGAAAAATAGGCTGAATGTCAGGGAAAATGTACGGACGGCCATTTTGAAAGAAAAAAAAAAGAAAAAAAGGCCTCCTTCCCATTTTTCGAAAAAACAGGACGCTAAACATGTTTTTTTTTTAATCTGGCCTTATATAAAAAAACAAAAACGATCTAACTATACCGGTAGTTATTCTTTAAGCCACTGGAACTGCGTAGAGTTCCGTAGTGTGGCGTACTGACTACGCAGAAATTAGGCTGCGTATTAATGGGAAAATAGTCCCTGCGTAGGTTATGCGTAGGCTGGCGTACAGGTTTGCTTATGGTTGCTTACTGTGTGGAAAGCTTTTACTGCTTTGTCAATCTGGCGTAGGGTAGCGTACTGTTGCGTAGTCATGTAGCGTAGTGTTGCGTAAAAAGGCGTACTTTCTGCGTCAAGTTTCTACGCCGAAAGTACGCGAAAAAATTAAACTTGTTGAATTGTTTTCGTTCATCTTGCGTACCCCTTTCCGTCCCCCAGCATATAGTAACGTAGGCCAGCGTAGTTGGTACGCAACACTACGCAACTCTACGTATTGACCCCACGCCAAATAAAGTATTAAAAATATGCTCATCTGACCCTAATTAAACCTAAACCCCCCGAGCTTTCGGGGGTTTATGGCCCCTTGAAACCCGTGGACCCCACGCCTACACTCAACTCGCTTCGATCTACCTGACCCCCCCCCCCACACTTTGAAAAATGTTTTGTGGGGTCTGCATGTAACATGTAAGATGCAGATTTTTTTTGTAACATGTAAGATGCAAAAAAAAATATTTTGCCCCCCCCCCCCCCCCCCCAACGATCTTATGGCACTTCGGCCTGCCCGCTGTATGTTGTGTTCACGTGTAGGCCTACTTCAATGAATGGATAGACATAAATAGTCGCATGGATGGATACATAATATAGCGTATAGTTGTCGAATATTGGCATGTTTGGCCCTTCATAGTCTCTTCGACTCTGAATAGCTAGCTCACTCACTCACTCAGCTCGATCGAGCAGCCAGCGCAGCTGCACTGCACTACACACTGTATGCGTACGGCAGAGCTCTTGAAACTGAACGATGTTTTTCTCTGATTTTCTTGTGAAAACTTTCCTTTAATAAATGATAATCAAAACTGAGTAAACATGGCCAGAATAATCACAAAATAAGCTTTGATTTCATACCTCCACTCACGAAAACTATATAAAAATCCCGGCAATAATGATGGAAATAGGTCTCTAAGTTTGGACGTGGATATGGGAAGATCGACATCTGTTGCGCTGATTTTAGGCCTAGATATCATGAAATAATCTAATAAATATCAAATAAAGACTCAACTCGTTTAAATTTTAAATATCAGGTCTACATTTTAATTAAAATTTAAAAAATGGTAAAGATTACAAAATCTAAACTATACAAAACAAACACGGGGAAGAAAAAAAAAAACTTGAGACGGAGGCGGGATCGAACCCGTGCGTGCAAAAAGTGCAAGAGCTGCCGGCGAATCGAACGCAACAGGCGCCTCAGACCGCTCGTCCACTTCCGTTTCATGCTAAAGCATGAAATTCGTGAGGTATAAGTGGGACGTGCGGACGCGTCGACAACGTCGACGACGACCGGGACGTCGCACCGGGCCGGGACGTGGCCAATTCCGTAGATTGAAACCCCGTCCGTCCTCGGGACCGCCCGGCGGCGCCCGGGGAGGGCGGGAGGGGAGATTTGGGCGCCGTAAAATGGACCCCGGATACCCCCCTCGACGCCTTAGCGTATTATTATATGGATAGTCGTGATACAGGCCCCATGTCTGTGTTGTAGAACATGCAACGCCGTTGCGCGGGGCCTATATCACGAGTATATATAGCGAGTTGAATAGGAGACTCGTATAGTATACTCGTGATACAGGCCCCGCGGCTGTGTTGAAGTCAGGGGCGTCGCTAGACCTTTTTCAGTGGGGGGGGGGGGGGGGGGGGGGGGGGGTAGAGGCCAACGATTACCGACAAAAGTAGCCACCAATTACCTACAAATTAAATTTCCAATATCTACAAAGTCAACCCTATAGACCTTGGGCCGAAGGCTAAATTGTTTTTCCTATGGACTATCTATAGTACTTGCATATGCGCAAAATGGTCATTTTCCTCGACGACATTATATACGAATTATTTCTTAAATTTAGTCAGCATCATAGCTATATATTTTAATGCAGGCGCGGAGCTAGGATCTTATTTTAGGGAGGGGCGGTAGTTAGCAAGAGAATCACTTAAAAGCGCGCTCATAAGGGGGTGTGGGTGATGAGCCTCCCGCGCGAAGAGCGGAAGCTTAGACGTTTCCTTAAATTATTAGGAAAAGAAGACGATTAATAATTGTACCGTTTTCGACTGGTAATCCTAGGCTGAATGAAGTTCCCCCCCCCCCCCCCCCTCCCGCGCGAAGCGCGAAAGCTTTGACGTTTCATTAAATTATTATAAAAAAAGAAGACGATTTGCTGTACCATTCTCGACTGTTTATCCTTTTCTGAATTTAGTATTCCCCCCCTGCGCAAAGCGCGGAAGCTTTGACGTTTCATTAAATTATGAGAAAAAGCAGGCGATTCGGTGTTTAGGGAATTTAATCACCTAAATAAAAGAAATAGAAATAGATTTCTTTCCTACCTTGCCTCGTGTACTGTTCTCGACTCTTAATCCTAATCTGAACGAAGCTTCCCCCTCCCGCGCGAAGCGCGGAACTTTTGACGTTTCATCACAATATAGAGAAAGGAAGACAATTTCTCGTACCGTTTTCGAATCTTATTAAGCCCTTTTCATCTGAATTCAGTTTACCCTTCTCGCACGAAAGCTTTGATGTTTCCTCAAATTATTAGAGAAAGAACACGATTCGTTGTACCGTTTTCGAATCTAAATGAGCCCTATTAATTTTGTCTGAATTCATCTTCCCCCTCTCGCGCGATGCGCGGAAGCTTTGACGTTTCCTTAATTATTAGAGAAAGAAGACGATTCGTCGTACTGTTCTCGACTCGTCTAAATGAAGTTTTCCCCTTCCGCGCGAAGCGCGAATTTTTTGGCGTTTCATCACAATATAGAGAAGGAAGACGATTCCTCATACCGTTTTCGAATCTTATTATTATTAAGCCCTATTCATCTGAATTCAGTTCCCCCCCTCTCGCGCGAAGCGCGAAAGCTTTGACGTTTCCTCAAATTATTAGAGAAAGAACACGATTCGTTGTAACGTTTTCGACTTTTAGTAAGCCCTATTTGTCTGAATTCCCACTTTCGGGCGAAGCGCGGAAGCTTTGACGTTTTCTTAAATTATTAGAGAAAGAAGACGATTCGTTGTACCGTTCTCGATTGGTCTAAATGAAGTTTCCCCTTCCGCGCGAAGCGCAGAATTTTTGGCATTTCATCACAATATAAAGAAAGGAAAATGATTCGTCGTACCGTTGTTGACTCTTAAACCTTGTTTGAATTTAGTTTCCCCGAAAATTTTAAACCTCTTATTTCTTTAGCTGATATTATAGGAAAGTGAAACTTCGAGAAATACAAGTATTGTAGTTGTAGTCACTCTCGAAGTCGTCACAGCGGATAAGAAGTCGCAGTTCGTAGGGGAAAAAAACTTGTCGGCCGACCGACAATATACATCTCACCGACTTCAAACTTATGCATTGATGAGGAGCAACATATTTACCCGTGTCTTTCTTGCTCCCTCGACGAGACGACTCCACCCAACAACCCCCTTTTCTCTTTTACTCCCACTCCTCCTCTCTCAGACTCTTACCTCCCCTCTCTCTTTTATCTTTCATCCCTCGTTTCTTATGTTTCCCTTTCACTCTTTTTTTCTTCTTTTTTTTCCCTTTTCTTTCTTTTCCTTTTTTTCCTCTCCCCCCCCCTCTTTTTCTTTTTTCTCTTTCTTTCTTCTCTTTTCTTTCCTTTCTTTTCCTTTCTTTTCTTTCTTTTCCTTTCTTTCTTTTCTTTCTCTTTTCTTTTTTTCTTTTCTTTCCCTTCCCCTCTCTTTTTTCCCTCTCTTTTTTTCCCTCCCCCTTTTTCTCTTTTTCCTGACGGCAGCGCAATTTTACCGACAATATCCTGACAGGTGGGGGGGGGGGTGTCGCACCCCCACCCCCCACACCCCCTTTGGCGACGCCCCTGGTTGAAGTGCGCGCAATGCCGTAGCGCGGGGCCTCGATAACGAGTATGTATAGTGAGTTGGCTGAAGTTAGAAGTCTAGTATAAAATTATAATCGATTCAAAACAGTTGCGGGGCCTATATCACGAGTATGCCGATTTAATTTCAAGATTGCAAAATTTCAATGACTATGAGATATGAAATTATGAATCAGGAATAAGTTAAGATCATACTTACGTTGCACGAGAATTGTCCATTTTGTGCACAAGTTCTTCACATCATTGGACATTGCTCCATGACCATGCCAGGCGCGGATCCAGGATTTCTTAGCGGGGGGGGGGGGGGGGGGGGGGGGGGGGGGGGGGGGGGGGGGGGGGGGGGGGGGGGGCCCAAATTTGAAATTATGCGAGCCAAATATTGGTACGTTATGGTGACCAACAGTGACGTAATGCGGGATGGGGGGGGGGGGTCGGTGCAAGGGGGGCGAGTTCCCCCCTCCAAGGCTTTGACGTTTCATTATATTATTAGAGAAAGAAGACGATTCGTTGTACCGTTCTCGAAAATAATTCTCGTGTGAATTTAGTTTTTCCCCTCCCGTGCGAAGCGCGAAAATTTTTACGAATTATTAAATTATTAGAGAAAGAAGACGATTCGTTGTAGAGTTCTCGACTCTTAATCCTTGTCTAAATTCAGTCCCCCCCCCTCCCCCCTCCTGCGCGAAGCGCGGAAGCTTCGACGTTTTATTTAAACTATTAAAGAAAGAAGACGATTCGTTGTAACGTTCTCGACCCTTTATCCTCGTCTGATTTCAGTTTTAACCCCCCCCCCTCCCGCGCGAAGCGCGGAAGCTTTTAAGTTTCATTAAATCATTAGAGAAAGAAAAACGATTCGTTGTACAGTTTTTGACTCTTAATCCTTGTCTAAATTCAGCCCCCCTCCCCCTCCTGCGCGAAGCGCGGAAGCTTTGACGTTTTATTAAACTATTAAAGAAAGAAGACGATTCGTTGTACCGTTCTCGACCCTTTATCCTCGTCTGATTTTAGTTCCTCCCCTCCTGCGCGAAGCGCGGAAGCTTTGACGTTTTATTTAACAATTAAAGAAAGAAGACGATTCGTTGTACCGTTCTCGACTCTTTATCCTCGTCTGATTTCAGTTCCTCCTCCCCTCCTCGCGCGCGAAGCGCTGAAGCTTTGACGTTTTATTAAACAATTATAGAAAGAAGACGATTCGTTGTAACGTTCTCGACCCTTTATCCTCGTCTGATTTCAGTTCCCCCCCCCCCCCCCCCTCCCGCGCGAAGCGCGGAAGTTTTTATGTTTCCTTAAGTCATTAGAGAAAGAAAACGATTCGTTGTACAGCTTTTGACTCTTAATCCGTGTCTAAATTCAGCCCCCCTCCCCCTCCTGCGCGAAGCGCGGAAGCTTTGGACGTTTTATTAAACTTTTAAAGAAAGAAGACGATTCGTTGTACCGCTCTCGACCCTTTATCCTCGTCTGATTTCAGTTCCCCCCCTCCCCTTCTCGCGCGAAGCGCGGAAGCTTTTACGTTTCATTAAATCATTAGATAAAGAAGACGATTCGTTATACTGTTCTCGACCCTTAATCCTTGTCTAAATTCAGTTCCTCCCCTCCTGCGCGAAGCGCGGAAGCTTTGACGTTTTATTAAACAATTAAAGAAAGAAGACGATTCGTTGTACCGTTCTCGACTCTTTATCCTCGTCTGATTTCAGTTCCCCCCTCCCCTTCTCGCGCGCGAAGCGCTGAAGCTTTGACGTTTTATTAAACAATTATAGAAAGAAGACGATTCGTTGTAACGTTCTCGACCCTTTATCCTCGTCTGATTTCAGTTTCCCCCCCCCCCCCCCTCCCGCGCGAAGCGCGGAAGTTTTTACGTTTCATTAAGTCATTAGAGAAAGAAAACGATTCGTTGTACAGCTTTTGACTCTTAATCCTTGTCTAAATTCAGCCCCCCTCCCCCTCCTGCGCGAAGCGCGGAAGCTTTGACGTTTTATTAAACTATTAAAGAAAGAAGACGATTCGTTGTACCGTTCTCGACCCTTTATCCTCGTCTGATTTCAGTTCCCCCCCCCCCTCCCCTTCTCGCGCGAAGCGCGGAAGCTTTTACATTTTATTAAATCATTAGAGAAAGAAGACAATTCGTTGTACAGTTCTCGACTCTTAATCCTTGTCTAAATTCAGTTCCTCCCCTCCTGCGCGAAGCGCGGTAGCTTTGACGTTTTATTAAACAATTAAAGAAAGAAGACGATTCGTTGTACCGTTCTCGACTCTTAATCCTCGTCTGAATTCAGTTCCCCCCTCCCCCTCCTGCGCGAAGCGCGGAAGCTTTTACGTTTCATTAAATCATTAGATAAAGAAGACGATTCGGTGTACTGTTCTCGACTCTTAATCCTTGTCTAAATTCAGTCCCCCCCCTCCCCTCCTGCGCGAAGTGCGGAAGCTTTGACGTTTTACCCCCTTCCCTTCTCGCGCGAAGCGCGGAAGCTTTTACGTTTCATTAAATCATTAGAGAAAGAAAACAATAGTTCTCGACTCTTAATCCTTGTCTAAATTCAGTTCCTCCCCTCCTGCGCGAAGCGCGGAAGCTTTGACGTTTTATCAAACAATTAAAGAAAGAAGACGATTCGTTGTATCGTTCTCGACTCTTAATCCTCGTTTGAATTCAGTTCCCCCCCCCCCCTCCTGCGCGAAGCGCGGAAGTTTTTACGTTTCATTAAATCATTAGATAAAGAAGACGATTCGTTATACTGTTCTCGACCCTTTATCCTCGTCTGATTTCAGTTTTACCCCCCCCCCTCCCGGTTAGGGCAGACAGTTAGAACATTCGGAAGTAGGACTGCCCGCGTTCTCGCCTCTGAATGCTCGTCTGAATTTAGTCCCCCCCCCCCCCCCCCCCCCCACCTACCCTCCTGCGCGAGGCTTTGACGTAGTATTATTAGAGAAAGAAAACGAAGCGTTGTACCGTTCTCTATACTCTTAATCCTTGTCTGAATATCAAATATGTTCTTTGTCTGCTCCTTTTTTTTCATACGTCCTCTTCCGATTGGGGGGACCGCCCCCCCCCCCACCTCCCCCCCCCCCCCCTTCCGGCTACGCGCCTGCGGTCAGATAAACACATCTTGATACCTTGTCCGACCCCGCAAGATCAGGGGTTTAAGGCAATAAATTACGGTCAGATAAGCATTCAGGGGCCCGCCTTAGGGCCCCTGGTGGGGTCGAGGCGGCGGAGCCGGCCCCGGGAGCTCAGGGGTTTAGGCGTTTAATTAAGGTCAGATGAGCATATTTCTGTGTATACCTTATTATTTTGTGACACTGGCAAGTCACTATTTGGCGTGGGGTCCAGGGGGCGGAGCCCCAAAAAATCAGGGTTTTAGGTATTAAATTACCGTCAGATGATCATCTAAGGGTCCGCCGTAGGGCCCTAAATAGAATCCAGGGGGCAAAGCCCCCGGAAGCTTAGGGGTTTTAGGCATTTAATCACGGTCAGATGAGCATATTTTGATGCCTCATTATTTTGTTAACACTGGCAGTTAACTATTCTTACTTTCTTGCTCTCATTCTATTTTATTTCTCTTTAAAATACTTTTTCAAGAAAAGTGGGGGGGGGGGGGGGGGCTCGAGGCTCTCGATCCCCGCCGTACCTCGGGCCCTGAGATGTAGGAATCTCAAGAATCATATTTTTTTGCCTGGTTGTAAATTTAGGAATTTGTCATTTCCAACAAACACATACAAAACGTATAATTTACTAAAAAGTGAGGAAAAATTTCGGAAATTATGCCATTTCAGCAGTATTTGTAATCCACCGTTGTGGAATTAGAAATAAACTACGTTTGAATTTGATTTCCCCCAAGCCCACCCCCCACCCTATTAGTACGCAAGTATCTCCTCTTTTCCCTTTTTCTTTCCCTTTCCTTCCTTCTCTCTTATTTTTTTTTGATTGGGGGGGGGGGGGGTTAACAGCCTGGGAGGCAAGGCCCTTTCGGCCCCCCGATCTCCTTCTTCCCCCTTTTCTTTTCTCTTTCTCTTCTTTCTTTCCCTTTTTCTACTTTTTCCCTTTCTCCCTTCTTTTCCTTTCTTCTCTCTTTTTTTTTTTTTTTTTTTTTTGCGGGGGGGGGGGGGGGCCAAGGCCCGCTCGCCCCCCCCCCTGGATCCGCGCCTGGACCATGCTATATCGCTAGGCGACGTAGACGCGACGCTGAATATATCAAATTTCTCGCGCGGCGTGCTCTATAGCTAGCTAGCTAGCTTGCCGTTTAAAATCTAATAAATATTAATGAGGTTTCGGATAATGACCATGTGCGCATGCGGCAGGTATAACAGTTCGTATCTGCGCATGCGCCAGAAATAAAAGTTCGTAGGAAAAAAAAAAGAATTCGCGGGCGGGGCACTGGCGTACTGATCGGGGAGGGGGCTCGGGGGAAATAATGTGGTTTATTTCTCATTCCATAACGGTGGTTTACAAATAATGCTGAAATGACATAATTTTCCGAGATTTTTTTCGGGATCGGGAGCCTCCAGCCCTCCCCCCCCCCCCCACTTTTTTGAAAAAGAAAGAGAAATAGAAAGAAAGAGAACAAGAAAGAAAGAATTTTAACTGCCAGTGACAGTGACGGGGCCCAACCAAGGACCCTAAGACGGGCCCCTTGATACTCATCTGACTGTAATTTAGTGCCTAAAACCCTTGAGCCTCTGGGGGCTCCGCCCGCTGGACCTCACGCCAATCAGTGTCCTGCCAGTGTCACAAGTAAACTATAAAAATATGTTCATCTGACCGTAATCAAATGCCTAAAACCCCTGAGATTCTGGGGTTGCGCACCCTCGACCCCACCAAGGGCCCTAAGACGGGCCCCCTGAATGCTCATCTGACCGTAATTTATTGTCTTAAACCCCTGAGTTTCTGGGGGCGGACAAGGTATCAAAATATGTTCATCTGACCGCAGGCGCGTAGCCAGGGAGGCGGTGGGGGAGGCCCCCCCCCCCCCCCCCCCCCACACACAAAAAAAAGAGAGGAGAAAAACAGGAAGGAGGACGTAGGAAGAAAAAGGAGCAGACAAAAAACAATTTTGAAATTCAGACAAGGATTAAGAGTGAACAAGGGAAACGCTCTCGGCGGTCTCGCCTGCAAAACGCAAAAACCAGAACGTCAATGACGTAGCGCTCATCCGCATCTCGCAACAACAAATATCGTAAATTTTATGTGGTACACTTTTGAACTGGTCAAAAAATAAAAATTTGATGCCCTGGAAGGGACATAATTTCATTTCATTTGCATAAAGTACCATAAATAATCAATGGAACAAAATCTCACAATTCTGTATAGAATTTTAGTGTTCCAGATTTAGCTCTACCAGATAAGGCAAACCAAATCAAAATCGGTCAAGAAATGAGGGAAAAGAAGCAATTTTTGTTATTTTTGGAATAAATTTGCATAAATTACCATAATTAATTAATAGAGAACAATTTCAAAACTCTGTGTAGAAGTTTAGTGAACCAAAGTTAGCTCTACGATATAAAGCAAACCAAATCAAAATCGGTAGAGAAATGAAGGAGAAGAAGCCTTTTTTGTGGTTTTGAATAAATTTGCATAAATTAGCATAGATAATGAATTTCACGATTCTGTGTAGAAATTTTAAATCCCCCTCCTAGCCCTATCATATCAAACAATCAGAATTAAAATCGGTTGAAAAATAACGAAGAAGAAGCATTTTGAAAATCTTGATGTTGATGCCACAACAAAGTCTAAGTTTGTTGACCTTAAATGACCTTTGACCTAACCTTAGTGACCTGAAATTCTACTCACATGATTGGGGAGACTTGATAATTCTATAGTCCAAGTTTCATTGACTAAGAACTTATACTTTCAAAATTATATCAAAAATCCAAAAACTTAACCTTAGGTTAAGTTTTTCGATGATGATGCTACAACATAGTCCAAGTCCGTTGACCTGAAATGACCTTTGACCTTGACTTTGTGATCTGAAATTCTACTCACATGATTGGGGATACTTGATTACCCTATAGTCAAAGTTTCATTGACTAAGAACTTATACTTTAAAAATTATATCAAAAATTCAAAAACTTAACCTTAGGTTAAGTTTTTGATGTTGACGCCGTCGCCGCCGCCGCCGTCGCCGTCACCGGAAAAGCGGCGCCTATGTCTCGCTTTTTGCTACGCAGGCGAGACAAAAACGGTACAACGAATCGTCTTCTTTCTCTAATTTAATGAAATGCCAATGCTTCTGCGCTTCGCGCAGGAGGGGGGGGGGGGAGATTGAATTGAGACAAGGATTAAGAGACGAGAACGGTACAGCTAATCACCTTCTTTCTTAAATAATGTTAATGAAACGTCAAAGCTTTCGGGCTTTGCGCTGAAGGGGGAAACTGAATTCAGACAAGAATTAAGAGTCGAGAATGGTACAACGAATCGTCTTCTTTCTCTAATGATTTAATGAAACGTAAAAGCTTCCGCGCGAGGGGGAAACTGATTTAACTGAATTCAAACGAGGATAAAGTCAAGAACGGTACAACAAATCGTCTTCTTTCTCTAATGATTTAATGAAACGTAAATATTTGGCTCACATAATTTCAAATTTGGGCCCCCCCCCAAGAAATCCTGGATTCGCGCCTGAAGTAAGCAACACAATATACAGATTACAACTAAATTATTCATACCCTCACTGATTTTTCAAGTATGTGAAAATTTAAAGTATTACATTATTAAAGCTTACATCTTAAAGGATTCAACAAAGGCCCAATTTATTCAGTTGTTAACTGTGCAACAATAATAAAACAATCATGCTCAAGATTTAAAATTCAGTTTCGTTTATTCATTAGAATTAATACAAGAAAATAATGCAACTGAGTATAGCTTGCTGTTTCTGTACAATTCGTCATTACAACTTTTCTTTGTTCTTAGGAACATTCATTTATTAAGAAATAAAGTATGTACACAAAACATTTTCATCATTTTATTTCAATGCCTTATAAACCATTCTATTTTTGTTTAAATACTGGAAAAAATAGTTTTTAATATTCATTCAGTGTGTGCCGTTGTATCATGATGCTTATATACCAATATTCTACTCTGCAGAGAAATGGCGAGTATATAACAGAAGGAAATTAGAAGATCATTTTGGTAGAAAATGTATACTGGCTGAGAAATGAGCATAGAGAGATTAGGAAATCAAGGTTAGTAGCCCTGACACCATTTATATAGTCCCATATACATCTTTCTATGTACAGTGCTTGTTACTTTACCAAGACTGGGTCAAATTTATTATGATTTTGATTACTCCAGAACTTTGCAGTACACACTAACACTTACATGCTACATGATCAACTTTTCCTGATCCATTCCACACCTTTTCTTTCACAATGTAATCAGATGGCCAGAACTCACCTTTATCTTTTAAGATAACCATCACAAACAAAGGTAAGGAAATCTGCAAAATGTTTGTCAAATTACTCAAAATTAGCAGAACTTACATCTGAACATCTGATTCATACAAAGTGAATCGAAAGAAAAGGGGAAATAAAATGTAGAATAAGCAAATGCTGGTTCTTGAATAGTCTGTACTAAAATATCTATCATACACACATTTTGAGTACAAGTAATTTGTTTACTAAACAGAGGACATTTATACAATAAAACATATGACAGTTGTGAAACCCAACATATCTGGCAATCGTTAGTCATAGTCATCCTACTATAGTATTAGACACAATCATTCTCAACTATAATTGCTTTGTTGAGATCTTTGAGGCGGATAAAGACTGGTCAAAAACATTTTGGGACCGAGCAATTAAAACTTAAAGAGAAGGTTGAGTTCTGGGAAGAGGTGAAAAATAATTTGTGAGCGTTACTCATTCTTATTATGCAAGTGTGGAAGAACATTAGATAAGACATGTTCCCTGAAAAGCATGGCTCTTCAAATGCCTTCATATTCTAAATATGCATGTAACATTGTAAAAATCGGGGGCCGGCTTTTTACGCCACGTGTTCGTGTAGTCCCATATACATCTTTCTGTGTACAGTGTTTGTAACTTGGCCAAATTTCTTATCATTTTGATGATTCCAGAACCTTGCAATACACACAAATTCTTATATGCTAGATGATCAACCTTTTCTGGTCGGTTCCACACCGTTTCTTTCACAATGCAATCGCATGACTAGAACTCAACTTCATCTTTAAAGGCAGACATTTTATGTAAATTATTTTTCTTTTTTCATAACCCTTTCAGATCGATAGTCAGACACAGTCCATGAATCCAATTAACAAATGTAAATTTATGCTAACTGGTACATAATCACAGCTTGAAATGTGGCTTGAAATCTAGATGTCTACAGAATTCATAAAATATATAGGTATGCACAAGCAATGTTTGATATTGAGAACGATCGAGTTGACAACTCAGTCATGCTTTATATGTTTTTACTAAAGATTTCATGCATATCATTTATTTCTTGTTAAAATCATGACTTTTTATAAATCACAGACGTAAACAATATCATCAATTTATGATACTTGCATACCAGATTTCCATCGAATTAGTATATGAAATTATGTATAAGGGAGATAGCAATTGTTGATATTCCTAACTGGCATTTCTTAGTATCATGATAATTCCACATACCTGATGAATATATAACTTAATTCTTCACAGTATAACCTCTTTATCTAGAGAAAATTTAAAAGAATACGCATCTAAGTTCAAAACAACATTAAGCACGTACACTGACCTTAATTCGCTATTTAAAAAATCGGTAAGATTTCGAAATTATGATAATATCAATGGAAAGAGGAACCCACATAAGACTTTTTTTTAATGGTATTGGGTGGGAAACTTAGTAAAAAAAATACATATTACTTGTATCGACAAAAGATCGGCAAATTTTGCATCCGTTCCGACAAATTATGAACTTACCGACAAGGGGCTAGAAATCTTCATTTTGAGAGCTTTTGTAAATAATTGTATGATATTTTGTCTTGCAAAATATGCAATAATCTTATACATGCATTTGATTGCTCGCTTTTTGTGATAATCAGCTGTATATAAACTCCCGTGCGCGAATTAAGGTCTCATTTTTTAAATGACATTTTCTGGAGTTGCAGCGCATAGAGGCCTACCGAGGCAGATATCGAATTTTGAGATCGCGATATATCTCCGGAATTCTTTCACGATACATTTCGTATAGTTGCACCAAATCATAGTCAAAAACTTTGCAGTCCATTTGGTTATAATTACTTTTAAAAAAATCATGTTTAGTGTTCCCGCCCGCTTCGCTTCCTTTTTGAGGCCGCCTGCTTCCCTTTTTTGAGGCCGCCTGCTTTATTGTTTTTGTTTTGTTTTGCCGGCGGCCGTCTTAAAAAATAGCCCGATTGATTCCCTGGACGGCAGGCCAGGGAAAATTTACCAAGCGGCCATTTTGAAGAAGAAAAAAAGGGCCTCTTCCTTCCAATTTTCAAAAATGCAGGACGCTAAACATCTTTTTTCTTCTAAATGGCCTATAATTGGTCAACCTATCATACAGTAACGTTGAATTTGCCTTTACTCTTATGCCACCCGTGACAGAGAATATAGTCAAACTGTTGGCTCAAGAATACTTGCCTGTAAGAATTAAGACTTCATCGGGTCAAATAAGATAAAAACAAAGGGAGAATTCATATCGAGGATGAGAAATGGGGCTGGATAGAGAATAGCTACGCGACTGTGGACTGTAACTCGGAGAAGTTGGGTTATAACGAGGACTCATCGGCAAATAAATTGGAGATGTTGGTGAATAGCTAGGAGATGTTGGTGAATAGGTAGGAGATGTTGGTGAATAGCTAGGAGATGTTGGTGAATAGCTACGCGACTGTGGACTGTAACTCGGAGAAGTTGGGTTATAACGAGGACTCATCGGCAAATAAATTGGAGATGTTGGTGAATAGCTAGGAGATGTTGGTGAATAGGTAGGAGATGTTGGTGAATAGCTAGGAGATGTTGGTGAATAGGTAGGAGATGTTGGTGAATAGGTAGGAGATGTTGGTGAATAGCTAGGAGATGTTGGTGAATAGCTACGCGACTGTGGACTGTAACTCGGAGAAGTTGGGTTATAACGAGGACTCATCGGCAAATAAATTGGAGATGTTGGTGAATAGCTAGGAGATGTTGGTGAATAGGTAGGAGATGTTGGTGAATAGGTAGGAGATGTTGGTGAATAGCTAGGAGATGTTGGTGAATAGGTAGGAGATGTTGGTGAATAGGTTGGAGATGTTGGTGAATAGGTAGGACTTTTAGGAATGGAGCTTGGAGTTGGACTAGTCGGACAATGATGAGGACTTGTATTGTAGCCACCTGGACTAGTTGGAACATTTCTAGGACTAGGAGAAGTTGGGGCATTAATATGACTCGTCGGAGAATTCCTTGGAGATGTTGGTGAATAGTAAGTAGGAGTTGGAGGATATATAGGACTAGTCGGTGACATCGGCGGGTAACTTGGAGTTGTCGGAGAGCAACTTAAAATGGTTGGTGAATGACTCGAAAAAGCTGGTGAAACAGGGCTGGTTGATAAGTACGACGGAGACGTAGGGGAATACCCAAGACTCTGAGGTGTGGCTGCTGATGCCGGTAGGTAAGAAGGCGAGGCTGGAGAGTAGCTGGGTGACATAGGTCCAGCTGGGGATGGAATGTATGGACTGGCTGCTGGGGAGCCTGGAGATTGAGGTTGGGGTGACCAGGCTGGAATGTAAGCTGGACTGAAACCAGGAATATCTGAGTTCGTGGGACTGCGCCCGAGTACTCCTGGAGTCATGCCACTCCCTAAAGGCCGAACAAAATTAATGGAGAAGAAAACGCATCAAACATTGTACAATGTAGGGCCTTTAGGGCCTTTTATTGAAATACATCAAGAAAAAAAAGAAACCTATAATATTTGGCTGCGTTTACAGGGTACCTAATACTGATGTTAATGATTTCAACGAAACACTCACGAGTCTGTTGGTCGACATCAACTCCTTAAATAAAGATGCTTACATTATTAGGTGACTTCAATATTAACTTACTTAATCAAGATATTGATCACAGAACTTATGAATCTATAGATATCATTTTTACATAATGGGCTATTCCCTAGTATAAGTAAACCAACTCGTGTAACAAGACATTCTTCTACTGGGATTGATAACATATTTACCGGCTGTATTCACATGCATCAAAACTGTGGTATCATTTTTTTCAGATCTTTTTAGATCATTTCCAATGCTTTGTATAAGTGAAAATATATCTGTTCCTGTTCATTCATTCTGTGGTAAATCATGAGTAATCACCAAAGAAAATATTTTGTTATTTAAGAATAAGCTACGGTTGATTGACTGGTCTGTAATTTATGGTAACACATATGTCACTGCGTCATAATATGATCTATTTATTCATTAGCTTAGTTCCTTATATTCTGAATGTTTTTCCCTTGCAAAGGTAAAAATGAAAAAACACAATAAACCTTGGATCACCCATGGTATTTTAAAATCTATTAAGAGAAAGCAAAAGTTATATTGTCGCTAGATGCAGAAGGGTGACACGCGTACGCGAAAAAAATACGTTAAATATAAAAACATATTCACAAGTATCATTTGTCGAAGCAAAAAGATTTATTATGAAAACCTATTCAAAAAATTGAGAGGTGATATGAAAAAAACCTGGTCTCAAATAAACAATTTATTAGGTTTAAAAAAAAGCATTATACCGTCTCACATGTATGAAAATCAGGATAGGATATTTAGTAAAGCATCTATTGTTGAAGCATTTCATAGGTATTTTGTTAATATTGGAAAGATTACACAAGGAAAGATACCAACTTATTCCTATCATTTTCAGGATTATTTATCAAACCGTATACCAACTTCACTGTTCTTTAATCCGACTTCCAATACTGAAATAATCAATGTTCTCTCATCCATGAAAACATCTGCTGCATCGGACTCTATTGCTGCACTTGTCACTAAGGAATGCATTCATACAATTGTTGATCCTCTTTGCTGTATATTCAATGAATCAATGTCACAAGGTATTGTCCCTGATAATCTCAAGACCGCTAAGGTAATTCCAATATACAAAAAAGGTGACAAACATGACATTGTTAATTACAGACCAATTGCTCTATTACCTTTTTTTTTCAAAAATGTTAGAAAGGATAATCTACGACAGGCTGTATACATTGGTTGTACTTAACAATATTTTAATACCCCAACAATTTGGATTTCGAAAGAATTTTTTTACTGATCTTGCCGTACTGAACTTGGTTAATACTATATCACATGAAATAGATGTTGGAAATTATTGCCCTAGTGTATTTATGGACCTGTCAAAAGCATTTGACACCATTGATCACCACTTGTTAAAAAACAGAATTTTATGGAATTAGAGGGGTTCCACTTCAGTGGTTCGTCAGTTACTTGTTACATAGAAACCAATATGTGGTGATCGATGGTGTCAAATATCAACAAAGGGATGTATCCTGTGGAATTCCTCAAGATCTGCGTTAGCTAGGGCCCCTCCTTTTTCTCGTCTACATAACTGATATAGGTAAATGTTCTTCAATTCTTAACTTCTCTTTGTTTGCTGATGATACCACCGTTTCATTATCACATTAAAAAATTGACAATCTTATATCATCAGCAAACATTGAACTAGACAAATTAAATAAATGGTATGCTTGCAATACAAAATATTAAAAAAATTGACAAAAGTAGGTAGATTATTTTTCGTACGAGAGGAAGGAGGGTTCCGTCAAATCTGTCAAACCTCATTATTGGTGGAAATGTTATAGCAGAGGGTTGATAATATGTAGTTTTTAGGTGTAATTTTTGGATGAATATCTTTCTTGGAAGCCACATCTATTGGTACGTGTTCTATCCAAATTAAGACTTGTTGTGCCCCAGTCCATTCTGACCACTCTCTACAATATCATTACACTACCTCATTTCAATAACTGTAATATTTCCTGGGGTCACACCTTTAAAAGTCATTATGCATTTTACACAAAAAAAGCAATATAAATACTCTTTAATGCTCCCTTCAATAGTCAAATTCTTTATTTTCGCAGTCAAATATATTACCGTTAAAGGACTTGATAAACTTAAATTCCCTTGTGTTTATGTATAAATTTCATTCCAAAATCTTACCTCCTCTCCTTAGCGATATCTTTGTTTTGAATTCCTCAATTCATTCTTACCAAACTCGCCAAAATAATTTGATACATTTACCTAAGGTTTGCTCTTCCGTCGCCTCAAATTCATTTAAAATTCATGTTTCTATTAAAGTTATGGAACAAAGTCCCCAACGATATTAAAGTTCAACTCTTTCCAGATTTAAAAAGCTAAACAGGGAAATCTTAACTTCTTTTATAGTATGTTCTTAATATTCTTGTTCGCTTTCATTTCTACTGCCCTCATATATTATAGACATGTATATATAGATTTTTGTTGCTGCCGCAAGAAGTGTACTTCTCTTTGTTCTTGTTTATATCAATGTTCGATGGTGATTTTCCTTGTATAAGTATTGTTGATCATTATTTTGATGTATTTCAATTTAGTGGCCCTTTTTTATAAGCCCTGCTTTATCCGGGGTCACTAAACCATCATTGTGTTCTTCTAAATGTTTGATGTAACTTATTTTGATTGTATATATATTTTGATGGTTGAACAAATAAATGAACTCAATTGAAGTGAATTGAATTAGATTGAATTGAATATATATTGATTTACTGAATTTCAATTCAATATGACACTCTGACAGAGCAAAATTGTGAATGCATATAATTCCGCTTGGTTTTATCGCCATTGGTTATATGAGGCACCAGGAACACAAAACTTGGATCAACAAGAAATTTTAAATCCAAGAGGGGGTAATTTATACAACCCTGTTTGCATAATATGACAATTTTGGCATTTAGTTTCTACGAAATTACCCATTTTAAAAAGAGAAATCTTCACACTACTTGAACAGTTTAATTCAACTTCAAGAACTTACGGTCATCGATGAGGCTATGACCGCATTCGTAAACTGTTCTGATATTTCGAAGTGATATATATACAATTCTGAAGTGATCTTCATAATTTAATACAGACTAATTGTTTCGAAAATAATATCGCTAGTGACATTCGTTTGTCTCGCAATGTATGGTCAACAAGGGATCTGAAAGATCAGGACGTATCGTGTGCCGCTGCAACACTTCGTCAGGTGATAACATATATTGTAATCAAGCATGTTTTATAATCTACGGGTGGACCGGTGGTCAAATAATTCAATCAATATTTAGAACAATAACGGACAAGGCCTATTGGCCGAAGCACATAGGTGCTCAACCAATCAACGGGCTGTTGGCTCGGCTAATTGTTACTGATATAAAACTATAGATTTGGCCAAAAATATGAATTTCTAAACTGTCTGCTACTCTGCTTCAGAACAAACCAATGTCGTACTATCTGACCCCCATTAGGGCTTTTAAAAAAGAAGATGTTGTATTGCGACCGACCCAAAAGTCTTGTAATCTACGGTCGGCATTATATTTTTTAATCGTTTTTTTTTTTTAATAGAGAAAACAAATATTAAAGCAATTAAAACTGAGAAATATCAACCCAAAAAGGAATATAAAACAACAACAACAACATCAACAACAAAGTATTTCCGACCGACCGACCCATGTTTTGGCACCTAAAGGGCAATACTTCTTTTTTTTTAGCCTTAGGGCTAGTGTCCAATTGTACTCACCCATTGGAGACCAGCTTCCACCATAAAGACTGGCAAAAACAATGAAGCAACGACCCCCCAAAATGTAATGGAAACGAAAATCGTGGGAAACGAAACAGCTAGAGGTTAGCACAACCAGTCAATTTTGTTAGCAAGATACGCACTAGTTTACTTCTGTTTCACAGTATGTACTTGTATTTATCTTAATCAACTATGCGAAAAAGGAGAAGAATAACAAACATGATCGCTATGCATATATAATTGCACTTTCTGTTATCTTTGTAACCCTTGCCTAAATATTCGATAGATTTCAAGGAGATGTATCACAACGGCTGTTTAGAATTGGTCACAGTTTCTTTGTTGTCTGAGAAAACAAAGATTTTTATTTTTTTATTCCTGCGCATGCAGGGGCAGGGGACCCGAATAAATAGGGTGTTACACAGTGGCATAACAATAACCTGTACATGGATGGTCTATCCGACAATTTGAATGCTTGTAAAAAAGGCTGTGTAGTTGGCAGTATAGTAGTCAATCATTTAATGTATGTAGATGACCTCGTTATTATTAGCCCGTCAACTGCTGGGTTGCAGAGTTTGCTCAAGATTTGTTCTGATTATGGATATGATAATGATGTCAAATATAATGCAAAAAAGAGTCATGTTATAATAATTAGATGTAAGGAACACCGTAGATTGGTATTCCCGGATTTTTATTTATGTGGAGCTAAACTCAATGTATGTACAGAGGTCATGTATCTTGGTCATTTTTTTTACTGAGGACCTTTGTGATGATAAAGATATTAGCCGACAGTGTCGTAAATTATATGCTCAAGGTAATATGCTCGTTAGGAAATTTCATATGTGTTCTCCGGACGTGAAGGTGGCATTATTTAGGGCATACTGTACACCTTTGTACACTGCGCATCTGTGGAGTAATTTTAAGAAGAGCAGTTTGCACAGGCTTACTGTGGCCTATAATGATGCCATGAGAATGCTTTTTAGGGTACCTAGATACTTTAGTGCTAGTCAAATGTTTGCTGAGTTGAATGTTCCAGTCTGTTCGGCTGTATCACGAAATCTTATGTATAAGTTCATCCAGAGTGTGGATGTCTCTGAGAATAGTATTTTAAAGATGTTAGTGAACCCCTCGTATAGTAGTCTTAGGTACACATCGGGCCTCTGGAAATTTTGGCTTAAAAGCCTGCTTACACCTCGGAATTGATCATATTTTGCAAGATGTTACCAAGGATTATCCAGCCTCTTATGGTTGCAGTATAGTCCATAGTCCTTGTTGCTTGTTATAATATCTAGTTATCTATTATTAGTATATTAATTGTTCTAGGTAATGAGCAGAGATTATTACAATTAAGTCACAACTTCACTTTGTTATACATATATTTATTTTAATATTGCAGTTACAGGTACAGCATAGACTAGAGTTAGATTGCTATAGGCCTTCTGTTATCAATTTTTACAGATACAGGTTACATGTTACAGTTACATTGTATATACGTAGTATAGTTTTTAGTTTGTTATATTCTTTAGTATTTGTACGATTTGTTGTTATTATACTCACCATGTTCATACTCCGCTATTATCCCTATCTATATGTAACATATGTTTTATGGACCACTGCCTTGTGCAGCTGAGTCTGAAATAAAGTTCTGAATTGAACTGAATTTGAATTGAGCCACCCCCCCCCCCCATAAAATTGATAAAAAGGGGAGGGGGTGATAGAAAGAGAAAGGAGAGGGGGAATAGAACATGAAAAGAATGATACGAACCCTCTCCCTCACTCTACATCTCTCTAATTTGGATTCATCTACCGAATATTCACGTTCTACCTTCCCCACCATGGTGTCACACCACATCAATATTTATTCACACAAAACAAATAAGAAATGTCTTTTTACCCTTAAAGAAAATTTTCAATCATACATGCACCCTAAATATATTTATTGCAAATATGTTCCTATACACGATACCAATGTATTCCATCATTAATAACATAGAAAATGAAAGTTATGAAATTGTTGTACAGAGCAAATTTGTGAGAACCTCACAAGGTACGTCACAGTGTTGCCAATTCATGTTTCGCTCATGACCACTTTGTAAGATTCATATCTTTCTTATCTTAGATTTGATTTTGCTCCAACTTTCTCTGACCTGTTCCTCTTCTTTTGCTGCTTTAATGAAAACCAAGTTAACATCAGGGTGGACTTTCCCTCTAACAGTACGAGATCTACAACCAGTATTGATTAAATCTTCTTTACACTAGATCAGGAGCCCTAACTAAATGGGTCTACTTATTTATAAAGTGTCAAACTCTCAATCCTATACAAATGATAATTGCTGTCGACGACGTCCGGACGTTACCATGACGTACGCGTCTTAACTGGAAGGGGGTAGAGGGTAAGTAGGGACTTTTAGATTGAGTGGACGAGAACACGACGAACGCCGACTGATCATGCGTGTCAACGTACTTAACTGCCCATGTTGACTACAATTAGAAATCTTTTAGATTGCACTCGACGATATACATGCATGCAGGAAGTAACACTATGAACATCACGGACAAAGAAAGTGGAAAAAATATACAGTTCCTCATTCTACCCTCGACAAAAGAACATCCCTTCACTGCTATTATGTAAAAATGTGTAGAACAGGTGAATATGCATGTGACACCTGTTCTACACATTTTTACATAATAGCAGGAAAGAAATGTTCCTCTGTCTACCTGAGAAACTGTATATTTTATACGCACGCGGCATACTAGTACCTTGAGCATTTAAAGGCGCTATATAAATACCAATATGTATGTATGTATGTACTAGATTTAGGAAAATCAAGGTTGACGCATTCTCGATCGCCGACTGAGACGACGCAACGCATGCGCAGTGCCTTAAAATGACGTCACACGTTGCAGTCAAAGCTGTCAACGTGCAAATCTAGAAGTCCCTAGTGTCATCCGGACAACGTCCAGACGACACCGCGACTTTATTTTCCAGTTAAGATGGGGTTAGAGCAATAGAGAGGTCGACACTTGGTTACCCATACAACAGTGGACTCTGTGGCAGACCTACGGTTTCACATCAGACGAATCTTAAATTAGGCCTTTAAAAAAAGATGTTGTATTGCCCTTTGCGACCGACCCAAAAATCTTGAAATCTACGGTCGGCTTTACAAAAAAAAACAAAAAAAAAAACGTTTTTTAGAGAAAAAAAATGTATAACAGCATTCACTGAGAAATATCATCCTAAAGAGCGAGTTTTAAAAAAAGTTAATAGAAAAAGAAAAAAAAAATTGTTTGGCACCTGAAAGGGCAACACAACATTTTGTTAAGGACTTAGCCAACACACATCCAAGCAGTCAAACGAGTCAAGCCCAGCGAAGTCTGTACAATCAAATTTTGGAAGAATTTGCACTATCCTTAAAAATGTAAAATCTGAACGATTTGGATTCCTTCCAATATAGCCGTATGTAGGGTAAAATCATTATTAAAAAAAACATTATTTATTGTTGGGTTATTGTGGGGATTCCTGTCATGGAAAAGGCTCAGATGCATGCCTGCCTGTAAATGGTGGTGATGTCAGACCAGTGGCAATCAAGACTCTCCGGCTCGATCCCAAATTAGCTTCTCTTGGACTGGAAGACTTGGCAATTTTTCATTTCATCATTCATTAAAGGTAATACAAAGTTTTGGTATGGGGTCGTGAATTTGGTTCAAATTAACATATTGGAAGCATATGCGATCCTACAATAATCAGTGATCGTTGTCGCGATTGAAATCGAGTCTAAAGTGATGAAATCTCCCTCTCAAGGTCAAAATATTAATTTAGCTATGAAACAATGTTTCTTGACAAAAATCGACCGATTGGCTATTCCCGTTTGAAAACTATATATCACAACTGCATATTGTGAGATTTTCATGGTCGCAGCTATGGCCGAAGGCGCTATTTGAAATTTATAGAAATTTACTGGGAGCAACGGTAAATTTTGATATTCAATTTTTCTCCAAAGCAGAAGTGTTTTAAGGGCTAAATTTTCTAGTGCTTATAATACATTCACAGGGGCATCCAAGTATCAAAATTGTAAAGAATCACTATCCAGCCAATTTTCAAAAATTCCCTAAATTGTGTATTACCTTTAATGCCCATATAGTAGCCTCAATCACAAACATTTCAGATACAGTCAAACCTGTCTATAGCGACCGCCCAAGGGAAACACAAAAAGTGGTCTATGAAAACAGGTTCCTTTAGTACATGTTTCAATGAGAAACCATTTTCAAGGGAAACAACAAATGTGGTCTTTCTATACAGGTTCCTTTAGTACTGTAGGTTTCAATGAGAAACCATTTTCAAGGAAAACAACAAAAGTGGCCTTTGTAGACAGGTTCCTTTAGTACATGTTTCAATGAGAAACCATTTTCAAGGGAAACAAAAGATGTGGTCTTTGTAGACAGGTGGTCGCTTAAGCAGGTTTGCGATAGGCTTCAAACACTTAACTTGCCAAACGTTTACTTGATATTGAATCAAGCGACATTCTCAGTTCTCCACAATAATGATAAGGCACAATCGGCGTCAACATCAAATCAAGCAAGTAACACAATATACAGATAACAACTATATTATTCATACCCTCACCGATTTTTCAAGTATGTGAAAATTTAAAGTATTACATTATTAAAGCTTACATCTTAAAGGATTCAACAAAGGCCCAATTTAACCAGGCCACCTTTCATTCTTGAGTAATGTAAAACACAAAAACACCAAATTGTATAAGGAGTATGAATAATTGATTCAGTTGTTAACTGTATATCTCTGCAACAATAATAAAACAATCATGCTCAAGATTTAAAATCCAGTTTCGTTTATTCATTAGAATTAATACAAGAAAATAATGCAACTGAGTATAGCCTGCTGTTTCTGTACAATTCTTCATCACAACTTTTCTTCCTTCTTAGGAACATTCATTTATTAAGAAATAAAGTATGTACACAAACATTTTCATCATTTTATTTCAATGCTTTATTAACCATTCTATTTTTTTTTAAATACTGGAAAAAATAGTTTTTAATATTCATTCAGTGTGTGCCGTTGTATCGTGATGCTTATATACCGATATTCTACTCTGCAGAGAAATGGTGAGTATAACAGAAGGAAATTAGAAGATCACGTACTGGAAGTTGAAAGCTCCATTCAAAGTTGAAGATAAAGGTGAGTTCTGGTAAAAAAAAGAAAATGAATTCTCACAGAATCAAACAAAACTTAAACTGAATGTTTAAGATTACAAATAAATGTCATTTGCCAAACAATTTTGGTAGAAAATGTATACTGGCTGAGTAATGAGCATAGAGAGATTAGGAAATCAAGGTTAGTAGCCCTGACACCATTTATGTAGTCCCATATACATCTTTCTATGTACAGTGCTTGTTACTTTACCAAGACTGGGTCAAATTTATTATGATTTTGATGACTCCAGAACTTTGCAGTACACACTAATACTTACATGCTACAAGATCAACTTTTTCTGATCCATTCCACACCTTTTCTTTCACAATGCAATCAGATGACCAGAACTCACCTTTATCTTTAAGATAACCATCACAAACAAAGGTAAGGAAATCTGCAAAATGTTTGTCAAATTACTCAAAATGAGCAGAACTTACATCTGAACATCTGATTCATACAAAGTGAATCGAAAGAAAAGAGGAAACAAAATGTAGAATAAGCAAATGCTGGTTCTTGAATAGTCTGTACTGAAATATCTATCATAAACACAGTTTGAGTACTAGTAATTGGTTTAGCAGAAGTCATTTATACAATAAAAACAAAGGAGGCGCGATAGCTCAGTTGGTAGAGCAGTGGCCTCGTAACCCGGTGACCCATGTTCAAAACCAAGGCGATGCGCTAGTGTTCTTTGGCAAGGCATTTACTCATGACCAGGTCTTTCGGAGAGGACCTAAAGCTGTCGGTCCTCTGGTTGCTTACAAACAAGCATTTATGCTTTCTTAGCAGTCAGGTAAAATAACCACCACTACACAAATGACAGTTGTGAAACTCAACATATCTGGTCAATCCAGTCATTTTTTGTAAATTATTCTTCTTTTTTTTTATACTTGATCCAACCCTTTCGGGGCACAATCCATGAATTCAATCAATAGTTGTAAATGTATGCATACAGTTGTAACCACACAATCACAGCTGGAAATGTGGCTTGAAAACTAAAGGTTTACAGGGTTCATGAAATATATATACCCGATTCAAAACTTGACAAGTATCACTCCTTTTCTGAAAAAATCATAAAAGTCTACATATATCATGAAGAAATGAGGAACTTTCATTTATGCGTCTTGAAAAGCACATGTATTTATAATTATGAAAACTGTTCCATTGCGATAAACTATCACATAGAGTAACACTGCTTGGAGAACAAGAGTATAATACTGTACAGTCTACATGAAGTTAATAAACATCAGCATAGCGTTGTTGTTTTTTAAAGCTCTTAAGATTTTTGTTGGTCTTCCTTATTTTCCTCCTAAGCCTTGTTTTTAAGTCTACCCCCCCCCTCCCCACCCAGAAAAATAGAAAGTTATACTCCAAAAAATGTAAATACACAATGAAATGTACAAACAAGAGTTATGACATTTTCCTCTTTTAACTGTAAAAACAGGTTAAATTGTTGTGAACTGATTTTATACAAAGAGTTCAAATGTATGTAGTCCCATTGATACAAATACATGTATTGAATATAAGCTCCTCACATAAATGAACTTTCATTGAAAGTTAGTTAGTTACTCTTGGGCATAAACAACATGGATATATTTTTGTCATAAAGTACAAGTTGACAACACAGGCATTCTAGGTTTCCCTCAATATTTCATGCACATCATTTTATTTTACGTTAAAATCATGATTTTCATCAATCACACATGTATACAATATGCTTATCCTCAACTATACTTGCATATCAGATTTCCATCAAAATTAGTATATGACATTATGAATAAGGGGATAGCAATTCTCGCTACCCCAAATAGCGATTCTGCCGAGATCCGGGGAAAATCCTGAAAACGCGCATTGCATTATGGGATAGCTTTTCGACATTACAGCTTCCTGTGCAGGCGTTCGTGATCACAACCCTCTCTTTCACGGTAGAGTTTAACGGCCTTTTGTGCTAAAGTCACTAATTCTGCCCGAAGCTTTCCATTGCATATTATAATCTGTACAAATTACACTGATTGGCATCGATTTTAGCGTGCGTGAAAACTCTGCACAGCGAACACAGGCACTAGCGCCAGCGGGATGGGACTCTATACCGGAAGTTGTAGTGACGACCCGAGAGAGTGAAAATTACCTCGTCTCGCGAATTTCGAGATTTTCGTACCTATTTAGGGTAGCGAGAATTACTGACCTTCCTAACGTTTCTCAGCATCGTAACAATAGCAAAAAGCACACACCTGATCAAATATAAAAACTTGTTTCTTCACAGTATAACCTCTTTATCAAGAGAAAATTCAAAAGAAGAAGCATTGAACAACAGCATTAAATACAGTAAAGTTGAGTTTGCTCTTATTCTCTTATGCCAACCAGGACAAAGAATTATAGTCAAACTCTTGGCACAAGGATATTCGTCAAAGATGCACGAACCTATTAAGCATTGTCCATTTTCAAGCATAGGGCGAGACATCCAAAGGCAACATGTGTATCAGACACTGAACTGCTTTGTCACGCAGGAAAGCATGTAGGAGGTTCAGGGGCCTGTTTCATAAAACTTGTTATCTATACCAACTGCTAAATTTTTGTGACAAATTTGATCTCAGCCAATCAGATGCCATGATTTCAGTAGCTTATAACAGTAGCTTTTAACTTGTTATTGATATCAAGTTTTATGAAACAGGACCCAGGAGTGTCATGACTAAGTCTAATCTTCATCATCATCACCCATGCCAGGGCTTGTAGGACTATAGGATGGAGAAGTGGGCGAGTAGCTGGGTGAAGTGGGGGAGTAGGTGGAGCCCTTGGGGCTGGTTGGGGAGTAGGTGGGGGAGCTGGGACTGTACTTGGGGCTGGTAGGCGAGTATGTGGGCGACGCCGGGCTGTATTTGGGCGATGTCGGTGAGTAGGTGGGGCTGGTGGGAGAGTATTTGGGGCTGGAGGGCGAGTACTTGGGACTCGTTGGAGAGTAGCTCGGGCTAGCAGGGGAATAGGTGGGGCTGCTTGGACTGAAGTTGGGCGATGTGGGGCTGTAGCTTGGAGAAGTGGGGCTGTAGGAAGGACTAGTAGGAGAGTACTTGGGACTGGATGGGGAGTAGCTCGGTGATCCAGGGCTGTAACTCGGTGACTGAGGCGAGTAGCTGGGAGAGGTTGGACTGTACGAGGGGCTCGTCGGAGAGTACTTGGGAGAACTAGGAGAGTAGCTGGGACTAGTTGGTGAATAGCTAGGGCTTGTTGGCGAATAGCTGGGTGATGTCGGGCTATAACTTGGGGATGTCGGAGAGTACGACGGGCTGGTTGGAGAATAGCTGGGCGAAGTCGGGCTGTAACTTGGCGACGTAGGCGAGTAAGATGGACTAGTTGGCGAATAGCTAGGACTTGTAGGGCTGTAGCTTGGACTAGTCGGAGAATAACTAGGAGAAGTTGGGCTATAACTTGGACTAGTCGGGGAGTAGCTTGGAGATGTTGGACTATAGCTTGGGCTAGTAGGACTATAGCTTGGACTAGTTGGACTATAGCTTGGTGACGTTGGGGAGTAACTCGGTGATGTCGGTGAGTAACTTGGACTGGTTGGTGAGTAGCTCGGACTAGCCGGTGAGTACCCAGGGCTGGTGGGGGAGTACGACGGAGACGTAGGGGAATACCCAGGACTCTGAGGTGTGGCTGGTGATGCCGGTAGGTAAGAAGGTGAGGCTGGAGAGTAGCTGGGTGACATAGGTCCAGCTGGGGATGGAATGTATGGACTGTTTGCTGGGGAGCCTGGAGATTGAGGTTGCGGTGACCAGGCTGGACTGTAAGCTGGACTGAAACCGGTACTCTCAGAGTTTGCGGGACTGAATCCGGGTCCTCCTGGAGTCATACCGCTCCCTAATGGACGAACAAAAAAAACAAAAAAAAACATTAAAATGTATAGTGATTTGCATGTCAATTCAATGACAGAGTAAAATTTTGAATGTATATTTCAATCGGTCTATCTCCACTCTTGCAATCTTCTAAGCAGCACAAGGAACACAGAACTTGTCGATTCTACGAGAGATTTTCATAAACTTGTTCACACTCTAGGAGCATTTAGTTTACAAGAATTACTCATTTTATAAAAACAAATTTTCAAAATACTTTAACAGTACACTTCGATTTCAAGAATGTAAGGTAACTGTTGAGGCTTCCTTAGTAAACTAAGTAAACTTAGTAAACTGCAATGTCCAACTATCTGACACCCATTAGGGCTGGTGTCCAATTGTACTTACCCATCATTGGAGACCAGCTTGCACCATGCATTGGGGTAGCTCCTTGGTTCCACGGTGTCATCTGAGGTGACATACTCTGTGATGGTGAGCCCATGGCACCAAACAACATCCCAGGCATACCAACTAAAAACAAAACAAAATATTAAACAGAGTTAAAAAAGCCTTGGTTTTAAGGTAATATCTAAGGCGACATACTCTGTGATATACAGTAGGCTTGTGGGTGCACCATGTGAGAGAGAGGGAGGATTAAGGAGTCCTGAAAAGGACTCTCGGTAATCTTTCTTGAGGGTGTGTGGTCCTGAAAGGGACTGTTGGTGTAGTCTTGAAAAAGACTGTTGGTTATCTTTCTTATCTTATAGTTCTAAGGAGAACTATAGCACTTGGAGAGGATGGGTGGCGGGAGTGGCTCGACGTTTCCAACAGGTTGACTATCCGTCGTCAGGAGTGGATACTCTGTGATGGCGAACCAATAGCACCAAACAACATACCAACTGATAAACATAATATATTCACATGGAACGAGATTTACAACATGCTAAAACTTGAGAAATATGTATCATAATATAGCTGTGTGAGACATTTTCGTATTCTATCGGTGGTCAATGTGTGGTTTTTACATGTAACAGGCTTGAATTTTGAAACTACAGATTTGAATATCAGCAACACGTTTGAATTTCATGGTGTCAAACTCAACCAAAATGATTTACGAAATGTTAGTCATAAAATGTGATTGGAAATGCTTCAAAATATGGCTCGCTTAGCATCAAAGCACATCTCAGAATGCAAGAGCTGGACCCAGACTGCAACGCACTACATGTTCATTGGATCATAATCCCCCCATTCGTAAGATTACATATTTTAGTTTGTGTTTGTGGACTACCCTGATATTCTGTACATGAGTTCTGAGGAGCTTTTTGAGTCCAAACATCTGTACGGTTGAGAAGGCTATAATGCTCAGTGAATTATGCCCACCCTGCACCGATGCAGTCTGTCAGAGGTTGATAGAAGACTATGAGCACACAGCCATCTGGGCCCTGTCTTCCAAATCTATCGCAAGTCCTGAAATCAATCGCAAGTTTGCAGTCTCCTATCTCTTATGTAAAATAATGTACAAATAAGTTTTGATTGATAGCAATTCTTTGTAGGACAGGGCCCTGGGTTTTTTAATATTTATTTGTTCACACATGCCTTTAAATACATGGTTAGAAAAATGAACTTGTGACCATTGCTCTGCAGTCAAATCTTTACACTTACTGAATTCCTAATTTCAATCCTGAAACCTACACTATATCTGCCTCTAACCCCAACTCTAAACCTAAAACCCCATTGCAATTCAAACCTTATTTCTAAACGTAACCTTCATGCCTATTGTAACCCTAACCCAGACCTGCCAACCTCTGGAGTTCAAAAACTGTATTCTTTAGTGTCAAAAGTTGTATTTTACTCACAAAAGTTGTATTCTTGAAAATAAACACGGATTGTTATGCGGATCAATGCCTCTTACAGTTTCTACCTACAGGAAGAATTTTTTGTATTGATCATTGGTTGAATATGCATTATTTCGTCACGACTGGTGTGTTTCATGAACCTATAAACATCCCCAAATTGCCGATGTGAGATGCTTGTAGGATACTTTACAGGATAGAATGGACATTTTGCCATTGAAAATGGCGGACGCACACAAAATATTGAGAAAAAAAAAATTAAATTAAAAAAAAAAAAAAAAAAAAAAATAGTTTTTTTTTTTTTTGAAAATCGTATTTTATTAAGGAAAATCGTACTGTCGTATTTGCTTCTAAAAATCGTACTAAATACGACTAAATCGTACTGGTTGGCAGGTCTGCTAACCCTACACTTTTGACACGATAACGCCTAGATCAACTGTTGATGGAGTAAACGTCAGATCAATGCTTTAAACAAAAGGAAAGTTGCATCAGATGCAAGTTATTTTTCAGCTCACATCTGTTCGATTTTCCACTCACTCACAGAGGTTTTGATTAGTTGTTAGTTTTCAACAAAAAACAAAGAAACTCAATAATTACTTATTAGGGAGCTTACCTAAACTATGCTTGCACTTGACACTACTTGTCAGGTTTGACTATCTCTAAATCTATGGCATTGGCTTGCATTGAGGCGAAGGTGAGGGTGATCCCTTAGCACTAAACAGCATACAAACTTTAAGCAGTTCAGAATTGTCTGAATTACTAAATTAATCAGTATCCCCTCCTCAAATTGGCAAAAATTAATCTCATTATCAACTCCTTCCTAGTTTTTTTTAAAAAAGTGTTGAAGACAAATGAGGATTACATTTCAGGGTAACCCTGTTATAACAAACACTTTTACAATTTACTGTTGTTATAAGGTAAATTTGCTGGTCCCACTCCTTTGTTTTTACGTAATTTTATTCAAATTTTTGATATGAACGATTTCAATATAACAAGGAAATTTATTGGTCTAAAAGAATTTGTAATTGACAAGGTTCTACTGTATTAAAGTAGTCACCCGAAGAATCAAAAGTATTTTTAATTGATGCAAAATTCATATCATTGCGAAGGGGAAGCCTTACTGATCAAATACAACAACTTCCCTCTTCAAAATATGTTTGGGGTCCCGCAGTAGTCATCTCTCAAAAATGTTAATTTTGAGATCTAGATTTTTGCTTTTTACGCCTTTCCATGATACCTATATGATAGTCCTGCAAATTATTCGTGATTTTCGAGAGAAAATTTGTCCATCCATAGAGAAGATCTTTCCATTCATATATAATCTTGCCATCATGTTGTTTATGCATGTCATACACTCCATTGATACTATGTTGCAGTCCTCTTCTTTTCTCTTTCTCCAAGCTCTCTATCCTCCTCTCCTCTTTGCCTATCCCTTTCTTCCTTTCTCCCATTTATAATGTATAATTGTATTTATGTATTCAGGCGTACCCACTACAAGCTATGCTTTTCGGGTTTTGCGCCTTCTTCCTTGTAATACAAGTTCTTTAATTATATTTATGTTCCTACTTATAAATTGTATTGTTTGGAAGTAAATAAATGTTCATTTGAATTGAATTGAATTTGTCCATTTATCAATGCCAGCATTCATAGACTAATTTCAACCAGAGAATGACAGATTCTTACCTAGCCCTGCTCCCATGCCCATGGGGATCTCCATGCCGTGTTTGCACTTCTCTGCATCGAGCAGCAGATCAAAGGAACCCGTGCCGAGGCCAGCTAGCTTGCCAAGCATGATGTTCTCACTCACACCCTTCAAGTGATCCGTCTCTCCGTGAGCACCGGCGTCATTCAGAATGTCAACCTGTGTGTGTCCAGTAAAAAAGTGGCGATAAAAATGTGCATCACTGATTTTCATGACACCAGGGGGGTGTTTCATAAGGCTGTGCGTAAAGTTACACATGACTTTACAAATGACTTGAATATGCAGAGCTAAATGGGTTTCTCAAATCTTTTTAATTGCATAAGCTAAGGTTGAAATAGATGTAGATTAACCTTATCATTAGTAACAAAACACTTTAATGCAATGTGTATTTTTTGGCTACAATTTAATTGAAATCATTGGAAATACAGTCACACTTTGTTAAAATGTTGGGAATAACTTTGGGCATCCCATTTGACAATGACTAAGATTGACTTTAAGTTGGACTTAACTATGGCAAGCCATTCATGCCACTGTTTGCTCTCACCATTTACTGGCATTGATATTCTCAAAGGACACACAAATCATTGTAACAAATCTACAGAATTTACATTTGTTGATGTAATTTACATTATTGAAGTAAAAAATATTATCTAAAGATCATTATTGAGAGACCAATGGTGGGAGCAAACAGTGGCATGAACAGCCTGCCATAGTTAAGTCCAACTTAAAGTCGATCTTAGACTTTGTGAAACACCCCCAGATCATTCACAAGTATTGAAAATTAAAGTGCCCAAAAGCAGTGTCCCTATATTTCATAGTCCCTCTGGCTATACATTTCAGAAAACACAAGAACAGCTAAAGGGTGTTTCACAAAGCCTTTTTTCAATGACAAATGACAAAAATCAGTGACAACTCTGCTGATCACCAATCAGAAGCAAGGATTTCAGTAGCTTACAACAAAAACTGTGGTTTATCACTGATGACAAGCTTTGTGAACCCCCCCCCCCCCACCCGGTCTCCTTGATGGACTTACCGTCTCTTCAAAGGAACACCTCATGAGGGCACCGACATCCTGCCTGTTGATTCCATGACGGGTGATGGCCATGAGATGACCCCTGGCAGTCATCACATCACACAGCAAGGCCAAGTGACGATAGTTCACATAGGAACCATCAAAGGAGATCACATGGTTCATCTCAGTCTCTACAGACTTACGCACAGCTTCAATACCCAATACCTGATGGAAACAGAGAATAAGAACATAAAATAAAAATAACGATAGTGATATAGCCCCTGGTTTTCATAACAACACAAAGCAGAGCCAAGTGATGATAGCTTCAATACCTAATACCTGATGGAAAGAAAGAGTAACAATTGATCTTTCGTTTTAAAACTGCTGTTCCATATACACTAGGTACACTGGGTATCTTTGCCTCAAGGTTCTAAACAAAATCCTGGATTTACCTCATGCTGAAACCATAATTATAAAACTGTAGGTCAGAAATGAATCCCATGACTTTTACAAGCCAATCGTATGATCGATTACCAAGATATTTAGGATTAGTAGAAATTTCAATAATGTTTTCCCAACATTTTTAAACACTACAGTCTATTGGGGTTTATTGGGGGAAAGGAGTATGGTAAAACCAGTCACTCAGAGATTTTGACTTTTTTTTGAGGCACTTCATTTTGAAGCGCAATGTTTTTAGGGCTTCAATATTACACCATATCACAGACACTGATAACACAGGGCCATGCATCTCAGATCTAACATTGTTAAACGATGCCTTTAACAATCTCAACGTCTTAACAACAAAGGAATGAGTTGAAATGGGACAACGTACCTGGAAGATTTCACAGATGTCGTTGGAGAATGTCCTGACAGGGTCTACTTCAGGGTCGCTGAGGACCTTCATCATAGCCGTACCGTCCGTCTCCAGGATCCACTCTGCGATGTGCTTGAACTCTCCTTCCTCTGTGATGATGATACGTTTCTTGTTGGCCACCTGAGGCAGATGCATGTATACCTGATATGCAAAGGAGGGGGGGGAGCAGTAATTCATCATAGCATGGCTTTTCATTCCTCTCAATACTTGTTTTCTAAAAAGAAATATTTGAAACATCTACATATGACAGTTTCTGGAACTTTCTATGAATTGCAAGTATAGTTGTCAAGATATGCGTTAGGACGATTCACAATGTATTTACCTTTGCGATCTGTTCAATGCCTTGGAGTGTCATGTCCGTCAGCATGTTAGATTCAATGCACCTCAAGAACACATCATCCTCCATCTTATCTACCTGCTCCTCTTCCTACATACAAAGAAAAGAAACAAGTTGTTTCACGTTCAGACGATGGGTAAATTGATAATACAGTGAATAAAAAAAGTGAATATGCATAAAATTTGGATGAAAAACTAAGTTTACGATTCTGAGCTTGGATTTGTGTTTTCCTTTTAAATTTTTTAATAATAATAATAATAATATGGATATTTATATAGCGCCGGTATCCGTCAGGCTCTGACGGTCATGGTGCTGTACATATTACAATCACAAACATATCACTTTCTCAACTTAAGTACAGATAAGCTAAAACAACACAAAGTATTACGCCACAATTATAATTGTCATAATTAAATAGCACTGTTTAGAAAGAGATGTGTTTTTAGAGCAACTTTGAAGTCATGGAGGGCTGTTGAGCTACAAATACTAAGTGGTAGCTTATTCCAAAGGGACGGACCAGAATGAGAAAAGGATCTATCCCCCCAGGAACTGCGCGTCTTAGGGACAACTCATAAGGAGGATTGAGATGAACGAAGATGTCCAATTAACTTCATATTGTAGGAAGGAGCAGAGTCATGCAAGGAACGGAAAACTAGCAACAAATAAAAAATGATTTGTATGACAACTAATATATACCACTCAAAATCCTGACTATTGGATATAGTTAGCAAAGCAGTCTTGTTAACCCCAACTCGGGCCAAGCTGAGGTTTCATATTTCCCTATAAAGCTTTCTGCTTGCATTTTGCATGCTTTAGCCCCTCCCCCATGCTTACATCTTGGAACTTGTTCTCATCGCTGTTCATGATACGTATCCTCAGCACGAGCTTCTCCGCGTTGTCGTCGTTGAAGATGCAGTTGAGATCATCCCCGAACCCTGCGTTGATCTTCTCGGCGATCTGCTCCATGCTGAGCTTGCGATCGGTCATCCTCTTCCGGTCCAGCTCGACCCTGAGGAGCCAGGGCGAGATGCGGGTGGGGTCAAAGTCCGGCATCATGTAGTAGAGGTTGACCCAGTCCTGGTCCTCGGCGATAACCGTGCCCTGAGGTTCGGGGTCATAGTAGATGGCCGTGTTGGCGGTCACTTTGCGGAGGGTGGTGTGCTCCAGGCGACATAGGATGTCCTTTAGTAACAAGAATGTAGCAAATGTTATGTGAAGGATAGGCGACATAGTGTCCTTTAATAATAACAAGAATGTAGCAAATGTTATGTGAAGGATGTGATGCATATGAGATGATGTCGATGAGAAACATCAGTGTGGTTTACGACACTTGACAACTATACACAAACAATTTGTTTGTAATATGGATATCATGACAGTACTGGAAGACACCATGTGCTTAACACAGGTCACTATGTGCAAATAAGAGTTGTGGTTTATATTGAATGTGATTTAGAAGAAGTTTTAAAAAAGATGATTACTGCAGGCCCCAAACATATTTTGAACAGGGAAGTTGTTATATTTGATCAGTAAGGCTTCCCCTTTGCAATGATATAAATTTTGCATCAATTCAAAACACTTTTGATTCTTTGGGTGACTACTTTATAGAAATAATGCCTAGATCAAATGTTGAATCACCCACGAAACAAAGCTGCCTCTGGCTGTGACTTACTCACCTTAGCTCTCTCAGCATCCCTAGCAGCCTTGCCTAGCAGGAAGCACGTCAGGGATGGAGTCCTGGGCTTCTTGGAGATGTTGATGATCTCCTTGAGACGGGGTACACCAAGGGTTACGTTCTTGGCCGACACACCGGCGAAATGGAAGGTGTTGAGGGTCATCTGAGTGGCAGGTTCTCCCAGGGACTGGGCAGCAAGGGCTCCCACCATCTCACCTGCCATAGCCTGGAGATGAGCAGCAAATACAAATGGTTCAAGTATTCAACTTGTAGATATATAGATCCATTTATGTAGCCCTCAAAATATAATACAGTGGAACCTGTCTATAGCGACCGCCCAAGAGAAACTCAAAAGTGGTCTTTGTAGACAGGTTCCTTTAGTACCGTGTTTCAATGAGAAAACATTTTCAAGGGAAACAAAAAATGTGGTCTTTGTAGACAGGTGGTCACTAAAGCAGGTTTGACTGCAACTGGAAATGTATTACTACATTTGGTATTTGGTAGATGATTTATCCCAACATGTTACATCTACTAAAAATATATGATGACCAATGAAAAATCCCACGCCCAGAAGTATGCCTGCTATATTTCAACCTCTCTCAGTATACTCCAAAAACAAACTCTTGAGCATCTCATTTAGAGAAATATTTATTGGTCTCATCGGATTCTGAGTCTTCCTCTACACTGGCTTCTGTTCACACAGTTGCTTCAACGAACCCATGTATCAAATTTGATTAACAGCAAACTGAAACCTAAAAGCAAATATGCCAAACATCATTTTCAAGGAATCCTTCCATCTCTACAAATAAACCGGAGTTCAACCTAGGTAGCTTTTCACAAAACAATCATTAGTATAAGTCCACCGACATCCCACTGAAAAGCATGAATTGTTATTAACATGTGTTTTAATGAGATGAAGCGGTACTTGTGATGGTTTCGCGAAACAATGCTCTGCTAACAGCCATTCAAAGGATTCTAAAGAGATAAACACATCCTTTATTTGGTGTCCCTCTATAACTTCTCAAGCAAAAGCCCAGAGTTATAATAAAACACGAACCCCTTCATTTTGTATAATGTCCATAACTGGTACACTACACTCACCAGAGATTGGTTGAACCTGGTCTCTATTTCTCCTAGGAGCCATTCAAAGGATTCCGGAGACAGCTTGTGCTCCTGAGCTACTCTGGTGGAAGACAGCGTGGAGCGGATGAGACAGTTCATCAGGTAGGTAGCGTTTTCCTGGGCTTGCCTGCTGATAGCATCCTCGCCCTTTACAATCACCAGCTTCTTCTTCAAGTCACGTACACCTGAGAAGAAATGGTGGATAATCATCAAAATGGATTAAACAGCCAGGGGGTGTTTCACAGTTGAACTTATCTCTAAGTTGGACTTAAAAGTTATGGAGAGCCATTTGTAGCCTTATAATGAAATATATTCAAAAGCAAAAATTCAAGTATTTTAGACTTTTCATAAATTTCACATCAAGAACATGAAATCTCCCATGATAAAAGAAAATATGAATGATTTGAATCAACATTTTATGCCTTTCAAAATAACTTTTACAAAATATTTTCAAAGATGCTAACGGCTTCCCATAATTGTTAAATTCAACTTAGGATCTTTGTGGAACACCCCCTAGAGGAATGAATGATTTCCTGGAATTGAAGAAGACCTACTCTTTGTGCTACAGAAGTTCATCAAGAATCAAGACTTCAATAATGACATTCATAATATATTCCTATAAAATGCTCACTTTAAGATACTACTTCTTAAGTCCAATGCAATACTTAAGAGCTTTGGAAGTTACTTGAAATTAACATCCACTCTGTAACCCTAGCAATCATTATGACTTTACACTAAATGTAGTCTGAGGGGATTGTTTTGGGGAAACTGTCCAAGTCCTTTTCAATCTCACAAGAATATTATTGATCAAATCTAGGGGTCTTTGTAATTTCAGGTCAGTTGCCTTCAGACCACAGCTCGGTATAATTAGATGTAAGAGTTGATATGTAAAGGAGAGCAAGAAATCGACCGGAATCTAGCATACAGTCACTGACTTTTTATCACATGTTCACATGATGCATTCTTAAAGAGAAGGTCGAGTTCTGGGAAGAGGTGAAAAATACTTTGTGAGCATTATCATTGTTATTATGCACGTGTGGAAGAACATCAGTTAACAAATGTTCCCTGAAATGCATGGCTCTTCAAAAGCCTTCATATTCTAAATTTGGCATTAACAACTTAAAAATTGGGACAGATTTTTACATGTTCGTGTAGTCCCATATACATATTTCTGTTGAAAGTGCTTGTAACTTCACCAAGACTGGACCAAATTTGTTATCATTTTGATGATTCCAGAACCTTGCAGTACACACCATTACTTATATGCTAGATGATCAACCTTTTCTGATGGAATCTCATGACCAGAACTAGTCTATACCTATAACACCATCTTAACTGTATATGAGAGAAGAGATTTTTACCTTCTAAGACAAAGGAGGGGTGAAGCTCTGACGGCAGTCTTGTGTTGATATGGAAGATCTGCTGTGCATTCCAGATCATACGATCCAAGTTACATGGAAGAGCCACCTGCAGCAAGAAAAAAGAAAACATCAGTGTATGAAATTACATAGCGCAAGACCATTTTCATGAATGAAATTGCGGCATTTGGGTGGCAAGTCTTTGGAAGTGTTTAAAGGCAATATTCCATAAGATACATATTGTCTGTTTGAAGCCAGGAAGACATTAACTCCTACTTTAAAGGCATCGTTTAACAATGTTGAATCTGAGATGCATGGCTCTACGTGTTATCAGTGTCTGTGATATGGTGTAATATTGGAGCCCTAAAAATATTGCGCTTCAAAATGATCATAAAGTGCCTCAAAAAAGTGACCGGTTGTACCATACTTCTTTTCCCCATTAGACTGTAGTGTTATTAAAACCGTTGCTGAGCAGTAAGGGCTCGAAACAGGCTGACGGGTGTAAATTGGCATCCATGCAGACGGTAGGAAATTGCAAACGGGTGTGAAAAACAGGCCTGTCCTCATCAGCTCGAGATTGCCAAATACCCCGCTATTTGAACTATCCCGATCCCGATCACAAATTATCCAGCTTCATCAGCGGGATATTTGGTCGAGATAATCATCCCAAGATATCTTCGGCTAGTTTGCAAAATATCCCGCTATTTGCCCGGTGCCACTTCACCAGCCCGAAGATTCTCACTATGCGCGAACGCTGAGCAAAGTATCTCGAGCCAATTTCTCGAACTAAAGTTTCAAGTCTCGAGCTGACGAAGACGCAATTTGTAACTTCAGGATTATTTCCCAAATCAGAAATAGCGGGCTATTTGGCAATCTCGAGCTGAAGAAGACAGGCCTAATGACAAGTCGGGAAGCTGACCTTGCTTTCTCCCTTGGGGAAGATCTTTCGGAGGACTTCTCGGTCTTCCTTCAGCTGATCGTACTCCTTCTCAAGCTCCAGATGGACGTGGGCGTTGGCCACCACATCCTTCACGATCTTCTCATTGAAGCAACGCCTCAACATCCTAGAGTAGGAGAGAAAAGAAACGAGATGTTACTTCACGATTCAGAGTTCATACGTATTGTAATATTTCATATGTATTGCAATTTGTAGGTTTATTTGTAATCTTTTGTTTTGTTTAATATGGAATTGTTTATCACTGTATTTTGTTTGTTACAGTTATTTTATAATATTTACCGTTTATATTATATTATTATCATTAGTTTAATTGAAAGATGCTCATACACAGCACAAATTATAGAGAAAGTGCGACATAAAGAGAGGCATTGATAGAAAGTTTGAGACAGCATTCGCTTGAGAGATAGAGAAAGGGAAAGAGTGGGAGTTTAAATAAGGTATGAACGATAAACAGAGGGAGGGAGAGAGAGAGACAGTGATTGAGCTGACTGAATTTTTCTTTTCATTGTATGTGCATAGCCAAAAGAGCATTAGGGAACTCCAATTATTGGTAATTCCCAATGTGGCATTCAAGAAAACTATAGATGGAGAAAGAGAGAAAGAGAATGGGGCTGTAGAGAGGGGTATGGTAGAAGGAATTAATTTTTTTTTGCAAGACTGAATTGCTTCATCTTGCTTACTTCTCGTTGTTGTAGTCAAACTTGAACCTCTTCTCAAATGCCTATTATTTGGAATTCCCAATGTGGCATTCATCTGACAAACATACAAGAAAACTATAGATGGAGAAAGAGAGAAAGAGAATGGGGATGTAGTGAGGGGTATGGTAGAAGGAATCAATACTCTGCAAGACTGAAATGTTTCATCTTCATAATATATATCTGGAGAGGGCCTGTGGTCTTGAAAAGCCCTATATAAGAACAAACTATTATCATCATTATTAGCTTGCTTACTTCTCATTGTTGTAGTCAAACTTGAATCTCTTCTCAAAGGCCTTGTGGGATGGTTTGAGCGAGGCAAGGTTCTGGAACTCTATCGACGTGCCGTCCAGACCGTCCTCACCGTACCTCAGCTGTACCAGCTGATCATTGCTGTTCCTGCAGGTGCCATCGTAGCGGACCATGACACTCTCCATAGCCTTGATCAGACGACGCTGAATGTAACCTGACAAAAGAAAAGTAAATTAAATTAAATTAAATTAAATTAAATCAAATTAAATTAAATCAAATCAAAGTAGAGTAGAGTAGAGTAGAGTAGGGTAAAGCAGAGTAGAGTAAAGCAGAGTAGAGTAGAGTAGAGTAGAGTAAAGTAAAGTAAAGTAAAGTAAAGTAAAGTAAAGTAAAGTAAAGTAAAGTAAAGTAAAGTAAAGTAAAGTAAAGTAAAGTAAAGTAAAGTAAAGTAAAGTATAGCGCTTAGAGACTTTGATGGTAAGCGCTTTATAAGCACAGTTTTTTTTTATTATTATTATGATGAATGAGAATCAGTTGTAGGTGTCAAAACATTTTTTTTTTTTATTATACATCCTATTTTACATACCAACTGACTACTACTGACAATTTTCCTGATGAGGAGAACAGACGGCTTTATAAAACTCTCTAGAAATCTAGCCATCTGATTGGTCGAAGTTGGAGTCTCGGTTTAGCCATGCCCACCTACCAGTCAATAGTCTTTAAAAAGATGCCCGCATGCCAAATCCCCATTGGTTTACCTGTATAAAGTTCCTCTGTGTGAGCGCAAATACAATACAGTGCAGTTTGTGTGTGCGATTCCCCAATGATTGTAATATTCAGTCATCGTTCTAGCGAAGATTAATAGTCTTCTTGCAGGACTGTTAGGGTAACGTAATTTCTTTCCTCCCTAACCATGTGATTGTAGGATGTAGGTCTGTTCTGATATCAGAACTCATTATTTCGTCCACTATCTGTAACAAGTTCTCTAAATATTTGTGATCCACAAGCCCAGACAATCTTGGCCAAATTCTTTTAAAAAGTTCAATTTGTTCCTGTGAATAAATCATTGTTTCAGAAGGTCTTTCAACAAAGAAACGATCTTTCTATCCCATCCATATTTTCAAGAGATTGTACTTCACCTGACTATTCAAACCAAAGAAAAAGAAAAGAACCATCCCAAACTTACTCCTTTTCTAAATAGACTTAAGAACAGCTCCTTGCATCCTCTCTAAAAGTACAATATAAATCCAATCATTACAGTTCACATCAAAAAGGACGTAACTCCATAATTTGCCAAAATGAGTATGTAATATCAAAATGTTCAGAAAAATGTGGGCTTTCCAGGAAACACAAAGACTCAACTCCACCCAACACCCATTGAAGTCAATGGGTAGTGAAACATAGACTAAACTCCTCAAGGCCCAAGTGCCCAGTGACACATAAACCACTTTTTCTCAAAATGGCCAAAATGGAGTTACGTCTTTGTGTCACTGACCCCTCGACATGACCTACCAGTTTCAGCAGTCTTGACAGCAGTATCAATGAGACCTTCACGCCCTCCCATGGCGTGGAAGAACATCTCGGACGGCGTTAGACCGGCAAGGTAGGAGTTCTCTACAAAGCCTCTGCTCTCTGGACCATAGTCGTCCTTGATGAAGTGAGGCAGGGTGCGGTGACGGAAACCAAAGGGGATTCGCTTACCCTCAACGTTCTGCTGACCCACACAGGCAATAACCTAAAAGGGAGGGAATGGATGGCAACAAAAAAAGAGCTTGGATAGTACTTGATGATATAGTCATAGTGTCATTAAAACCTCGCATTCAAGTCAATCTTATATTTTCCAAAATGCATACCAGTACCACAATGATGGCAAATCATGGTCCCTCAAGGAGGACCTAAAGCCGTCGGTCCTCTGGTTGCTTACTAACAAGCACAGAGTGACGTCTTTTGGATGGTGGCATTATAAATAAATAGTCATATCTGATTGACCACATATGTAAGAACCCAACTATACACACTTATTAAAGTTATTTTAATTCATTATAACAATAATGTTAGTAAAAACATTTTTACTGACATATCAGACATCTTTTTCAGAATACCACCGTGGGGGGTGTTTTACAAAAACCCCTAGTCGAACTTAACTCTAAGTTGGACTTAAACATTATGGAGAGCCATTTGAAGCCTTAAAATAAAATATATTCAAAAGCGAAAATTCAACTTTTTTAGAATTTTTATTAATTCCGCATCAAGAACATGAAATCTCCTTGATAATAGAAAATATGAATGATTTGAATCAACATTTTATGTCTTTTAAAATAACTTTTACAAAATATTTTCAAAGATGCTAAAGCTTTCCATAATTGTTAAGTCCAAATTAGAGTTAAGTTTGACTTAGGATCTTTGTGAAACATCCCCCGGGGCCAGCAAAGTCAGACATGTTACCTGTGAGATGTTGATCTTGGATCCCTTGGAACCAGCAACCACCATAGTCTTGAAGTTGTTGAACTCAGACAAACTCTTCTGGGCACTGCCACCAGTCTTGTCACGAGCTTCGTTCAGCAGCCTGTTCACCTGTAGCAAGTCAGAACAACACACATTTAAAGTAGTCACCCGAAGAATCAAAAGTTTTTGAATTGATGCAAAATTCATATCATTGCAGAGGGAAAGCCTTACTGTTCAAATACAACAGCTTCCCTCTTTAAAATATGTTTGGGACCGGCAGTAATCATCTCTCAAAGTTTTTTAATGAGATTTTCCCCCTTTAGCGCTCCTCCGTAGAGCGTCAAGATTTGTGACGTCACATGCGAGACACAGCTAGCAACAAAATTGCATTTTTACACCTTTCCGTGATATCTATATTATTTTTCAATAAATTAAACCTGTTTTTCAAGAAAAATCTTTCCATCCATATATAATTTGTCCATAAATGTCAGTTGTCATGAATTTTCTTTGGGTGACTACATTAAGAGTTCTGTCTCCTGGAACTCACGTAACATTTAGGATATAGATTTTCAATCTGCTCAGTGATTAACCTCTCAAACACACAAATTAACATTTTAATCTCCTGTATTTGAGGACTATTACAATCCAAGTAAAACATATTTTTTTACATCTGTTTAAAGAGAGAAAGAATGTGATAATCCAACATCAAACAATCCCCTTCAAGACTGCAACCTACAATTCTTTGTAGAGACATAGTATACTGTACAAGTTGATCAACGAGAGTCCAGGGCCACGTTGCATAAAACGTCATCAATGGCAACTACCATGGTAACATGGCTCAACAGCCGATCAAAATCAAGGTTTCCATTGTGGTTACCATTGATGGCAAAGTTAGCATCAATGGTAACTTTTTTTCCACCTGCATTTCTGTAGAATGCACAAAATGTTTAACATTTTCTTTTAGATTGCTTACCTGGTTCTCAAAGGTCTGCCTGAGTGAGTTTCCTGGCGTGGGAGTCAGTTCATCATTGTGAGCCTTCTCGATGACTTCAATCACGTCTTGCTTGGCCTTGCGGATGGTGTTTTGGATGTCGTCGTAGGTGCTGGCGTCGGCGATACAATCCCCAATACCAATGGAGTGACCTTCCAGGAGAAGCCAGTTGTTCACGAGAACCTTGCGATAGGAAAAGAATTGGAATGAAGTTGAGATTGTTGTTGTCCAAGTCACTACAATTCAATACATTTCTACATTTGCCACTCTCCACCCAAGTGTTAATTGGGTACCCAGTAGGATGCGAAAGGTAATGTGGTTGGATGGGCAAGTGGCGCTTGTGAAATGGCAACTAGCCGGAATGCGCCCCAGGGAGTGGAGAATGTGCATTCATTGTGTGCGGATAAGCCTGGATCTGATGACAGGGGTAATGATATGTACTGTGCTTAGAAACAAAGTATTAGGCGCACTATAAATGTGAGCTATTATTATTATGATTATATAAACTATAGGTACTTTTTCAAAGTTTTTAATTCTTTTCAACCATACTTCCTCTATACATCTTCTCTTTGAGTGCCAGAGAAAAACACATGGACTTCAATCTACATCAGCTCCTTTTTACTCATTCCCAAATCCAGTAAACAAACTTCTCAACCAAACATTGGAAAGAAAAAAAAGTCGAACACAAAAGTCATTCTTTGCATGAACATGCTTTACTCACCTGGACGACACTGTAGAACTCCTTGGCAATCTCGTGACCTCTCTCCATGAAGATGATGTGACCCAGTGTACCTCCTGATGCACCAACGGTCTTCTTACACACGATACCGGTGATCAGTTCTCCATTCACAATGTACACCTACATGCAGGAAACAGAGAGAAACGTTAGCAAGGTTTTGAATATGTTTGAAACTTTAATTAATATAAAAATTAAGTTTTCAATTAAGTCAATACGGAAAGCTGTTAGCATCTTTGAAATTATTTTTTTAAAACTTATTTTAAAAGGCATACAATGTTGATTTAAATCATTCATTTTTTTCTATTATCAAGGAGATTTCATGTTCTTGACATGGAATTTATAAAAAGTCTAAAATACTTGAATTTTTGTTTTTGAATATATTCTATTTTAAGGACGCAAATGGCTCTCCATAATATGTAAGTCCAACTTAGGATCTTTGTGAAACACCCCCCTGGATGACTTGCATATGCCTGGACAATGTCGGGTGACTACTACTACGAAATCTTACCTTTGTGTCTCCAGGGGAGAGCCACTTGTACGGACCTCTGTCCTCCCCGTCTGGGTGAGTACTATGAAACCTGACGACGTTGACATTGTCTGGGATAACCAACGTTAGGAGCTGCTTGCCGGTCCATAGAGGTCTGGGTTTCAGGATGGCTGGCTTGGGGATCTTACCATCCCAGTTAGGCAGGAAAAGGAGAAGGTTCATCACGTTGGGCTGTTGGTTTAAAGGCAACAATAATGACATTTTACCATCAATTTATAATCATAATATTTATTTCTCATTTGTCCTGAGTTTGATAAAAATGCATATTTGAGTCAGAAAGGTAGCAAGAATGACATTTTACCATCAATTTATATCATTTTTTTTCCATTTGTCCCGAGTCCGCAAATATCTGATAAAAATGGATATTAGAGTCAGAAAGACAGTTAAGAATTATTTGGCATGATGGCAATGTCACTTATTGTGAGATAATTAGTATGTCCTTTTTGATGGATTTGTATTACATGTCTTATAAGCACTTGATTTTATGTGATATTTATGTGATATAATTGCACCTACTCAAGTTCTGAGTCTTCACTTAATAGAATAAACGCTTGAATAAACACTTCCTTTATTATAGTATGTTAGAGGCTAGACAGAGGAAATACTTGTTCATCATTCTAAAGAATACACCCTAAAAGCTACAGAAATAGACTTCAATAAGTTTAATTTTTTAAATAAATATTATCAACCTATTTCCACATGTGGGGAGGATTACCCTTTCAACTTACGTTGGTTTCCAAAGGGGTCCACACAAGCTGATATCTGGGGGACAACTTGATGCTGTAGAAAAGAACCATTTAATCGATTGCTGCTTACCTTCGTGACGAAGACGTCCCTCTTGGTGAACTTCCTGATGGCACACAGCGAGTCCTGCACAATACCCATGACAGGTCTGTTGGATTGAGGTGTGATCATGTTACGGGATACCATGATCATCTCGCTGACCTCGGCTCTGGTCTCCATGGACTGGGGAACGTGGAGGTTCATCTCGTCTCCGTCAAAGTCAGCGTTGTAAGGGGTGGTTACACTGTCAAATAAATGGAAAGTTATTAGGAGATCAGTTTTTGTACCATACAGAGATTCATTGCTACATTTTTTGAAGCACTGCATGATAACCCCTCGCCGCCGCGCCGCCCCTCTGGGTCATAGCAGGATGTGACGCCCCCTTGAGCTTATAGAAACAGCGATGCCTCTCATAGCAGTCAATATATCTATATTAACAAATAATACCTTTCTTTGCATAATCCAATTAAAATTATAATACACCAGTTATGAGTATCATATATAAATAACATCAAAATCAAATTATGCGTTTGCCAAATGGTTTTCATAACACTGCAGTCTATTGGGAAAACGAATATGGCACTTCTTGATCATTTTGAAGCGCAATTTTTGTAAGGGCTTCAAAATAACACCATATCACAGACACTGATAACACGTAGGGCCGTGCATCTCAGATTTAACATTGTTTAATGATCCCTTTAATAGATATACTCCTCTAAAAGTTCACTTAGGTTGCCGAAGTACTCACCTAAGATTGAGACGGAAGGTTGACCATGTCAAGATCTTCACTCTGTGACCCATCATGGACATTTTGTGAAGTGTGGGTTGACGGTTGAAGATAACCACGTCATCATCACGCAAATGCCTCTCCACCTATCATACAGGAAGGAATTTAATGTTATTCTCACGACATTCACAGAATTCTATAATAATAATAATAATAATAATATAGAACATTTAGGAGTGCTAAAAACACTAAGTACCATAGCACTTACAAATACAAATATATGAAAAGAGGACAAAAATGTAGTCTCACAGGAAGTAGATCACATAGATTACTGTGGGAAAAAGTTTTGAGGGATCTTATGAAGGTGGCAAGGGAGGTAAGTTCCCTTATTTGATTTTTCAATATACTCCTATGTGAAATATACCTTCAAGCTATATTCATCCAACCTGCATAGTATATTTTTGAACATCTAGTGATCTCTTGATTTACAAATGTATTTCAACACAATCTATACAAGAATTTCTTGTCATCTTTCCTTAATCTGACATTGCTCAAATTCATTCAACTTAAAACAGAATTACAGTTCTATTCTTGATTTAAAAACAGGGGGCATACTTTATTGAAGATAAGCACATTATCATGCAATTTTCTCAAAATAGATAGCAAGCGGAAATGTGTTTGAAAATGTTGAACAAAATAAGTCGATAATAGCTAGTATGCATTTGATCAAATCAAATGCCCAAAATATTTCTGAAATAGGTATGCACAATCAATAATGTCAAAAGTCACTTTCAAGCGACTCTGTAACATTGTCTCAGCTTCTGAGAAGAAAAAAAAAAATCTGGATTTAGCTCATGCTGCAATATAAACCTTTAGGACAATCAGGAACCCTGTGACTTGAACAAGCCGATCGCATGTCTGATTATCAAGATATTTATTATTGGAAATCAAAATCAAAATTTCTGTTTTCCTAACAGATTTTATAACACTACAGTCTATTGAGGAAAATGAGTATGGTAAAGCCAGTCACTCAAGATTTTCACTTTTTTAAGCACTTCATGATCACTTTGAAGCGCATTTTTTTTAAAGCTTCAACATTGCACCATATCACAGACACTGATAACACATAGGGCCATGCATCTCAGATTTAACACCTCTTCAAGAAGCAAAGATTTCCAATGCTACCTTGTATCCACACTGCAGATGAAGATCGCTGGGTTTTGGATGGAAGCGGAGATCCACCCTCTCTCCGTTGTCTCGGATAATGTACTTGGCACCTGGGTACTGGTTGTGACCCCTGGATACCAACTCTTGCAGTCTGCAAAGAAAAGGGAGATAGTCGAATTTAATCGAATTTTCTGCTAACCTCCCTAGTGTTTTCAAAGTGAAACTATGCTGACAGCAGGCAGACCTGCCAACCTCTGGAGTTCAAAAACTGTATTCTTTAATCCCCAAAGTTGTATTTTACTGACAAAAGTTGTATTCTTAAAAATAAACAGACTATTACGCAGTTCAATGACTCTTAAAGTTCCTACATACAGGAAGAATTTTTTTATGGATCATTGGTTGAATATGCATGATTTCGTCACGACTGGTGTGTTCGATGAACCAATGAACAACCCCAAATTGCCGATGTGAAATGATTGTAGGATACTTTACACGACAGAATGGGCATTTTGCCATTGAACATGGCACACACACACACACAAAATAAAATTAGAAAAAAAAAAGAAAAAAAAAAACACGACAAATTCGTACTGGTTGGCATTACCACATAAGTACTATTTTGGTATAGGTAGCATCATCCAAATACCACGGTCATTGTCAGTTCAAACTAAAAGGGTGCCATAGCCACGAAAGGCCCACACCCATGATCAATATCCATGACCTTCACCAATTTTGTTTCATTCTCCATGAATTTCTACAAGAACTTTCAGATGTTTTGTTTGTGGGAACCATGTGACAGTTTAACACTTCTTTTTCTTGCTTAAGCAATTGTTGAACAGATGAAGATTATGTCAAGTACATAACCATAACACAATAACTGTTTATAAGACAGGGCACAGAAAACTCGCTGTACTTACTTGGCAATGTTGAACGGAGTCACAATCTCTGGGTACGTGAGGTTGGTAGCGATGGTCCTGGGCACACCCACCTGATCAATCATCAGGTTGGGATCGGGGGTGATGACAGCACGGGCCGAGAAGTCCACACGCTTTCCCATCAGGTTACCACGAATACGACCTTCCTTGGCCTTCAAACGCTGCTTGAGGGATTTGAGAGGTCTGCCGGACTTTTGCATGGCCTACGAGACAAAAATATTCAATTGAATTCATTCATCTCTGGTAACAAAATTCATTTAAGTTATTTCTGTCAATGAACAGGTACTGTAAAGCCAAAAAACTGTAATGGATTTGAGAGGTCTGCTGGACTTTTGCATAGCCTACGAGACAGAGATATTCATTTGAATTCAATCATCTCTGATAACAAAATTAATTTGAAGTGCTGAAGTATTTTTGTCAATGTACTTTTACGAAATGTGTATGAAATGAAACTTTGACATAATGTGAAAGAAGGACTGCCACTTACAAGGAAAGAAACTTTTGTGAATTGCAAAAATTTTGGTTGGCGTTAATTGCAAGTCAATTATTTTACAGCATGAAACTTTCATGAATCCTGAACCACTCAAGAAATTCATGCAGACATCACGAATATGACATTTGCTGGTTTACAGTATACTAGTTGGCGACTAACACTGCCAGAAGAATATATAAACCACGTCTAAGGGAGACAGCTAAATACTGTCTTAAAGTTTAACTTCCTCCTACATCGCCTCAGGCCATTCTTTTAATTCTCAACCAACTCTACGCGGAAACATCTCATCTCCTTCCACTTCCAAAGGAAATTCACAAATAGAAACAAAAGCTCATATCATTATGACATCTATCCACTTGTTGCAAAAAATAAGATCTTCAATTTCATCACCAAATTATAAATCTCAACGCAGAATTCCACAATATCGGTCACTTCTTACTTGATCATAAACAAAAAAAATTCGCATAGAGCAGTTAAAGCCCATCTGTACTAGTTTACAGGGGGGATTAGACCACCCTGCAAGGTCACTGTAAGGTGGTTATCTCATCAACTCAGCTCTCAATATACATAAGAAAAAGAGGATCATGGGGGTTCAATGGTCACCGATTAGGTATTGTTTGCTATATAGAGGCCGCAAGTAGCTATAAGTAGTGCAGTGGGGCTTTAAAACAATGCTTACCCTTGGCAATCCTGGCAGTTCATTGTCAATGATGGTAGCTACATGGAACTGTAGCATCCTCGTGTCTTCTGCAATGATGTGTGCCGCAGCTCCGTTCTGTTCGTTGCGTTTCAGCTGATTGTTGATCTTCATGATGTCGGCCAACTTGTGCGTTAGATCGTCCTGTCAAGAGCACAATGGTATGAAGGAAAGTCAGTTTCATGTGAACGGGATTAATTTCAAGAAATAATTGTGTGAAATGTACATTTCTTTGCTTATTTGAAAATGAGCAATGAGCAAATGAGTGAAAGTAGTAAGTGCTTTTCTAAAAAAACAAAAGGCATTGCAGTTCTGCAAATAGCATTACATTCCTACGTATAGAGACCACTCGAATGAAAATTTCTAGGGAGCATTTTCAAAATCAAAATCATATTCTGTCTGTATAATCACAAAATAAATATACTTGTATTGCTATACTCTCATATGGTGGAAAACAGCAAGTAAAATCTGAAATATGATATCAGGAATACCACTTCATCCAAAAAGTTACACCAATAAATGCTTTTTCAGAAGCAGGCAAGAATATATTCTGTGCCAGGCAAAAGAGTATTAGCAAGAAACTAAGTATATATTCATAGTGTATTGGAAATTCCCCTACAACCTGTTTAGTTATGCAAAATGTAAACAAAATATGTTACATTATGATAGTCCTACTCTAGGACATCACTGAAATTCAATTGAATCCTACCTGATTCCTAGTTGATCCGAACATGACAACAGCCGGCCTAACACAGAGTGGTGGGACAGGGAGGACGGTGATGATCATCCAGTCAGGACGCGTGAACTTGGGATCCATTCCCAAAGCTATGGACTCCTCGTCCGAGATACGCTTGAAGATCTCGTGGACCCTCTCGGCCGTGAGGACGATCTTCTTCTCCTGCGAGTCTTCATTCACGTGTTTCCATTCGGCGCTCAGGTCCAGACCACTACGTCGGATCTGAGGCTGGTAGCGACCGCAACCTCCATGACTCTGGTCATTGTGAAAAGAACATAACAATTCAACTTGTATGCTTTAAAAAAAATTAAAGGAAGTTTTCAGAATAGCATTCAGTGGGATTAGACTAACTATGAAAACAATCTCATCTATAAAGATATGGAAGGAAAACAAATTCTTGGAAAATCCTGCTTATTCGAGTGCGTCCACATATTTTGGAATCTACTATTCATGGTAATCCAGAATTAGTTAGAAAGATGAGTATGCACTGTGACATGCCTTTTTTCTCTCACACTGATGTTGGCCTACATTGATATGGAAAGGGAAATGGATAAGGGATATGTTGGGAAAAGTTTACAAGTAGCAAACACTACAGGAACAATGTGTGTTAACAATATCAAAAGATTTATCAATGCATCCATGTCCGCTTGACACAAACAAGAGTCTAATATGCACAAAGACTAACAAAATGTCAATAAGTAGCAGAACTTTGAGGATTTTGCTCTCAACCCTAGACAAAAATGATGAAGTGTAGAGCAGCAGTTTCAATAGACCAGTTCACGGTTAGCACATTACTGCAATGACCCCAAATATCCACAGATCTTCAAAACATGAAGAAACCCCCCTTTGTACATTTTGAAATAATCACTCCTACAGCGATGGAGGTGCTACATGTACATAGTTAGCCTTTGGTTCCCCTTTTCAAAGAATACTTCCACCTGTGTATTATGGAGTGCACTGCTTGTGCATGAATGAGCACGTATCCACTATTTCGTCTCTGTATATTTCAAAATTTGTTCTGCAATGACCTTTATCTGCTCATGCTCAGACTGCAACCGTGGACTGGCTTATTAATCTCTGATCTCAAAAATATACAAGATTTTACTCACCACTTTCTTTTCTGGCATCTCTTCCCCCTCCCTCTGGGCGAGGTTAGCATCAAAGGTCTGGTCCATCTCCTCTCCTCCCTCGCACATCTTCTTCTTTCGGCATTCAGTGTAGACGTGAAGCAGACGCTTTCTGGGTTGCCCTTTCGTCTTGATGAGGATCTCCTTGATCTTTGGATGGTTCTACACAAGCACAAAGAAAGGATAGACATATTTAATGAGGTATAATTTAAGACTTACAAATAAGCAGTCAAAGGTGTCATGTGATCAAGGTAAATATTGTTTAAAAGCAGAAGAAAAGTCTGAAAAAGATGTATCGGGATTTTCCATGTAACAAGTAATTTTTGTGTCTTCTGTATTTGAACATGTTATCTGTTCATGTCTGCAAAAAAGGAATGTATTTTCATTAAACAATTGTGAAACAATTCTGAAGCCTGAAATACTTATCATCGAAGTTTGAGCAACAATTGATCGCTCCCCCACCATTTGACTTGAACTGAAGCGTTTTATAACACTTGAATATTTAAAAACAAAACATGAAACTTGTGTATTTCCTACTGTGCAGGGAAACTAGTTAATTTTCCCTAGAGAGCCTGTAAAGAGGCTCAGACATATTTGACCCTAATGAGTGATATACATGTACTATTTAGAACCTAAAATTAGAGTACCAAGGCCAGAAATCAAGCAATAGCCTGAAAACTGGCATTCCTATTGTAAGTACATCATAACACCCATGAATGAAAAACATTTTGAGCAGGACTAAACCACTTACCGCATCAACCAGGAGCTTTGAACAGAAGAAACAGACGCATCTCAAAACCTTGATGGTTTTAGTCAAGAAACCAATATGAAAGACTGCCTTGGCAAGCTCCATGTGACCAAAGTGACCTACAAAATCAAACGAAAGAAGGGATTATTATTATTATTATTATTATTATTATTATTTATTTGACCAATCAGAAAACATGCAGTGAGTATAACAATAAGATAATACATAGACATTTCATAATACATGATAACAGTTTTAGGAAAGTGAAGAGGACAGAGAGAGAGAACTCAGAGAAGGATACAATCTGCTGGTCAGGGGTGACAAAATTTATTGAAATTGCTATTACTAGAAAACATGTCATCCCCTATGGATGGAAAAGTAGCAATGTAGAGAGGTGACTGCTAACTGCTATCAAGACATGAGAAATCAGATTCATACAGATATTTCTTTTTAGGCTTCATCTGAAATAGTACTTGAACAACTTAATTCCAGACAATAAGCCAGTTCATAGTTGCAGTCTGAGCAGACAAAATTGTGAAATACACGAGACAAAATACTGGATACGTGCTCATGAAAGTTATGTAATCATTATTCATTTATGCACAAGCAGCGCTAACATGATACACAGGTGTAAGTATTCTTTAAAAAGGGGAAACAAAGGCTGTACAAAGTGGGACCTCTACCAAAGATCTTTGGATATTCAGGGCCATTTGGGACATGTGACAACCGTGAACTGGTCTTTTGCTCTGAATAAATTTTATTACCTACAGTACTTGTTAAAGTGTATTACCTAATTTGTGAGCCAGTCAAATGGTGTACTTCCTTCTACTTTCATACAAAAAGTATACAAAATAGCTTTAATCCCACACTTCTTTCTTTTTTTACTCACTGCCTGACAACATCTGTCATGTATCTTTTGTTACCTTACCAGAGCAGATTTCTACAGCTACGGTACATGATAAAATGTGAACGGTCCCTCTTTGATATCAAGTAAGAAATTCTGTGTGTAGCAACTACCACTACATACCTGGACAATCCGTTTGGTTACAGGCACAAGTCTGGCATCTTGATGTTCTATCAATGGCACCTTGTCTTGGGTCCATCAATCCACCAAGCTTGGGCTTGCCGGCCTCCATGATCTCAGAGTAGCGGATTCCACCCTCTGTCACAGAATTTCGCCTCTAAAATGCATAAAAAATACCAAATGATTTTGATTAGGTAATTTATTATGGAATTGAACAGTCAAAGGTATTTGGTCTTTGGGGGGTCAATACCTTACCAAATATCATAGCATTAGCTCAGTAAAAAAAATACACGGGGGCTCGGGGCGAATTAGCCCCTGAAATGCTAAAAAGAGCCCCCGAAAGTCATAAAAGAGCCCCCAAAATTTGCATACAGTTCAATGCAAAACATATTAAAGAGTGTTATTTTAATGCAAGCAAGTTTGAAAGGTAGCCCTCGAAAGTTTTAAAGTATTTTTTCCCTGTATTAGCTTAGGAACAGACATTTACATAAAAATTAACAAATTACTTGATTAAATGGTCTCATGACTCTCATCAGAGCTCTGGTAGGACTTTGGAAATGATTAAAGTCATCACATCTATTCAACTCTTAGATGCGGTTCGCAGCGGTTGATGTATGGAATGAAATAGCTTGGACTTGCAAAGATAATTGTTAGGTTGTGGTAATAAAACCCATTACATTAGAAAGTATCAAGATGTTATACTGTATTTATTAGCACTACAGTTTTGTGTTACGATATGAGGTTTTGAAACATCAAAATTACTATATTTTATTAAGGTCATACTAGATCTAGATCTAGATCTAAATGTTTTCTGGAAATAGTTTATATAAATAATACAAGCAAAAACGCCTTTTGATCACATGTCGAGCATTAAAATTTCACTAACGAATTACAATGAATCTTTCTCATTCTCCACGTTTTTTTAATTTTGAAACACTCTGGGCCCATCTTTAATTTATTCAGGCACACGACAATCGATCAATAATCGCAAATCCCAATTCTGAGAGTTGAAATAATAACTAAAATAGGACAAAGTCTCATTGCAAATGTAATCATTTTTTAACACTTTCTTCATGTTCTTCTCTAAATTCTTTGATCGAAACTTTTTTAGTTTCACGTTTTCACTTCGAACATTCACCAGTTCTAGTTTTACATGTCTAAATGTTTTCTTAGGGTCTATTTAGCATATCATCACACAAGCACACTTTGTCCACTTATCTCGACACGGCATCTTGGATGCTAGACCGAATTTTTCTGTCTCTTTCGTTCGTTAGCCTCTGATTTGGGTAGGTCGGCTCTCTCTTTAGAGACAGAACAGCCCCATACGCTGTAGTGGCCGCGCGTTTGTACTAAGAAACGTTACACAAAACTTGGCCAAACTTAATCCCTAATTTTGATATTTTACCGGATGCGTATCCGATGCATTTAAAGTCCTAAATTAGCTAAATACTTAACTACTTCGGTTCCACTTACCAACTTGACTGGAATAATCCGTTTAATGGTCCATTTTTAGGAAATTATGGGTCAAGATCGACATCCATGAAGAAAATCTTGCAGCCGAGTCTCATTCTTTCTAGTCTACGCCGAAGGCAAAATGATTATAACGGAAAAACTGTGCATGTCATTACGAACTCGTAGCTCGTGCACAGTTTTTCCGTTATAATCATTTTGCCTTCGGCGTAGACTAGAAAGAAAGAGACTCGGCTGCAAGATTTTCTTCATGGATGTCGATCTTGACCCATAATTTCCTAAAAATGGACCATTAAACGGATTATTCCAGTCAAGTTGGTAAGTGGAACCGAAGTAGTTAAGTATTTAGCTAATTTAGGACTTTAAATGCATCGGATACGCATCCGGTAAAATATCAAAATTAGGGATTAAGTTTGGCCAAGTTTTGTGTAACGTTTCTTAGTACAAACGCGCGGCCACTACAGCGTATGGGGCTGTTCTGTCTCTAAAGAGAGAGCCGACCTACCCAAATCAGAGGCTAACGAACGAAAGAGACAGAAAAATTCGGTCTACTTGGATGCCAGATAAATTGTTAGTAGTCTTGACTAATTTTTGATTAACAATCACACACAGTGACACACTCAAGTCAATGAACAACAACATCTGCTCGATTTCTTGGTTATTTTCACTCTTTTGTGAGGGTGTTTAAACATTCGCATATGATGTATCGTTTGGGTTCAAGTTTAAGAATATATCTGGCCGAATCATTCCCCTATAATAAAACGTTACTGTGAATTAAGCCGGTACATTTGTGTAGCCCTACGTGGAATCATTCATTCATTCACGTTCACATCACATTACCATTTCATCAGGACTGAGAACACCGAACTGCACACGTCTGACATTGCGCATAGGCGCTTTCGAGTCGTTGTAGAGAAGAGTCGCCATTTTCTCAGCGATGAACTCTCAAACACTCCACAAGCTCTGGCTTCGTAGAATATCACAAAAATATCCTCGTTAATGCTGCAACAATGTCAAATCATGGCATGAGATTTTGGAAATATACTTGATCCAAAACAGTGGCAATTGTTGACAATCTCCACCAGTTCTCTGTTGGTTGGAAGAGTAAGGTCAACGAAGTGCTTTCGCAAGCGCTCTTAGATTACATTCGATTTCACAGCCCTATTTATACAATTCTGTGGGGTGACGGGTTTCCCAGCTTGCTGCATGTTGCTATTCTTGCACAGCTAGCATGCAAAACATGTAGAGCTCTCCAACCAAGCAGGGTATCGGTTAAAGCACCTCACTGGACCAAGCTAGCTCCTCGAGGGGAGGGGTGAGTCGAGCGCACCCCTCTTCCAGGATTCCAAAGGAAAATGGGGAATTTTATGTCATCAATTCTGTAACTCGATCGTCGGCAAATCTGCAAATAATTTGGAATGGGAGACTTTTCAAGCTTTCATTCAGTTTCCTATTTAAAAAAGGGCCTAGACCTATATAAATATAATATTGTCCATTTATTCATTTACTTACATGTTACGGACATGACTTTGTGTGTATTATCTATTCATTTATTTATTCAGTTATCTGATTATCTGAGATTTTTTATTTTTTTATTATTTCATTTCTTACCCCCCCCCCCCCTGCCACGGGGTTCTTTATTTTCAAAACAAATTCCATCATAGGCATATCCTTACATTATATAAAATTAATTAAAGAATGAATTTCCATACATAATAATAATCATCACGACCTTAAACTTTGCGGCAGATAAAAACAAATACTTATGAAAAAATAGTATTTTAGATCAAACTTAAAATACATGATCATGTTCGTGCCCGCCCGCCCCCGGCATGCGTGTTACCAAAATGTCCGGTAAAGGGGTACTTTTCGTGCGACAAAGTCCGGCCCGAGGATTGTAAGAACGGGTGTATTTGACTTTTCACCCGGAGATTTCTTTAAAAAGGGGGTGATTTTTTTTTCTTTCTCTCATCTCTTTGGACTCCTGGGAAATTATTCCGTATTTCTAGGCCGGGGTACATTGAGCATTTTTCCGAATTTAGGGGGTACATTGAGCATTTTTTCCGGATTTAGGGGGCTCTCCAAGGCAGGAAAACCCCGCGAAAGGGGGGTTTGGAAATGTTGGCAGTCCTCAGATAGGGGGTGCTTTTAATAAGAGGGAACAAGCATATATGTGTACCCTAAATAACACTGAGTGGGGGGGGGGGGGGAGGGGGGGGGGTCGGGTGTTCGTGTTGGCGCATTTCCAACACTCTAAAGTGAAACCATTCAATTTATACTGATATCCTTCCATTTCATAATAACGTTTTACACTCTGATAAAAATGTATCAAACTAATGAAGGTAGTTGATTTCGTAATTTTACTGAAAATATTTCTTGTCTTACAACCATCAGAACACAGTTGAGTGCATTATTATTGCAACCGCAAAATACAAACAATTTATTTTGATTTGTAAGTATACTTTCCCCCGTATTACGAAATAGCCAGGACTCGAATTTCGACCATCATTAAAATAGTTACAAAAGCAGAAACATGTATGATAGCTATTACAAAAAGTACACTGTCTTCTTATCAGCCACTATATCTAATCTTAACGAAGTAGGCCTATCCTTATATATATATAATATTCTATTTAAAATCTTGATTTGAAACCACCTCGTGGTGATATCTACTGTTGATTAAAATGGAATTAGACAGTACGAACCCTATAGTACATCTTGAAAATCTATAAAAAAAAAAACTGTTTCACTTCGTGAGAGCTTTACATTCTTTTACTTTGTGTTTTTTATAGAAAAGATTGAATATGTGAACAACCAAGTTTTGTTTTCACCACAAGGTGCACGACCTCGGGAATGAAAGGCTATAAGGCCTTAGCAGGCGCGTAGCCAGGGGGGTCGCCCCCCCCCCCCCCAAAGAGAGAGAGAGAGAGAGAGAAGACAAAAAAGTTAGAGGACGTAGGAAGAAAAAGGAACAGATATAGATTTGTTTTAAAGCATGCAAGGATTAAGTGTCGTGAACGGTACAACGAATCGTCTTCTTTCTCAATAATTAACGTCAAAGATTCGCTCTTCGTGTGGGAGGGGGGAGGGGGACTGAATGTAGACAAGGATTAAGAGTCGAGAACGTTACAATTAACGAATCGTCTTCTTTCTCTAATTATTTAATTCTATCCGAGTTTTATTTGCTTTCTTATTTCTACTTATCTATTCATTAAAAAAAAAATCTGTAATAATAATAATAATGATAATAATAATATTAATAATAATAATGATAATGATAATGATAATAATAATAATAATGGTTGATTCTTATATGAGCTTTTACAGCTGAATACTGATCAGAGCTAGCGCTGATACACACACACAAACATGTATTTGGAACAATAACTCACAATTATATACAAATGCATGTAGGACTTAGCAACAGTAAACATAATATTTATATAAAAGGGGCCCTCCAGAGCCTAACAGTGTGTTGCAGTCTTTATTCAGTATTTGCTATAAACATTTGTTTTTTTCTTCACTTTTACACATTTTCCCGGGGGGCGTGTCTCCCCCCCGCCCCCACGGATCGCCGCCCCATGCATGTCATACATAATAAGTATAGAAGGCTACAACTCATACACAGACAGATTTCTATTTCACATGTGCATTTAGTTGTTTGGTCGGTCTCGTGGGCTGTATATAGTCATTAATATTACCCCTTAAAATAAAAAAATAAAAAAAAACCCCCACAAAACCCTGACCCTGATTAGAAAAAGAAGAAAAAACCAAATCGGTGAGGTGCAAACGACGCTCATATAGTGTGTGCCCATCGTACCCCTCCTCTTTTCTCTTTCTCTCTGCATGTCTTTCCGACTCTCTCTGTTTCTCTTGTTTAATTGTCTATATTAATGTCTTCCAATTTTTAAACCCCCCCTCTCTCTCTCTCTCTCTCTCTCTCTCTCTCTCTCTCTCTCACTCTCACTATATTATAACATATCTCCCTCTGCTATGTGCCTGTCTATAATCTCTCAACCTCTCTTTCATTGACTTTCTGTATCTCTTTCTGTCTCCTCTAGATCCTCCCTCTCTTTATTGACCATACGGCCCTCGCACTCCCCATATTAAAACAGTGAATCATATTGTATCCTCGGACATTATTAGAACATTTCAATCACAAATTGACAATTTCAATGATCATGACACTCTCATGCAACATCGAGCGCCTGCTGCGCCTCCTCCAGCAATAATTTAGCAAAAGAGCATGAGACAAAATTGTTTTTTTCTTCCAATTATTTCAGAACTACACTTTACACCGTTCTTCTTTCTATCTTCCTGATGGGGGGATAGATGAAACACAGGTAAAGAGTGTCTTTAAAATTCTAAAACACCTAAAACACCCCCCCCCCCTGTTTGCCAAGGGGCAGGGGGGGGGGGGGTGTTTGAACACCCAAACACCCCCCCCCCCCCCGGCCTCGATACGCCTATGTATGTACTATGCATGGTTGACTCTGATAATAACAACTCTTTATTTTTAGGCCGAAACATGAATCATAATAGTCTAGTTTTCAATCTGAAATAGACTTAAATGTAACGACATTTGAACAGGGTTCTAAATATCAAACATATTCTAATAATTATCCTGTACAATTTTACATAATTTAAACTCCTTTAAGTTATTTTCACATGATATCTGGGCTAATCGCAACTGAAAGAAATAATAAAAAAATTAAAAAAACTCTTAGCCCCTGAGAGGTAATTCTGAGGTGGTCTTAAATAAAGGCTATCTTTGGCGTCTATTTTTAGAATGACATACCTGTACCAGTACAGTAAACAGGAGTGGACTTGCCGCGAGATTTTATACACTGAAGAGTTGCGGAAGACTGAATTACTTAGTCATTTGACGAATTGGCACGGAGTTATCAGGTTATTGCTGTAAACCGGTGTAATCATGGATAAAATAAAGGCGAAGATTTCGAGTATAGATGACCGAGGAACGATAGCAGAGCGAATTTCAGCAGAAAAATTCGCCGATTTGGGATTGAAAGGTAAAGGTTTCTTTTTATTGTAGAGTGTGTTTAAAAGACTGTGTACATATTCCTTATATAGTTTGTGTACTGTGGCAATAGGGATCCGACCCGGAATAAATGCGGATGACTTCCGATGTAAAACTAAAACTAAAAGTGATGCCGCATCTTTGTGAATATGCGCTTGAGCTGTGGTCTCTAGCTCTTTCAACAAAAAATAAAAAATAATATAAACTCTTTTTTACTTGTGCAAACAATTCAGAGGCTCAAAACGAGATGAAATTACATTATATTGATGTGCGTTGCCTTTACATTTGTTGTTGTCTAGATAGATGTCCTCAGATTCTTATTCCATTTCATCAACCTCAAACAACCCAAGAAAAGTGGGGGGGGGGGGGGGGGGGGAGGGGATGAGAAACTTTGATTGGATCTAGATCTAGACCTAGATCTAGATCTATCAATCATCTAGTCTTCATTTTATTATTAATATTATACTTAGGGTAGGTACATGACAATCTGACTGTTGCGTGCGTAGCTCCGTGCACCCTGGGCCGAATCACGCATTGACCGACCGCTCTGCAGGGCGAGTCATCATTTCGCCTGTATAAATCGTATTTTCAGAGTACCCATAATGCACAGGCGCTGATAACGTAGTTCACATGTTCCTCTTTATCATCGTCTTCCAATTTTTTCGCTCCGATACGGAGAAGTGAAAAAAAAAAACTTTCAAAGTTTTTGGCTGTCAAAGTCATCGATTCGTTTCCAGAAGAGATGTATGTTAGGTTTTTAAACTTGCATGTTATGATTATTTATGTATTTGTCTATATCTGTGGTGAATTTGAAGTGAATCTGATGATCCGCACAATATTTTTTACGGTTAGCAAAAATTTGAGTCAGCGGCAAAAATTTTCAAAATGCCTGAATTTCGCACTGGCGAACGATTTATGTCACATTTTTGGCAGATAAAATAACTGCCTCTAAAACTATCGTTTGGCACCAAAAATATACTAAAATGATATTTAAGAATGTCTACTATTGATATTTGTCAAGATTTGTGAAAATTATGCATTACAGACAATGATGATAAAGGATTTTAACGTGTGTTTTTTCTGTTGATAAAAAATATATACGCGATCCAGATATCAGGTCATCAAATTTGATGTCACGTGATTGATCAATGCCAATGTTTACACAAGCAAGCTACCGTGTGATTGTTGACATATTTTGCTCAATCTTCATGTTTTGTGGTTTTAATGGCTCATTTTGCCGTTTTTATGGATTAATTTTTCTTTTGAAATAGTCTTTTAGTTTATGCGGTAATGAAATATCTGATTCACAGCAAAATATTGACTTTTTTGAGGCACTTTTTAATTAAAAAATATTTATTTAAAAAAAAAAAAAAAAAAAAAATACTATCAAGCTCATGGTTTTAATAAGGTTGCAAAAGTTCTTTTTTTTTAAAGTGGCCTTCGGGGCATACATAAACATATATTTAGATTTTTTTTTTTTTATTTGGGTTTTATATTTAGCTTAATAGACTTTATTAAACTTTATTATTCCCCCAAGCACTTCGTTTGTCAAAACAATACCAAATTTAGCTCGTCAATTAAATCTTAAAATGTTCATAACTTTTTAAATAATTAACCTAGAACAAAGATATTTATATCATTGCATCATTGCTTGTGCTGAGCTCTTTCCAATGGTACTAAACTTTTTTTGTGACATACCCATATAGGGGGTCTATTATTATAATTGTTATTGATAGGTTATTGATAACCATTTATTACAATTATTTATATTAATATGATTATTATTATTGTTATTATAATTTTGCAGACATCACCCTACGCCCGTATCAGCTGGAAGGAGCAAACTGGATGATTCAGCGTTTTCACAGGAAGCATGGATGCATTCTGGGAGATGAGATGGGGCTTGGGAAGACATGCCAGGTATTCTCAAACTTTAGCTCACTACATCTAAGATATAAATATCAATAAGAACATTTCAGGACCAATTGAAAAATGAATAAACCTGTAAACCAAAATGATATCAAATTGAACGACATGCCTTTTTCCGGTTGTACCTCTGATTTCAAATATGAGTAAAGTAGTGAAGACATGTAAATAATTTGCACCTTCTTCTATTTTATCCATACTATTTTATTTCTGCTCTGTTTGATTTGCCTCTTTTAATCCCCATAATATATTTTTGATTGTGGGATAGACTGTTTTCTTTAGAACGTGAGATATTCCAACTGGAAGTCTCATAATTTGTGTCTTAATTCTGATATATATAATATTTCTTTTTTCTTTGGGAGATCTTATATACTTCGACTCCTTTGTGGAATACCTTTTGTTGAAGATACAGAGAACTTGATTATGAATGTTTATGAATAATCTGAGTAAACATGAGAATCTGCAATCAGTTTGTCTCTTTTACTTATGTATACATTAAATAAATTTTAATTTGTATGTGCGATGGAGGGTTATTTTTGCATGTAGAAATTGTGACTACTGGGTAAAACTACGTAAAACTTGTATGCATCCTTTCTAGACGATCTCACTGCTTGTTTACATTCTTGGATCTGAACTGGAATGCAGTGAAGATCCAGCGTTAGTAGTGAGCCCTCTCTCTGTGATGGGAAACTGGCAAGATGAATTGAAGAGGTACGTTCTGATGCAGTAAACGTACTTAAGTCAAATTATCGCCCCCTCCCTCCCTCCTCCTCCTTCACACAAGAAAAGATGATCGAGACAGAGGTCCATACCAATTTCTTTTGATAATGGGTCCATACCTATTTCTTTTCATAGGGGTCCATACCAAATTCTTTTGATAGTGGGTCCATACCAATTTCTTTTGATAGTGGGTCCATACCAATTTCTTTTCATAGTGGGTCCATACTAACTTCTTTTGATAGTGGGTTCATACCAATTTCTTTTCATAGTGGGTTCATACCAATTTCTTTTCATAGTGGGTCCATCCCAATTTCTTTTCATAGTGGGTCCATACTAATTTATTTTCATAGGGGTCCATACTAATTTCTTTTCATAGTGGGTCCATCCCAATTTCTTTTCATAGTGGGTCCATACTAACTTATTTTCATAGTGGGTCCATACCAATTGCTTTTCCCAGTGAGTCCATACCAATTTCTTTTCCCAGTGAGTCCATACCAACTTCTTTTCATAGTGGGTCCATACTAATTTCTTTTCATAGGGGTCCATACTAATTTCTTTTCATAGTGGGTCCATACTAATTTCTTTTCATTAGGGATCCAGACTGGGTTTCAGGGTATTTCTGCATTAACCCCTTGTTTAAATTTTGAAATTATAGGGGTCTGAAATAGAAGTTGGGCATCTATCTATCCTGGTGTGTATTAGGGTCAAGCACTGTATTAAGGTATGACGATATAGAAGTTTCTTGTTGCTGTTTTCCCTTGATTTGCATGAGGCTCAAATTGTGATTTTTCTTTTCCATTCCTGGACACTGATACAATTCCAGGCTTTGATTGAGATCTCAAGGTATCAGACTAAAGATAACTAATCCAAAAATTTGTCCACCTTGTCTGAAACTTAGCAGGTAAATCATGGAGTGACTGCTTCTCAAATAATATTCTATGCAGATAAGAAATTTCTGTATTGTCTGTGACTGAGCTTCAGATAGTGAATATAAAGAACAGGACTATGTGATATCATACCACCCGTTGTTGTTTTGTTTTCTTTTAATAGGTTCGCCCCTCATTTGAAGGTAGTCTCTTATAACGGAGACAAGGAATATCGAGGGGAACTCAGGCATGAACTTCGTTCCATGGAAAATGTCAATGTCATTTTGACAACTTATGAGGTAAGAAGGAATGCAGTAATAATAATAATATTCCGCTTTTACATAGCGCTTTTTACTACATCTACAATGTCTCTAAGCGCTTTACAGATATACTACCACCCCGGTTATTGGATTCAATACTTGTCGCACACTGCTATTAATAATAAATGAATATATTATAGGAACATGTAACCCCTAAATAAAGAGCAAAATATCTTTTGGTGATTTGTAAACTTAAAAGGGAGTAAATTGATAAATTGTCATCTGTTTTTTCTCCCTAGATTTGTCTGAAGGATGAATCCTTTTTCCAAAAGTTTTCCTGGTCAGCTTTGATTGTGGATGAAGCTCACCGACTGAAGAACCAGAACTCACTCCTACATCAGTCTCTCAAAGAGGTAAGAACAAGGGTCAGGGGTCATTGCTATGACAACCATTGAAAAACACACCTCTTTTGCTGTCATGTATTCATGTACAAACATCCTTTATCGACACATATAAGCACGACGGATAGTCAACCTGTTCGAAACGTCGAGCCACTACCGCCACTCATCCTCTCCAAGCGCTATAGTTCTCCTTAGAACTATAAGCTAAGAAAGATAACCAACAGTCTTTTTCAAGACTACACAAACAGTCCTTTTCAGGACTACACACCCTCAAGAAAGATTACAGAGAGTCCTTTTCAGGACTCCTCAATCCTCTCTCTCTCTCTCACATGGTGAACCGCAAGCCTACTGTATATCTACATCACCATGCAAGCCGACACTTACAAGCAGCATCTAGGACTTAGTCTGTTTTATGTTTTATTTTAAATAGCAGGGTTGCCACTGAAGAAACTATTTTGTTGTTGCTAAAAAGGGAGAGTGAGAACAGGAGAAGAAAAGATGGTGATAAGACCCTTTTTCACACCATACCCCTAATTGTAGGATCGTAAATTCACATTTCATTTTCGAATGAAGACCCTGCTCACTCCCCCCCCCCCCCCCCCCCCCTTTCAATGGCTGTAGACTTCTGCTACACCACTGACCAATATGGTACATTGGTGTAGCACGAGACCAGCCATTGATATTGTAATGTGAAACCTGTATATAAAGACCGGGAGACAGGAAAAGCGGTCTTTATGAGCAGGGGGTCTTTATGTACATGTTCCTTTAAAGCGGGACTGCACTACTTGAATCTACTTGCGCCTGCTATATAGCCAACATTGCCTAAGCGGTACCCATTGGTCCCCCATGATTCCCTTTTTCTTATGTTAATTGAGAGCTGATAACCTGCCAGTGACCACACAGGGAAGTCTAATCCCTCCTGGCCAAACTAATGCAAATAAGCTTTATTGGGAAAGTCTGCTAACGGGAAACCAAAAATGTGGTCATTTACAGACAGGTGGCTTTTCTATACAGGTGGTCACTAAAGCAGGTTTGACTATATATTTTCTTTCTTTCCTCATTTTCTTGCAGCTTGATATCAGACACATAGTCCTCTTGACTGGAACACCGATCCAGAACAACCTTCGAGAACTCTTCGCTCTCCTCTCTTTCGTTGCCCCTCGTGTCTTCAGACCCAGTCTTGCGGACAAGTTTGTAGAGACCTATGAGGATATGAGTGATGATCGTGGTATGTGGTAGTTCGACTCCAAATTTGTTTTCGAGAAATTAATTGCACTCCTTTTTTTTCTTTGGTAGAAGCTATTTTCCTTTAATTCAATTTAATTTGATTTATGTTTGTGTGTGCAATTCAGATCATTATTTAGTTCCTGTACATTTGAATAGCGTTAGATTAGTTTGAGTTGAATTCAAGTCCTTTATATCTTCCTCACTCTGATTTAATTCAGGACTGTGTTCATGAAGTGGACACAATGTAATGCTGCACAAACAAATTAATTAAGATGGAAATTCCTAGCTAAGATGATGATTTATATCTGTTTTTGTGACACTTTTCTAAATATTGACTACAATAGAAAATATCTATCTATGTCTAAAACTATCAATGAAAATGGATATCATTGAGATTATTAAAAAAATATATCCAGTTTTACTAAATGTCCTCATTGAACTTCCTGACATATATATTTTTCATTTAAAGCCCCACTGTACTTCTTGTACTTACTTGCTCCCTCTATATAGAAAACAATGCCTAAGCGGTGCACATTGGTCACCAATGATCCTCTTTTTCTTAAGTAAATTGAGAGCTGGGTTGATGAGATAACTACCTGTCAGTGACCTTGCAGGGAAGTCTAACCCCCCCCCCCCTGGCCAAACTAGTGCAGACGGGCTTTAATGTAGTTGAAGTTGATTTTGTTTCTTCTTTGTTTCAGTGAAAGATGAGCTGCACTCCATGCTCCTGCCATTCCTATTGAGGCGTACAAAAAATGAAGTGGTCCTTGATCTGCCCAAGAAGACTGAGGTAAGAAAAATGCCCCAAAAGCTACACAAAGAATTTGTCCTGGGGGGTGTTTCACAAAGATCCTAAGTCAAACTTAACAACTAAAAATTGGACTTAAACATTATGGAGAGCCGTTTGTAGCCTTAAAGTTAAAAAAAAATCAAAAGCAAAAATTGAAGTATTTTAGACTTTTCATATCTTCCTTATTAAGGACATGATATCTCCTTGATAATAGAGAATATGAATGATTTGAATCAACATTTTATGCCATTTAAAATAACTTTTACAAAACATTTTCAAAGATGCTTTCCATAATAGTTAAGTCCAACTTAGAGATAAGTTCAACTTAAGATCTTTGTGAAACACCCCCCCCCCCCGGGGTCAATTAGAAGATGAAATTATACCCCTACAAATGATTCATTTATGGATATGCATCATCTGTTATGTTGATAAACAGTTCATTCATAAATAATATATTATATTTGATTGTCTGTAAATGAACAAATGAACAAAATAAGATTGATATCAGCAAATTGTAACACATATTGCATGAGATGAGTTTTTGGCCCCCAGTTGTTAATTTCATTGTTTCATTGCTGACAAAGTGTTTTTTTTCCTGTCACAGTGCATATATTTTTCAATATTAAAAACAATTTTTTTCCCCCCTATTCTGCAGGTCATTCTTTTCCATGGATTGACAGCACTACAGAAGAAACTCTACAAAGCCATCCTCACAAAGGACCATGGTAAAACTCAGACTAGTTCTTCATCATTTTGTTTGTTATGATATCAGAACTATGTGAAATGAATTAAATTGAAATAGGTTGGGATAAAAAATACATATGAGATGAAACAGCCAAGACAGAAGTAGATCAGGTGCATAAAATTGTAGCTGTAAACAGTTTGCATTTAAAATTGCATATGTAATGAAATAATTTCAATTATGATAAGGACTGAGCGTGAAATAATCGCTCCCAAAATTTGAATCTTTAAAAAATCTATAACCTATCTAGTAATCTATTCTGCTTTTTGTTGTTCTTTGGGGGGGGGGGGGGAGGGGCACAAAGAACAACAACAATCAAAACAAATTCAGAAACAACATTAGATTTATTACAGGCCCCCTTTGGTATATATTAATGCTTATAACTCATTCTGTTTCCTATTTTTCTAGCTGCTTTTGAGCAAAATGTCGACATGGTCGGAATGCCTCGTACCAGGACAAGTCTGATGAATACTCTGATGCAGCTACGCAAGTGTGTCAACCATCCATACATCTTTGATGGTAGGTACCTTTCTTTTCCATTGTAATTAATGATTAGCTTGATAAGCAGTAAAATGTATTTTGTTTCATTTCTCTACATAGTATTTTATAAAACCGCCATAGATCATTCTATGCAGCATCACATTTTACATAAATATGATATATTTAGCATATGTTGTACTGTATGTTTATTGTGTTGATATCTAAACATTCTTGTCTTCTAAATCTATGTTATCTAGGTGTGGAGCCTGAACCTTTTGAGCTTGGAGAGCATCTGGTTGACTGCTCCGGTAAACTCCATCTCCTGGACAAGCTATTGATGTCTCTATGGCAACAGGGTCACAAGGTGCTTCTCTTCTCCCAGATGACCCGCATGCTGGACATCCTGCAAGATTACCTGGGTTTCAGAGGTAAGGGTCAGACGACAAGTCAACGTTGATATGATATGATATGGTCGTATAATCTTGAAAAGAGTTATTCATCATAATATTTTCATTTTGGCTAGCAATCACAGTATTTGTATATGTTTCAATAATTTGGTAATATACAGTACATGTATGTATACTTTCATATTGATGAGTCATGGCCACATTGGTCATATCTAAATCACTCTGGGACAGAAACCTGATTATGCAAGCCCTCATCTAGAAATTAGTTCTTAACAAGGATGGACTGTGTTTGACGAAGGGGAGAAATGGACGATGAAACACTTGGGGACCCGTCTTATATAACATTTGCATTTGATTAAAATCATTGCCAACTTGTTTGTATAAATCCCTACTCTTTACAAGACAGGGTCCTAGTCTGTCCCTACCTACAAGAACCCTAAACTCTTAAGACCTGGAAGGATCCCAATGCTTTATGTTTCATCCCGTTCTGGACAGGTGTCATGTAGTGATCCGAGAAGAAAAACACAAGTACCTAATCAAATTGAATACAACTATATTAAAACTTCCCCCATCAGGTTATGAGTATGAGCGTCTTGATGGCTCCGTCCGTGGAGAAGAGCGTTACCTGGCGGTCAAGAACTTCAACCAGCGAGATGACACCTTTGTGTTCCTCCTCAGCACCAAGGCTGGAGGTCAAGGGTTAAACCTGGTCGGGGCAGACACGGTCATCTTTGTAGACAGCGACTACAACCCTCAGAATGACCTTCAGGCGGCTGCCAGGGCTCACAGGATCGGTCAGACAAGGTAAGTTCTTCTAAGATCACGAAGATCATCAGGTTTACTTGATACTTAATACTTGATGGAGTAATCAAAAGTTGCAGTCCAAATGTCAATCAAAAATGCAAAATTTCATGTTCAAGTCGCGGAGCACAAGTTTCCACAAGTTTTCACAGTGTAATACTGACCATATATGATACCAACCAGTACGATAGGAGATAATACAATATAAACCGCGGAATCGCATAGAAACAAGTTGAAAAACAAGCTTACATGGGTGGCAATACGCAGAATTGGCAACTTTACAATTCTCTCATTAAATGTTAATGAAAGAGCAGACATTTTACTTGCCCATTTTTACCAGTTAAACATTTTACTGGCCCAGGGCCAACAGGACAGTGGTAGGGTTGAGTTTACGTGAAAATCTTTTTCTCAGAAATCAGATTTTTAAGGATATTCAGTCTGTTTTTTGTGTGTCAAGAGGTTGGCAACTCTGAGAAACTCTATCAACATTCTTTTCCAGACCTGTGAAGATCATCCGTCTGATTGGTCGTGACTCGGTTGAGGAGCTTATCCTTCAGAGGGCAGATGAGAAGCTCAAACTCACCAACGACGTCATAGAGGGCGGCAAATTCTCTCTTGGAACGAGCAACAGCGGTCTCGCTGGAAACGCTACTCAGGTAAAACATGTAATGATTCTTAGAGTTCTAGGTATGAAGGGTTGTGAATTTAATCTGTGTGGGCTATCTGACTATACTCAAATATGACATCATTGTGCTGCCAAGTTAGGGAGTAAAATTTTTTAGTGATCATTGTATAAATAAATGTTTGTATAATAGCATTCTCTCAACCCAACTGTTAATACAGTTTATTATGAATACTGTATGCTATATAAAGGACATTGTGTTTGAAATTGAACTATAAATGCAGTAAGAAAATGAAACAATGTCAAATAAATTTCATCTCTTCGATTCAACCAGCTGGCGGACATGTTGAAGTTTGGTCTGGACAAGATTCTCCAGTCTGAGGAGAGTTCCGTCAAGGACTTGGACCTCGAGGAGATCCTTGGAGCTAGCGCGGGAGGAGAGTGGATGGTGGATGAAAGGAAGGATGAAGAAGACAAGGAGGAGGAGAAGATGGAAGATGATGAGGGCTCAGATGAAGAGAAAGGTACCATGTCTGAAATTTTTACTCATAGAATTGTGCTTTTGTTCAGTTTTCCTGGTTGTTCCATGGCCCCCAACTTTGAAGGTCACCTCAAGAAAGAAGAACAGGAATAAAATAATATCTAAATGCTTCCTTATACTTTCACCAGTACAAATGCCAAATACTAGTCGTTTTATAGATATGCTGCTTCTTCTTCTTCTTCTTCCTATTTTTGTCATCTTTTCTTCTTCTTCTTCTTCTTCTTCTTCTTCTTCTTCTTCTTCTTCTTCTTCTTCTCCCTTTTCTCCTTATTCTTCTTCTTTGTCTCCTTTCTCTTCTTCACCTTCTCCTTCTCCTTCTACTTCATCTTTGTCTTCCTCCTCCTCCTCTCCTCTCTGTAGTAGAGATAGCAGTATTAGTTGTAGAGGTATTGTAATAATTTTGTTAACAAATTGACAAATTCTTGTTCTTCCCAGGTCACATGTACATGTTTGAAGGGAAAGACTATTCCAAGGAGACAAGTGCAGCAGACAAGAAAGCCTTTGATGAAATGATGTCAGGTAAGGTTCCCTCCAATGTGACCACGAGAAATAGCTCTAATCAAGAAAACAGCGGCTAGTGAGCCATATTCAGTGTCAAACAAATCACAGCCAGAGAGGAAACAACGTCCAGTAATTTAGATAATTTGCTTATTTTCCATCCTAGCTTTTTGCACAGTCAGTTCGTGAGTTTTTACGGGCAGACTGCGTCTTTTATGTTGCCAAATTTAATTGAAAATCCTCTTATAGTAGACGCCCAAAGAAAGTTCATGACTACTTTAAATAAAACATAAATTCCTGTAATGATAAAAGAATTTTCAGCCGTGTTCGTTTTATAGCTCAAAAAGCTCTGATCCAAGTCTTAAAAGAAGGAATTTGTGGCCAGCGAGGTGACGCCCTATGCAAAAATTTGAGTGTGTTCCCTTTTTTTCAAATCTTAACATGGTGCACATAGTGTTTACCAGCAGTTCCTGTCTTTTCCATTGCCAAGACTGTCAAAATTTCCAGTAATGACTGATTGATTTTATCCATGTTTGTTGATCCTGTAGCCCAAATAGCATTGATTGAGGAAGAGGCTGGTGGGTCGCGGACGATGAGAAAGGGTCGCGGCCAGAGGGGAGACTCGTTGGAGATGATGTCGGTGTTACCTACGGTGGCCCGGAAGAGAAAACAACTGACAGAGGAAGAGAAGGCAGAGAGGAAGAGAAAGGTAGGAATAGCTAAAGGAATTCATAATAATAATAATAATAAACCGGTGCATATGACAAAATTAAATTGAAGTCCCTATGCGCTCAGAAAAATGAAAAGAAGGGATAAAAGCAAACAAGAAAGTAAAGTAACAATGAATACGCAAATTTGCTGAAGTAGCAATCGTGGAAGCCATAGAACACAGATTTTAATATAATAGTAAAAGCATAAGAGATATTTTAGTCAAAATCAACAAAAACTTGCAAAGAAAAATTCAATAAAAATATCCTTTTCTATTTACTTTTTTTTTCATTAACAATTAGTAGACAAGAAAAACGTTTGCTAACATCTTATAACATTGACAACATTGAGTTAGTTTTGGGTCTGTCTTAAATACTTAAAATTTAATCCTGTATTCCATTTGAACTCGAGTATGAAATTATAAGTCCTGAAGGTGTCACATCATCAATGCTGTATGTTAATAATAATATTCCGCGTTTATATAGCGCTTGATACAGCGAAGATGTCTCTAAGGGCTGTACAGATAAATTATTACCCCAGTTGGATTTAGGCTTACCCACACAATGTATACAAATTCTCCACTTTTTGGGGAGCATTCCAACCAGGCCTCATTTTACAGACGCTCACAATGCTGAGCACACCATGTTACAACTGTAGCTTTCGTATCCTACCGGGTACCCATTTAACACCTGGGTGGAGAGTGGCAAATGTAGATCAATGTCTTGCCAAAGGACATTAGTGTGGTGGCGGGACTTGAAATGTGGACCTTATAATAATATAATAATAATAATAATAATAATATATAATAATATAAATATAATATAATAATATAATATAATAATATAATAATATATATAATAATAATAATAATATAATATAATATAATATATATAATAATGAACATTTGTATAGCGCCTTTTCTACAAGTAGATACAAAGCGCTTGTGATCCACAGTGTCAGTCCTGTGACATATCCATTCAGCCACGACACCTCTATACGCTGTAAACCATTGGATTCTCTTTTTATTTCAGAGAGAGGAGAACGCTGCTAAGAGAGCGAAGATGATGGAGGAGGCAGAGATGCAGAGAGCAGAAGAGAGAAGACGAAGACTGTGAGTTCTTTTTATGTCTATTACATTGACCCTGGGTATAAAGACCATTCAAGGGACACAAGAAAAGCAATCTTTATCCCTGTCAGTGCAGGATTGATTTTTAGGGTTAAGTTGATCAAACATTGTTCTTCAAATTGGCAACAATAATTAAAACAAATTATTACTACATGGGCGAGAATATTGTCAAAAAATTGAAAAAATTGCAAATTTTGATCGAAAAACAAAGATTCCGAATTACTCAACATGTTGCCAATTTAAGGATCTTAAAGCTTATTTTCCTGTTTTTTAATTCCTGGCATCAAACATTAGAGTCATGCAATAAAAATGGATGCAATGTGTGCAGAAGGGGGGAATGGGTTTAGTTTGATGTGTTGATCTTGTTTGCTTTTTATGTGTCATCATCAATACTGATCTGTCACTTTATGACAGGTTCAGTGACCCAATCAGAATTCTATATCAAGTGTTTCTCCAAGTACCTCGGTCTTGAGCCATCCGTTTAAGGATTGCATACCCTGTTGCTCCACATTCTGTGATTAAATCATCTAGAAATCCTTTACGAGGTCTCCCCCTCCCCTTCTTTCCATGTATACGCGACCTTTATGACTCTGATCATCAAGCCATCATCATTATTGTAGAAACATTTCTCTGTGAATGGATTTAATTGGACTTAGGATACAAAGATGATCCTGTTCTTGGTGACATGTTACGCTAGATTATTATTTCTGTCTATCTAGGAAAGAGATGTGGGAAGCCAGGGGCTATGAGTCTTCCAACGTTGCCATGGAAATGGAGGAAGATGAAGATGATGAGGCGTCAGAGGATGGGAATGTTGATCTATCGGGAGATGCTGAAGATGCGGGCGTGGCCCTTAGATACGTAAGGGGTGACGTGACACACCCAATCAATACTGGAGATCAGGATGCCATTGTGGTGCATTGTGTTGGTATGTTCATCGCTGTTTTTGCTCATTTTAAATAATTTAAAGATGACAAAACCATCTTTAACACTGTCAGAATATTTGGACATCTTAAATTCATGTGTCTCCATGATGTATTATTCATATACTAGCACAATCACGTTGCACATTTGAATTTATCTACTGGGAAATCCTCCTTAGTGAAGGTGATGGGAAGGAAGTTCACATTTTCTTCATATTCTCCCTCTCTCTCTCTTTCTCTCTCTCGTAGATGACAGTGGAAGTTGGGGTCACGGAGGTTTATTCAGTGCTCTTGCTCGTCGATCCCCACAACCGGAACGCCTTTATGAACTTGCTGGCAAAATGAGAGGTAAAAGTTTTGACTTAAAAGGTTACTGCCATTACGTGCATACCATAAATGAAACTGATTTTATTCCTTAAACCATTTAGGCTGTTTGAATATTTTCCTAAACCAGAATACTTTCCTAAATGTCCCACCCCCCCCCCCCCCAAAAAAAAAAAAAAAAAAAAAAAAAAAAAAAAAAATCAAAATTAGAACTCAATTCTATTTTCTAAGAGGTCAACCATTTTCCATCCCTTAATTGTGAATATTTGTACGAAAAGGGCATTAACCAAGTTCATGTATGCTTGTCCCAAATTCAATTTTTTGAGGCAAGTTTTTAATCAAAGTCCCTTTGTAAATCATCCATCTAAATAAAAATATTGCTCTATGATATCTGCCTTCATAGCTAATGAACTCAGGGCCCTGTTTCATAAAACTTGCCATCAATAACAAGTTACAATAACTGTTATAAGCTACTGAAATCATGGCATTTGGTTGGCTAAGAGCAAATTTGTCACAGAAATTAAGCATTTGTTATTGATAATGGGTTTTATGAAACAGGGCCCAGGTTTTGTCACAAGTCATGTCTCTCTCAATAACACAAGGTCAGAGAGTAATATTGCAATGTTTTTGATGGTTTGGTTTGATGGTTTGTTTAACCTGACTGCTAAGAAAGCATATGTATGCTTGTAAGTAAGCAGCCAGGGGACCAACGCCTTTAAGTCCTCTCCGATGGACTTGGTAATGAGAATTAATGCCTTACCGAAGGGTACTAGCGCATCGACTTGGTTTTGAACCCAGGACCTCCCGGTTACAAGACCACTGTTCTACCACTGAGCCACCGCGTCTCATTATGATTACTTTTGATACTAGGGCTGCGACAGGTCGAATACTCAAGTACTCGCACTGTTGACAACTTCTCAAGTACGATTTCTCGTACTTTAATATTCGGCCGCACAAAAATATTTTATATTTCCTGGTCACCTGGCACTGTCCAGGCCGACGCTTACCCATGCCAGGGAGAGCGCCGGCCACCGGCATGATACCGTCGATAAAAATATTTCCTAGCTCAATCACAGTCAAACTCACCTCTCAGAAACTGGGACCAAATGTCTGGATTTCTGTTTGGACTCGGAGGAAAATGGATTACTCTGCCATCTTTGGTTTTTAAAACAGCATTGTTTACTGTTATTATTATTATTAAATCAGCGCCTTCAACTGCAACTCGAAGTAAAATTGCGTGACTTTTCGGAGACGGACCTGGGATACTGCTCCCGTGGTATGGTGCTGGCAAAAAGACATAAAAACAAAAAAAATTATTAAACAAAACATGGCGTCCGAATATTCGAGTATTTGCTTGTAAGCCTGGGAGTGTACCCGGATACCTCATTACACGGTTGTGCACAGCCTTAGTTGATACATTTTGATTTCTGTTTATCTTGTAGATCTGAATCTAGGAGATACCCATCTCGTTCCCATTGATGATGTTGTAAGCAGGGAGGCTGGCAAAGACTGGGTATGTCAAAACAGAAATTGTTGGATTCCTTATTGGGGTGGGATGGGAATTTGGTGGTAGACCTGAGTTTGAATAATAAGAAGGTTTGCTTTTAGCTCAGCAATTTGTTGAAGATGCTGCTTGAACTACCATCAGATAATGTGGACAATTAAAAAGATAAATTCTCTTCACAAGGAAGACAATTTGGCTCATTTCTCTAAGTTTATAGTATGACATAGAAACAACTGTTGATATTGGGCTGATAAAGGTTCTTCAATCTCAATTATTTTGACTTTTCATAAATATTTGCCAGTAATCTCTCAAATTCAGTTGATTGCTAAGTTTATAGTAGAGACCTTGTTTTTGGTAAAAATTGTGAAATCTTTAATTGTGTACATAGCTGAAACATTTGCAGTACCGTATGTGCAGTTCTTTGTATATGCAAGAAAGAAAAAATATTATAGGAAATACATTTGGGTTGGATTAGATTGCACATTCGCACTTGATAAAAGAAGAAAAACTTTGTTGCCTACAAGAAATTGATTCTTATCACCTTTGTCTTCTATCTGTCCAGGTTGCCTTGATTGTAGCACAGCACAGAGACAAAAACAACCATTTGAGCGGCATCAAACTAACGGCGCTTGACAAAGGCTTGCAGAGACTCTACAAGGCAGCCAAAAAATGCAATGGTAAAAAAAACCTCTAATCACATCAGTGTGTGTGTGTGTAATTGGGTTTTTACAGACATGTATCAATCAGATATGATTCTTTAAGTCTGTGGACCAACCTTTAACGTCACCATCCGAAAGATGTGACTCAGTTTCGAACCTGCGTCCTCTGCTGAAAGAGTTTGTAACTTCCATTTTTAGCTGGATTACAGGCGCACGCCACAACGCGGTATGTACTGTATTATAAATAGTTTGGCTGACCAGGGTTTCGTTCTCTGCCGAACTGTCAAATCTTATAAATTTCACATTAAGTTGCAAGATGAATTTCTACTTTCATTACCTATTTTTATCCCCATCATAATGAAAATATGGACATGTTCTCATTATCAATCTTTCTATCTCTTTCTATCTCTCTTTATTTCTCTCTCTATCTCTCACTCTCTATCTCTCTCTCTCTCTCTTTTTCTCTCTTATCTCTCACTCTCTCTCTCTCTACGTATCTCTCTCTCTCTCTGTCTCTTTCTATCTCTCTATCTCTCTCTCTCTCTTTCTATCTCTGTTCATTAGGGACCGTTCATCTGCCCAGGATCGGTCACTCTACCCCGGCCTTCAACTGGTATGGCACAGAGAGACTCATACGCAAACACCTAGCTTCAAGAGGCGTACCAACTTCTATGTATCCTTGACTTAAAAGCATCGTTTAACAATGTTAAATCTGAGATGCATGGCCCTATGTATTATCAGTGTCTATGATATGGTGTAATATTGAAGCCCTAAAAAAATTTCGCTTCAAAATTATCATGAAGTGCCTCAAAAAATTAAAAATCTTTGAGTGACCGCTTTTACCATGTTCATTTTCCCCAATAGACTGTAGTGTTATAAAAACCGTTGGGGAAAATGGGTTTTGAAATTTTGAATTCCAGTCAGAAATATCTTGATAATCAGACAGGCGATTGGCTTGTAAAAGTCATGGGATTCCTATCTGACCTAAAATTTTATATTAGGATTGCAGCAGGAGCTAAATCCAGGATTTTGTTTATAATCTGAGACAAAGATACCCAATCCCAATGAGACCATGATACTACCTTGTTTATCGTCGGGGTAAAAATCAAAAGAAATAAAAAGAGTTAGGACCAGCAAAATTACAATGTTATTTCAAAAGGTCTTTATAATGAGTTTCCTCTGTATCTTAACAAGTAAAATGAAGTATCGATTTAAAGGAAACCAAAACCTTCATACTAAGTTACTTTTATTGTAAAGTTTAAGATATTTGAAAAATATCAGTGAAAATTTGAACAAAATCGGGCAAGGAATAAGGAAGTAAGAGCTTTTTGAAATGACTAGTCACTAGAGGGCGGTATTCAATTTGATGACATCATCTGTGGACAACTCTCCATGCCTTTTGTACATCAAATTTCATGTTTTTCCTTCTTTCTTGTGATTGAGATAATGTACTCCCCTGAAAGCAAGATATAGAATGCAAAATTATATTTTACTTCACATGTTATGAAGTCGGATCAAGAACACAAATAAATACGAAGAAAACAAAAAAATTGTGAAATTTTATGTACAAAAGGCATGGAGAGTTGTTCACAGATGATGTCATCAAATTGAATACCGCCCTCTAGTGACTAGTCATTTCAAAATGCTCTAACTTTCTTATTCCTTGCCCGATTTTGTTCAAATTTTCACTGATTTTATTCAAATCTTTTAAACTTTACAATAAAAGTAACTTAGTATGAAGGTTTTGGTTTCCTTTAAGGCAGCTTCAAGGGAGAGATGTACTAAGAAAACTTTTTGCCCTTCTGTTTCCTCCTTCTTTCCTTTTCATATGCATATTATTGGGCAACTAATCTGAATGATAGGAGTTACAGCTAAAATTCATTCTTAAAATGTGGAGTATTGTCTTTCAACTTATATAGCATGTGTACCACTTTAGTTTTCAACATTTGATTGGATTCTTAGGGATAGGGAATTAAGTCACTGCTCTCTATTCGCTCACACAGATAATAAAAAAGTTGACAGAAATTTCTAAGGTCTATATTTTATCCACCTCTGACCCTCTTTGCGATTTTGTGCACTCTTAGCCAGCTATGCCTCCTGTACATCCAAGCATGAACACATACCACACAAAATTGATACCAAACTAATCGGGATATAACACTCTTTCAAAACATGTATGACAACCTTTCATTCATAGCTGCCTTTTAGAATAAATGACAATTTTCTGAGAGTAAACTTTTTTGGACTCGCATGGTATACCTTCCAATTACTTGTAACTTTCCTTGACTAAGCACTATTTTTTCAACCCATCAGCTATTATTATCCAAGAAAAGGTAGTAAAACAAAAAGGCCCAGTCCACAAGACGACGATGATGAAGATGCCAAACCATCCTCACATGCTGCCCGTAGTCATAGCAATGAAGATGATGATGATGAGGATGCAGCGGAACCAAGCTGCAGCTCACACAAACGCACCAAGCAGGAGAAGAAGACTGCCCCCTCTAGAAACCAAGAGGAGGAGGAGGAGGAGGCGGAAAAGAAGAGCGGGCTCGCTGAATTTCTTTCCGGTCTTTCGGCATGCATCCACAAGAGCGTTGATGGAGAAAAGGAGAGGAAGAAACTCCGTAGATACATCATTGCATATCCTTTTGGAACTTCAAAGAAATTTCTGTTTTATTGTTTTGAAAATGCAAAATCAATTAATTCATTCTACTACCCTTTGACCCCTCGTAATTTTGAACAATTAGATTATATTTTAAATTATTCATAATGAACTATGACTGTGGATTTGTAACTGCAAAGCTGCTGTGAATGGAACACTTACAAATGATCACTGTTCTTGCCTGCTTCACCCAAAGCCTCACGTACGTGAAGTTATACCTGGATCCCATTTGATATGTTCTCCTTAACTCCACCATACTCATAACGGTGATGTACATGAGGAGTGCTCGGACAAGACGACCCATCTTCTCGTTCCTGAAGCCTTTCATGGGGTGAGTTATCAGTTCTTAAAGCCCAACTGCACTACTTATAGCTATTTGCGCCCTCTTTATAGCAAACAATGCCTAATCGGTGCCTGTTGGTCCCCCAGGATCCCCTTTTGCTTATGTAAATTGAGAGCTGATTTGATGAGATAATCACATGTCAGTGACCTTGCAGGGAGGTCTAATCCCTTCTGGCCAAGGAGTGCTCGTAAAGAAGTTTCATTGTGACCTCAGGAAAGCTTGCAGAAGTGAGGTGCTGGTTATGTAGTGTACATGCTACTAGGCCATTTTTGTAACGTAACTGAATTAATGATTAAAGGGCAATCCAACCCTTGTAATAAGTTGATTTGAATGAAAGCAGAAAAATGATAAAAAACAGAATGGAAAAAGTTAGAAATGATTCAGACCAATAGTAAGGAAGTTATAAATGTTTGAAATATGAGATCTCTATGAGATTGTGACGCACAATGTTGATAACCCTCCCATTTGAAAATGTTGAAAAATTTCCAGAAATACCATGTTTTTTGGAATAAGATTTTCTAAAATGTTATAAATCTTGGAATATTTAATTGGATTCTCAGCTTTCTTTTTATATCTCAAGAACCACTGGAGAATTTTCACTTCAAACTTAATGATAGTATGTATCACCATATCATAATATCTCAAGAACCACTGGAGATTTAAACTTCAAACTTAATGATAGTGTGTATCACCATAGGAAGACAATCTGATTAGATTTTGGAGCACGTAGGTCAAAGGTCAAGGGTCACAGAGGTCAACTTATGAAATTCCATACATTGAGATTGTTATCATGATATCTCAAGAACCACTGGAGATTTAAACTCCAAACTTGTTTAAATTGCTCTATGGCGGAGGCATCATTTTCGACTGCGCGCAGTCAAAATTCCATCTAGTTTCTTATTGTTTATTGTCTTTTTGTTCTCACAACAGGATTTAAGTGATGTTGACAAATTCCCCTCCTTGAAAGTGGTGACAGCAGATTGGCTCTGGGACAGTGTTGCTAAGCAACGGAAACAACCTGAACGTGACTATGTGATCAGCTGAACATTGCAACATAGTGGTCCGGAGAATGGATTCATTTAGCTTGAAACAACATCAATGCTCCCTGAAGAAACAATCGTTTTTATTTCTTTGGAAGTTGAACTTTTTATCTCATTACAACATATTTACCTCCAAAATTCTCAGCTGTTCACCCGCAGCCTTTGTCAGTGATGTGACCTTACTTGACTTTTCTGACTTTATTGGCAATAATATGTGCGTAGACTGTCAGCTATATTGTTTTAAATCAAAACTTGTAAACATAGAAATATTTCCTTACTTGTCTTTCAATGCAATTGCCTTATCAAAATTTATTTTGTACATATGTGAGTGTGCAGGGTGTAGTTGAAGCTTTGCATTTGTTTATGTGTGTATATTACATGGATTACTGAAATAAGGAGGTGCATACTTTTTTTTTTTTTAGTAGGAATGAAAACTGAAGGAAGAAAACAATATAGACAAGAATTACATTTCTTCTTTATATTTAAGAAAACACAGGCAAGGTGGTAAATTTGAAAGTTCTTGTTTATTATGATATATATAGAAATTAGGTATAATAATATGGACAAATGATGCATTCACATAACGTTATATAAACTTCATGCTTGATGTTTATTTGCATTGAATCATGTTTATTTTTTCTTTTCATTGGTTTGTTTTATATTCATTTATTTAGATTAAAAAAATAAAAAATAATTTTTTTTCTGTACTGGGAACTCCTTTTACCTAAGATGCGCTATTTACAGTATTACTGTAATACATATATACATGTAGTAGCTTTAAAAAGCAGTTAGAAACATTGCGATGTTTTCTGCCAACTATGATGTAAATTATTGAAATTGGATTTAAAATTGGCCCAAGTCACACATCTCTACCCAATATTAAACTAATAAGCAACAGAATACTAAAAATGATTCATAAGAAAACGAGAAGAAAAATGCTGAATTATATTTTGTCAAAGTCTACTATAAGGGAGTGAGTAATCTTTTGTTTGTTTACTTTTCTCCTGATTATATATCACAAACTTCATTGTAAAATATTTCTGAACCTTTGAAACTGGCATTCATGGTCATTCGTGTATAAATAGTTTCAAATGTAGAGAAAACAAATATTGTAAGTAGATATTGAATCTTTTTTAAAGAATTGTATGTAAGTGTTAAGATTTGAAATGAAATTCTTATGTGTATTATGATATAAATCCCTGTATGGGACTATTATGGGGCGTTGCAAGAAAGTTGCAATCAATTGCAAATCCCCCAAATCAAGCGTAAGTCTTGCGATTAATTGCAAATTTGCAATTAATCACCCAATTAGTAAGAGAGAGAGAGAGAGAGAGAGAGAGAAATGGAGAGAATAAAAGCTAGATCTAGTTAACTAAATTTAGTTGTTAAAACTTTAATCCTAACAAAATCCTAGGAAATTTAGGAGACTAGTGGGGCATTGCAAAAAAATTGAGTTGCAATTGATTGCAAATATCAGTTATCAATCGCAGCTTTCTAGCAAAGCTTAAGTCTTTATGTGTACCTAGATTTCACTTATTTGTTGATGTATCAAAAGAGCAAGTGAATAATTGCAATGTCATGTGTGTGATAAACATTCCCATGCATTTGTTTTGCATAAAGACATGGTTATTATGAAACAGATTTTAGAAAAAATTTGAAGTATTGAAATATTTCTTTTGTGTAGTTGGTACAAACTGCTTTTAGTATGCCATTCTAGCCATCCAAGCCATCCAATCGATCATGTACATGTAAAAATAAGTATATTTTAGTCCAATATGTTTGCTCTGTCTATGGTTTGCTCTGTAAACTCTGCTTTGGCATATGTTCAGGCCATATGCCATTACTTATACCATTGGAATATTTTCTGTGTCCATTGATATTATATATATATATATATATATATATATATATATATATATTAGATATGTTTATCTCTGACGTTATAAAGGCAACAATCTCATTGGCAATTCTTGTGATTGAAAAATACAAGTTTTCCTTTAAAAAAAAAAAAAAAAAAAAAAATCAAGTATGTGTTAAAAGGGTAGATATTTGGGAGCAGGGACAGTTTTAATATTAACGCTGTTCTTGATCGGGGTAAGCTCAGCAGTAAATACATGTAAAAGTAATATATTGATGACATTTGTCAGTATATAAATATATACACAACTCATTGTTCAACAATTTTGTACATTATATACTGTTTCCCCTTTTAATAGAAGGGCTGTTACAGTCGAGAGTTGTACTTTATTTTAACATTATTGGTCTATGATATACTCTCAAAGAGATCTAGATTCTGAAACTAAATTTAATAAGCTTCAGACTACGTCAAAATCATTTTGTATATCTGTGAATGTGTTTATGCTGTTTTTAAATGATACGTTGTCTAGAAATAAATAGTATTTTGATGCATATAATTGTATTTTTTTTTATTTGTTTGTGTCATATTTGGATGATTAGCTTCGATCTTCTTCTTCTTGTTTTGTTCTTCTTTCTCTTGTTCTTCTTGTTCTTCTTCTTCATCCTCTTCTTCTTGTTTATCCTCTTCTTGTTCATTTTGTAACATTTTGTAACATTGTGTTATGTTGTTGTTAATAAATTCAAATTCAAATCCTCTTCTTGTTCTTCTCCTTCCTCTTGGTCTTTCTTCTTGTTCTTCTCCTTCTTCATCCTCTTCTTCTTGTTCATCCTCTTCTTCTTGTTCATCCTCTTCTTGTTCTTCTCCTTCTTCATCCTCTTCTTGTTCTTCTCCTTCCTCTTGGTCTTTCTTCTCGTTATTCTCCTTCCTCTTGTTCTTATTCTTGTTCTTCTCCTTCTTCGTCCTCTCCTTCTTGTTGTTCTTCTCCTTCCTCTTGTTCTTTCTTCGTGTTATTCCCCTTCCTCATCCTCTTCTTCTTTTTCTCCTTCTACCTCTTCTTTTCTAGTTTGTGGTATGGAAATGCCAAATCCTGCGTAAACTTGGACAAAACCTCACTGATTTGTGATCGTTACGAAGTAGTCGGAGGCATTATGTTTTTGGGTTGTCCGTCCGTACGTCCAGTTCTCGTGATCGCGTCATCTCAAGAACCGATTGATTGATTCCTGCCAAACTTGGGTCATGTATCAATTCTTCAAGTTCATCAAATATTTTGTGAAATGTCATGCACACGATAAATCATAAGACCTGGGCAAATGCATGGGGAAATCAAGGGATAAAAAGGGAAATTAATGGGATAAAAATATATAAAGCAATAGATAAATAGTGAGGCAATGAAGTCACTAACTGATAACCAAATTGGCAATTTGTGTAGTGATTTTCTAAGTTCCATAGCTTTTCATAACTTCCTTATTAGTTACCCGATTTTACTCATCTTTTGTGTGGCTCTGTTTCTCGTGTTTTTCTGCATCTATTAAAAGCAAATAATTTTTGGAGTGGACTTGGGCTTTAACTTCAAATCCAGACCAAACATAATTTCTCGCGGTTCACACCTGAAACCCCAACACAAACCCTTATCCTTAAATTATCAAACATGTAACAACCCTAGCCATAGCCTTCTCGTACTCAAGTAGAGTCTGGAGAAAATTCTCCCATGAATCAATGTATTTTATTCCCAGTTGAAATGAAATTTATTTTTATTTGCAAGCACCATGACAATTTTTTAATTATTTTCAAACATTGCAATAAACAGCACAACTATACTTTCGTTACATTTTATGAAAAGTAAAAATAGTATAACACATTACAATGCACAGCACAACTTACATGTGTGACATGTTCTGAAGTAAAAACAGTCAGAGCATTGTAATGTACATCACGAACTTACTACATTTCCATTTAATGAAGAAGTAAAAAAAAAAAAAAAAAAAAAAAAAAAAAAAAAAAAAAAAACAGTAAAAACATTGCAATGTACAGCACAACTATACTCCCGTTACATTCTATGGAGAAGTAAAAACAATAGGGACAGTAAAAAAAAAAAATTAAAAAAACATTGTAATGTACAGCACAACTTTACTTCCGTTACATTTTATGAAGAAGTAATATTAAAGAAGAAAAAAAGAAGTAAAAACATTTGAATGTACAATTTTACTTCATTTTATAAAAAAGCAGCCTGCAGTAAAGTAAAAACATTGCAATGTTCAGTACACTTATTGTAATTCTCTTACATTCATACCATTATTTTACATTTCATTCATTGAGCATTCGTTGTCCTCATAATTTGCTTATACAAACAGATTTGAAATACTAACATCCCTTGTATAGGTAAATTGTAATGCACAGTGTATGATATGAACAATGCAGGATTTCAAATGTCAATATAAAGTTATTCTCTGCGTCAATAATTCAAGACTTGGCAAATAGTAGATACATTTTACATAGCAGACAATATTATAAACAGCAAAGAAATTATGTAATCGCCAGATAGATGTCCATTGTCGTTGTACACAGTGTATATTTTTAATTGAGGATTTGGAAGTATTGTCTGCATATTAATTCATAATGATGAATGGTGCACATTATAAGGTTTAAAATGATGAATGGTGCACATTGCAAGGTTTAAAATGATGAATGGTGCACACTATAAGGTTTAAAATGATGGATGGTGCACACTATAAGGTTTAAAATGATGAATGGTGCACATTATAAGGTTTAAAATGATGAATGGTGCACACTATAAGGTTTAAAATGATGGATGGTGCACACTATAAGGTTTAAAATGATGAATGGTGCACATTATAAGGTTTAAAATGATGAATGGTGCACATTGCAAGGTTTAAAATGATGAATGGTGCACACTATAAGGTTTAAAATGATGGATGGTGCACACTATAAGGTTTAAAATGATGAATGGTGCACATTATAAGGTTTAAAATGATGAATGGTGCACATTGCAAGGTTTAAATGATGAATGGTGCACATGGTAAGGTTTAAAATGATGAATGGTGCACATTGTAAAGTTTAAAATGATGAATGGTGCATATTGTATAGCTTTAAAATGATGAATGGTGCACACTTTAAGGTTTAAAATGATGGATGGTGCACACTATAAGGTTTAAAATGACGAATGCTGCACACTATAAGGTTTAAAATGATGAATGGTGCACATTGCAAGGTTTAATATGATGAATGGTGCACATTGCAAGGTTTAAATAATGAATCGTGCACATTGCAAGGTTTAAATGATGAATGGTGCACATGGTAAGGTTTAAAATGATGAATGGTGCACATGGTAAGGTTTAAAATGATGAATCGTGCACATTGCAAGGTTTAAAATGATGAATTGTGCACATTGTGGTAAGGTAAAATAGTGATGGCCCGTATAAACGATCAAGGTGAGGGATCTTACAGTAAGGCAAAATCACATTCACTAATAAATGAATTGTTCAAAATACATTTTGACCGTGTTTTTATACACATGTAGCAGAGAGGTGCTCAAGAAGGAGTGGAATCAAGATGCTTTCCTTTGACCCCATGCTCCAAGCCGCCGAAAAGTTATGCGCTAATCTGCAACCACAGTTGACCAGGCGGTGAGATATCGAGCGCATGAAATATCAGGATTTAGAATTCCTACATGCAGCAGGGAGGTGATAAAGAAAGAGTGGGAAATCTTGTAATTTATTCAAACGCATGCGTGAGTTCTAAAGCGTAACAATGGGATGTGTAACATTCCACTTGGCTTTGAAGTTCCATGCTCCGAGCCGCTCTTCCACTGCGGGGAATTTCGGAGGCCAGGAACCAGTTTCACATTTAATGCAAAATATTCAATTACCGGCAAAATTTCAGTGTAAATTATAAACTTTATATAGGGATTGTATTGGGAATAGTGCATCAAACAACTTTTCAAATTTAATGCTCCGCCCTTCCTATAATTTGTGTGCCAGAGTTAGAAAAAGAAAATTAGATCCTGACAAAAACTCAACATTTTCGCATGTTTTAATGTCTCTTCATGTAATCCATGATTTACAATCTTCAATAACAATAAGTTTGCTAATGCGTGTTTTCGCGTGTTTTTTGTATTTTTGCAGTTGCAAAAAAGGGATGAAATTACACAGGTTTGTGGTGATGAGAAACCATTGAAACGGACAGCGAACATTTGCTGGGTTACCATTTTCTGATGTAGGAATTCTAAATCCTGATATTTCATGCGCTCTTTTATCTCACTGCCTGTTCAACAGTTGCAAATTAGCGCATAACTTTTCGGCGGCTTGGAGCATGGGGTCAAAGGAGAGCAGCTTGATTCCACTTTATCATTGTCACATCCCTGGTCTCCCATGGGGTAAAATATAACGATAAGCTCAAAATAATGAATCTATTGGCGATATAAGTTCATATAGGCAATCCAGTGTTGTTCTTGCACGGTACATTATATGTCTACGTTACTTTCTTTCTTTTCTCTCCTTCTAACTGATTATCTCAAACATAGTCTCTCATTATTATGGTCTACATGTCGTACATGATACATTAAAATCTCAAAACAATGATGAATGTTGCATCTTGCTTAGCTTCAGACTTTTTTTGATTTCATCATCCCTTTCCGTAACCAATGCTTTCAAGTTATTTTACACATTGGAGGTATCAAAGTTACCTCGGTTGACTCTTCTCAATTTCCAACTTTTTACTTAACTTTGAAGTGCCATATGCACTTAAAAGAGTACTGACCATAATAAGTTAATGCCAGTATTTTCTTTTACCCCATATTTTCACTTTCTGTAATCAGTGATCTCCGGTTCTGTATATCGGATGTAACCAAGTTACAAAGGTCTCTAAGACTTTTCTCAATTTTCCAAGTCTTAAGTATGTGCCCTGCACTTAAGGTAATATTGATCATAATAAGGGCAACAACCACACCAATTAAGCTGTGCATTGAAATACACAAACTTCGGTTATCACAATAATATGGTGTTTTCTCAGGTATTCTAGTTGGTAGGGTGGAATTAGAAGAATCCATTTGAACATCCCCAGTAAGGGAAGTGGATAATGTTGGATCGTGGGTAGAAAATGAGAGTTGAGTAGGGCAAGGGTCAATTATTTCAGTTAATGCAGTCTCTTGACTTGGATTCCAACCAAAGTCATTGCATTCACACTCATTTTTTCTTTCCTCAAGCAAAGCAGAACAACAAAATACAGATGTATCTACAAATCTAGCAAGTAAAGTCTGAGCAATGATTCGATCTGTTTGTTCGGGATTAGTAAATGGAGGTAATCGGAGGCCATTTTGATAGCATACAATCTGGCCTGGGAGAGTCCCTAGCGGAGCTGTACATTGCAGAGAGATCCAGTCCTCATCATTATAATCATTGCTTGTTTCACACAATGCTTTACCAGGAGGATAATCGACACGTAACCCGATTCTCGGATAGTCTGGTAGCATGACACCATTCTTGTAAGCAGTGAGAATGTAGGTACCTTCATCATCTCTTGAAACAGGGTCGATTGTCAAGTGAATGGAACAGCCTTCGCTTCCATTCTCAAATTTTAGTTTCTGATTCACAGGCATTGACAAGGCTGCTGGATTTGCAGAGCTGTAGCATGGGGCTCGATTTCCATATCGTAATGTTATTCTTGAACTGTTACAAAAGTATGAAAAGTCAAGTTTTGCTACTTCTCCTTCTCGTACACGCATTATTCTGGCTTCACAAGAGGCTAGTGTTACTAGTATTACACAAATGATAAAATTGCTCATCCTATGGTCATTAGACAAGAAGCAGAGATAGTTATGAAACATGATTATTTAGATGTTTAAATACAGGCGTGTTCGGGGGGGGGGGAGATTGAAAAGAGTTTCTGTGATTGAAAATATCAATTTTGAATTTTCCCTCCAAAATTCCCTTTCTCCTACTTGCTTTTTACTTTTGTTTTGTATGAATTCATACAACTCTTTGAATAGTATTGCACTACAAACAAGGTCAGAATCAGTTCCTTAATACATTCTTATATAACAATTATGATCAGAGGGGTGCCTGAATGACATGAGAGGGTGATTTTACATTCATACCAAAGAAAACAGTTTCTTTACTAATGATTTTCTTGTCACAAGGAAATTTAAAGATTAAGTTGTTAATCCAATAGTAGAGCTGCCATATATATTTTCAATGTTGACCCAAATCTTTCCCACCTGTTCTTCTCACAGTAGTCAGTTGCAAAAAGTGGGCTAGGTGGAAAAAGAGAGAGAAAAATTGATTAATTTCCTCATTAATTTATGATGCAAGGGTAATTTATATTTGCCATTGGTAGATGTATATGAACATTATTTTTCTTATCTTTCTGAATTGACTTTACTCTAAGTCTAACTAAATTTGATCATTCAGATTTGTCCGCAGAACTGCTTATAGATCAATCTTGAAAACTTTCATGAGCGTCGTACTCATATGTGTCTAAAAGATGAAGTGGGGCTATCAAAATACTTTTGACTTGCCAAGAAGTGGACAAAATGAATTTTTAAGATTGATAATCACTGCTTCATTTTACAATTTATAGAAATAAATAAAATAGAAAATTCAATGTTTACTTACTATTAAATGATTTGTCACCTTTCAACAAATTACCAATTTTCATGAATTTTGAGGAGTAGTTTTAAACCAGAAGTATACCTGAGTAAAGAGATAATTTCAAGAAATATCATTAAACTAGATGGAATTTTGACTGCGCGCAGTCGAAAATGATGCCTCCGCCATAGAGCAATTTAAACAAGTTTGGAGTTTAAATCTCCAGTGGTTCTTGAGATATCATGATAACAATCTCAATGTATGGAATTTCATAAGTTGACCTCTGTGACCCTTGACCTTTGACCTACGTGCTCCAAAATCTAATCAGATTGTCTTCCTATGGTGATACACACTATCATTAAGTTTGAAGTTTAAATCTCCAGTGGTTCTTGAGATATTATGATAACAATCTCAATGTATGGAATTTCATAAGTTGACCTCTATGACCCTTGACCTTTGACCTACGTGCTCCAAAATGTAATCAGATTGTTTTCCTATAGTGATACACACTATCACTAAGTTTGAAGTTTAAATCTCCAGTGGTTCTTGAGATATCATGATAACAATCTCAATGTATGGAATTTCATAAGTTGACCTCTGTGACCCTTGACCTTTGACATACGTGCTCCAAAATCTAATCAGATCGTCTTCCTATGGTGATACATACTATCCTTAAGTTTGAAGTTTAAATCTCAAATGGTTCTTGAGATATCGCGCTAACAAACTCAATACAAGGAATTTCATAAGTTGACCTCTGTGACCTGTGAACTTTGACCTACGTACTCCAAAATCTAATCAGATCGTCTTCCTATGGTGATAAATACTATTCCCGAGTCTTAAGTTTAAATCTTAAATGGTTCTTGAGATATTGTGATAACGGTCAAACGGGACGGACGTACGGACGGACGTACGGACGGACGTACGGACGGACAACCCGAAAACATGATGCCTCCGGCACCACCTTCGGTGGCGGAGGCATAATAAAAAGCTACTTACACTTTTCACAAACATATATTCCCCCTTTACAGTGTGCAAACTTCAAGTTGATATGAGTTACTTTTTGTTATCATTAGACCTATAGGCCTACAAACTTCTTCGACACGTAATACACAATTTTGTTTGCCAAATAATAGTTTGTCTTGACACTCTTTAGATAATTTCAAGAGGTTACAATCCCCCATTCTGTGTTTGTTTCCCTCTCTAGATGTTTTCTTTCTTTATAAACGCATTTGATAGCATCACTCATTTGTGTGCATCATACATATAGCAATGTTGCTCGACTTTTAAAGAAATTAACCCTAAAAAGGCCGGGCTATTTGAGTTCTTAGTACGGCCGGGGGGGGGGGGGGGCGTTATGGCCCCCCTTAAGGAGGGGGGGGGGGGGGGGGGGGGTAGTGAGCAATTTTTTTTTTTTTTTGGGGGGGGGGGGGGGGGGGGGGGGGACATCGATTTTCGGGCTGACTCAAGACAAAAGGTTACGTGACCTTGTAACTGTGGGTCTGATTTAAAAAAAAAAATCTTTTAAAAGATGCGCAAGACTCGAAAGAAAAAAGTCAGCGAGCCGCCATCCATATGCGTTCTCGACCAATCAGACAAATCGTTGAGGGGGGGGGGGGGGGGCATGATGCCCCCCGGCCTTCTTAGGGTTAAGCAACTTGAACACACGTTAATCTTGGTTCATAAACATATTCCAAACTTATTCAAAACCGAACTGATTCAGGCCGAGCTTGACACTTTATCTCCAACAGTACAAAATAAACTGGTAAAGGGTGATCTATAGGCCTACGTACATCAGTCAAGTAGTAGTTGTGAATTTCCTTTAATTTCAATCAAAATAATATACTGTGAATTGTGTGTAAAGAACAGTCTCTCAGCTCAGTAATTCAGTTCAGAACACATGTTAATCTTGGTTCATAAACATATTCCAAACTTATTCAAAACCGAACTGATTCAGGCCGAGCTTGACACTTTATCTCCATCAGTACAAAATAAACTGATAAAGGGTGATCTATACGTACATCAGTCAAGTAGTAGTTGTGAATTTCCTTTAATTTCAATTAAAATAATATACTGTGAATTGTGTGTAAAGAACAGTCTCGCAGCTCAGTAATTCAGTTCTATGTCAAATTTAAGATTAAAAACAAAAATTAGCTTACCAAATACTGTCACTGGAGTATTCTGTGATTTTATTGTAAAATTTCAAAGCTAACACGAGTGCAGACCAAGCATTCGCAGCAGTGAGATCGAGAGACATCTTGTCATTAAAAATACCGCACATTCAAGTGTCTTTGTGCACACATGTATTTAATGGAGCCCAGGCGCGGATCCAGGATTTCTTAGGGGAGGGGGCCCAACTTTTTTTTTTTTTGCTCCCGAAAATTTGAAAAACGCGCCGGCCAAAAATTCGTAGTGAGCACATTTTTATTTTTTGATCCTCAAAAAAATTTCAATTTGCACCCCCCCCCTTGAGCGCCAGGGGGGGGGGGCCCAACCCCCCAAAAATGTCTATTATAAATGTAGTGAAAATAGAGTGAACATTCACTCTTTTCTTCTTAGAGAGCACTCTAAAATCAATCGATTTTCACTCCTAAACAAGTGATCACGGACGTCACTCCCAAGAAAGTGAAAACAGATAAAAGTTGAAGAAAATTCAGTTATATAAAATCATGTGTATTGGCAGATATTTCAGCTGATATTTTATGCTTAATACCCTGTACATATTTATAAATCATATACTTTATGTAAGTCATAATTTATTCATATGTGAAATTCATTTGTTTTGTGAAATTTTATACATAGTTATGCTTGCAGGTAGGGAGGATTTTATTTTATTTAAAGGCATTGGTTAACTTCGTGCATGATTTTAAAAAAAAACAGTGTTCCAGCGAATGTTGTTATCATAATTTCAAACCTTTGGGTCAAACAGGAACTGCCTGAAGTTTATAAGCCAATCGGTAGTGTATTTTATCAAGATATCTATGATTTAAAATTGAACGCTGATGACGATACCAAGGAATCGTCATGAACTCGTAGCGGCGACATAGCTCCCTCTCGCACAGAATACCGCACAGTGAGCTTCTCCTCGGGCTGGTAGCGGACTGTAAGGCCGCTCTGAAATCGCCCAGCGCTAGCTGGTTTTGTGACTGCAGCGGAGTGAATTTAGCACCCTGACTTTGGACTGACTTTGGATAAAGATCGATCGAGCGAAAGCCGCGCCATTACATACCGTACTATCGAGTAGTTTCACAATATTAGCGTTTCATCATGCCTAACGTCAAACCAAAGAGAAGTGTGTCAGCAGAAAAACTTGCAAGAAGATTGAACAAGCTAAAATACGAAAATACCCACAAAGCGGTGTGGGTAAAGATGGAGTACTTTGAGGAGCTGCAAAGGATCGCAAAAAAGGAGAAATTGAGATCGACAGGGGAGGCAGCTGCAGTGGCCATCGAATCATACAGTAGGCCTAACCCGTAAGTAGACTCTACTACGACTACGTTACTACGATATTCACTCTCTGATGTCTCTTGACTCTTACGTTAGATCTATCTTTTACTTCTTTCTCACGACAATTTTTTGTTTGAAACACAAAATCTAAAAATTCAATATCTATATTCAATGTTGTCAAAGTAATATTGGCATTATTGGGTCTTCTGAAATTAATGAATCGCGAATGAATGCTCGGCACGCACTGAGTTGGAGCGAGACGCGTCGCGTCTGCCCCAGGGCTGGGGCGGCGCGATGCATGCACGGCATTGGTATTCATCACTGCTATCGCCGAGGCAATTTGAAGCTGGACTGAATGAGCCTTTGCTTCTCCTTATGGAGTTTTGCATATATGAAAATACTATAAATATTTCCACATTTTTTGGACTAGACCTAGTTCAGGACATACGCAAAAGCTTAATTTCCCAATTTTTGTGAAGTCTCCATTATGAGAGTAGAAAGTTAGACTATAGGGTGTCCGGACACACAGCAATATCTTCTGCCCTTTTTCACTCAAATATGCTTGCAAAAATGGTCATGGTTTTGAGGGTAAAATCAAAGTTCGACGCCGTTCTGACACTTCATCTCCTTATCCAATTTTGATGTACTTGGTACCACAAGAAAGAGAATTTTTTGCTCTATTAAAATTAAATTGAAGTTGAAATTTTTTAGAAAACCGACATGCGCAAATATATCTGCGCAAATCAATGAAATAGATCTAACGTTAGATCTATTATCACCCCGAAAAATTTCCACTTAGTCTTAGACTAGAGATCTATACATTATAGCGACATGAACTTTGATTTATACAATATATGATCTATTGAAGTTATTTCTATGTCAGTACGTATGAATATGATACTGATCTGTGATATACCATAGACATGTCGATGCCCGGCCTATAGATCTAGGGAAGACTTGGCCAACACAATCACAGCGCGTTGTTGGCCAAGTTCTCCCTATAGGCCTGGTATCTGCATGTCTATGGTAGATCTAGCTCTAATTTAATTGTCTGTAAAAAAAAAAGTCAGTCCCAAGTCCTGCTGGGCCGGGCAAGGGTCAGGGATAACTCGAGACCCAATTCAATTCTAGATCTTTAGGCAAATTGAAGACATCTAGCTTCTGTGGTTTCTCACTTGCTTTATGGGAGCTTTTTCTCTTTCCTCTTCTTATTGTTCTTCCTCCAATCGTTCAAGTTATTGTATGTAGATCTCGGCTCCAGTAGCAGTAGATGGCTCAGTCAGTGTTACTGCTGGTTTTAGTAAATCTATGAATAGCTTCAGAGCCGACAAATTTTGTCATGTATTTTCAGCAATTTTGTTGCTTTATGATTTTTTTTCTTCTTCAAACGTCGCAATTAGTTTTGTTTGACACCAACTCCCCCCCCCCCAAGCCCCCCCCCCCCCCCCCCCCCCCCGAGAGCACCTTATTCGGATGGCCAGATTTTAATCGGCTCACATTGATTCTCGATTGTAATATAGCAGAAGAGAGGGACAGCCTTTGAGGTGCTGCCAAGTCAAAGACGGAGGAGTAACAAATAAGCCCCTTTTTCCAAATTATTTGTGTAGGCTGATATTAGAAAATAAGAAAAGTAGACTGTATTATTATTGTCCTTCATTATTTTTGCCCCTCTCATTTAGAACCCCCAAGGCCATGACACCTCAGGCAGTTGCTACATGTACTGGATCACAGACGCCCATGTCTGTTGCAAGGTAAGAAGGATAAAGATCTATTCATGGAGAAAATAAGGATTACCTTATACAAATACTTATGCAAGCATTATAGACAAAATCAGTTTTTAGATGGAATAATTAATACTTGGATTTGTTACACAAGGCGGCTATGGCATGTAAGAAGACCAGTCATGGACACAAATTTGGATATAACATCAATCATGTCATGAAAAGAGTGATGCAACTTTCGTTATCATACAAAACTAACAACATGAATTTATGTTTATAATTTATGCCTTTTTCTTTTTTCTAGGTTGCCTTTCTTCAACTCCCCACGTGTGCCAAAATTCAACGAGTCTGAATGCAACAGGTATGAATTATTTTTACCTTAAAACCAGTTACCTTGTAGGTGCGGATTGAGGATTTAATGAGGGGGTGGGGGCAAGTTGCTGAGTTTTTAGATTTTAGTAGACCTGAAAATTTGTTGTGTTTAGATTCTGATCTACCAAATGCATATTTTGGCATACTGTGAATCGTAAACATGCAAAGGAGTGTAACTTTATTTTATACAAGATCATCATGATTTTGTATCACTTTATTGTAAGGCTCCAATCAAGGAACATAATTTGAGTATATAGAATTGTGAATATGAAAAATATAAAAAAGAATTGTACATTTACTTTCATTATATTGATAAGAGTAGTAGTCCAAGTCATGGTACGTTACTACCAATGCAGGACATACTTGTATACAAGATATATAATAACGAAAGAGTTTATAAGTCATATTGCTTTCATGTCTTCTTTCTTTTCTTTTAGCTTGCCTGTCTTCAATTCCCCTCGTGCGCAAAGATTAAAGAGGCCGAAATGTCACAAGTATGAATTATCATTTTCTCCTCACTAAGATACCCTTTTCTTGTTGTAAAGAGACCTATACTTTTTTGTTCCCTATGGTGAATTGCAAAATAAACACTCTGTCCAATTATTGTATGGCATCCAGACCACCAATGGTTTGACAATTTTTTTGTACATACCGTCTGCTTTTTAAGGTAGGCTTACATCTATGTATTAATTTCTTTTTGCTTTTGTATATTTATTTCATTACGTTTACAAGGATATGATTAAGCTCTCCTTGCTGTACATTGTTAAAATTAACCATCATTTGTTTACATATCTTACCTTCAATTTTATAGGAAATATGCCATGGTTTTGTAGGCCTACAAGTACAGACTTTACATGAATGTATTCTCTCAAATTTGCTGAATATCTCAACTCATAAAACAATGCTTTGGTGTACAGAGACTGAATGTAATGTGTTTACATTGTTTTGCCAGTAAATTCACTGCCACTGGATATGTGTTTTGGGTCATTAATATTTTCATCCTCTTTTGTTTGCAGGAGTCTCAATGATGATAACGACATTGCATATCCTGGTCCTCCATTTCCGGAAAGGTAAGGTTTCTTACCATGTAATATGCAGATCCTTCATCCTTTTCAGTTAGTAACATACATTCAGTCTTGGTATAAGATTATGTCCTGGATTTATGTAGGATTTTTCACAAATAATCATTGTTTTTTTTTTTTTTTCAAGAGTCTTCTGTGAAATTTACAACCATGGACTTACAAATACTGTTAATTGATGCGTTTTAATGAGTTTAACATTCTGGTTTACATGTATGTACTGGGTAATTTAATTATGATCAAGTCTACATTGCTAAATCTTATAATCCCAATACCAAACTGAAAGTTAAATGAATTTATCTTCTGTACATTTATAAACGATTCCGGAACTTTTACATCTACATTGTAGTGATGAAATGCATGGAGTGGAGCCGCTTCTGAATTCTGACGAGGATGTGACAGATCAGGACTCTGGAAGGTACACAATATTATTAATTATGATCTAGAGTTGTTTGTTTTATGAACTGGAACATCACAATTATGCACCTATTGTATTTTATAAATAGATGTAGTTAATGTAAATGAAATATATGTTTGTGGTTTTAGTGTGCAAAGAAAAAGTATGGATACTGTTTGTATTACCGGTAGTTACTGTGTCACTTCGGTATTTTTTCTTGTAACATTTCAAGCGTGGTACTGATTTCATTCTTCATAGAAAGAAAAAAACATTTACATGTTTTCTTTGTTTTGCTGTAGACCAACGCTGCTGCAAGGACCTTCACACTCTAAGGAAGATTCTGATTCTAAGTAAGTAATGTTTAACTGGCACTAAAGGGGTGGTTTGTGATGTTGCTTTTTTCTTACAAAGTGAAAAATCACTATCCTGATGGTAATCAGTGCCTTTAATGTGTCATATCATATTTGTTGTTATTTATTAAATTTATGGGATCCATATGTATCTTTTGTCGAGCGTTGTCCTTGCCAACAAAGTTTGCAAAGGTACTATCGAACAGGCTCTGCATGTTTGTGTGTGTATAAGAATTTCTTCACTATGTCGATGTCATAAAATAGCTCGCTATTTTTGATCCCATGAATCAGCCCGATCAAGTAGATCAGGCCTTTTTTCTCAAAATTATTTGAGTATTACCCATCAAATTTAGTCGCAAAATTGTATGATATAACTGGGGTTTGAATACAATAATTCTAACACTTTGTAAATTTGTTAATAAATACCTAACATGTGCTATTTCCCTTTTGTGTTTTGATAAAAGTCTTATCACTTAATTCATGAGCCTTCTACTGTAAGAAGATTAATCGAGTGTGGACTTGAACACAATTTGACAAATTTGTATTGTAATTTTTTTGTTCATTTAACAGTTTCAGTGTGGAGTGCATAGAGAAAGGGAACTTCATCTACCCTCAAGAGCGGAGCGACGACATCAAGGAGGAGGATGATGATGAAAACTGGCACCCAAATCACGAACAGAATAAGTAAGTGTAAAAATAACAGCATGTATTAACTAATCAGATGAACAGGTGAAGCATTTTAGATAATAACATTTGTAATGCACATGATGTATAGTAATATAAACATTTTAAAGATAACTTTATTGCTTAATTTTTTTAAAAATTATTGGGGGAAGTACAATTTTTACACACATTCATTCAATAGAGGCACAATGATAGGTCAAAGTTGTCATCTATTTTTGTTGATTCCTTACCTGGAATGATCGAATATATATCTTTTGTTGATCATGCTTATCTGTTGTGAAGTCTATATTCCTGTCTCTCTCGTTCTTTTACAGATCAAAGTGTAAGAACTTGCCGACTATACGTGATGACGAGGAGGTGTTTGGTGTGTTGGAGGAGGATGCTGAAGTTTCGTGTTCTGGCCTGCACCACAAATTGGCTTCTGCATTGGTAGCAGCAAGTACTAAATTGTTTCTAGTCACTGATTCCATGATCAAGCGCTTGGCTCAGCAGGCAAGGCCGACATGTGGGATGTGTCGGGAAAACAACCAAGTTGATGTCGTGGAGGCAGGCACGTCTGCACATATTGTTTGGGTAATTGTATTTCATTGTTCAATTGGTAAAGCCATGTGAGTGTTTGTTCAATTGATGTACTGTTAAAGTGACAATTTTCTTTTTATTCTCTCTGTTGATACAAGACATGATTTGACTATTTGCCATATAAATGTATATCTGTTTCGTTGTATAAAAGAAGTGTGATAATGTGAGGGTTCCTTCGGATATAATTCAGATCATCATCAGTCACGTACCGGGTAATATAAAATAAAATAAAGAATTTTACACAAATCAATAATCAATTGCTTTCTCCCTTTTTTGAAAATTACAGACATGTCAGCAAGGACATACAAGCAGACTCTGCATGCAGGAAACGGTCAATGGGTCTCATGTGGGAGACATGAAATTGGCCTCGTCGATTCTTCTTTCAGGAAACAATTTCTTGAAAGTGAAGAGACTGGCCGATTTCATGAATCTCCACATGTTCTCATCCCGACTGTTTTCTGCTATGCAGAGTCACTATTTGTGTCCTGTCATCGAGGCAGAGTTTGAGGCCACCATTAATGCCACAAGGACAAAGCTGAAAAATCAGGAGATTGCTGTGTGTGGTGAGTGTCATGTCACCTCCCCCCCCCCCCCCCCCAAAAAAAAAAAAAAAAAAAAATTATAGAAATGTAATTAAAACTTTTTGTTCAATCCACTCCATTCGTAATTGAGGTGCTGGGGACCAAGAGAGTTACAGTGATACTTGATTTGGTGGTGACCTCACAATAAAAACAGGTGTCCGGTCTATAGTAATCACCTACATTGCCTCCCACTAGAGAGAAATGCATTGTAGAACTTGTCTTTAAATGTCACCTTTTCTGTTTCCCTTTAGATGTTTAGATGGTCTTGATATAATAGAAGCTTGTATCCTTCTCTCATAAAAGGAGTACATTGGAATAATATATTAATATATAATGTAGTCTATTAATCGTAATTGTTAATTCATGTGTTGTCTGATTGCTTAATCTTCTTTGCATTAGGAGATGCCAGAAACGACTCCCCAGGCTTTTGTGCCCAGTATTGCACATACACACTCTTGGATCATCACACAAAAGAAATCTTGGCAGCCGAGTTCCTGGACAAGCGGGAGACAAAAGATCGGAGTGGGGGCATGGAGCCGGAGGGACTGGTTAGAGCCCTAAAGTCCCTTAAAGATCATAAAGTGAACGTGAAAGAGGTGATCACCGATGCACACCCTACGATATCAGCCATCATCAGTAAGTAGAAATACTATCAATTTGAAGGTTTCCTACCATACGAACTCTTACAGATTTCTAAAGTTAAACGTAGCTTTTTTTGAGGCCACATAGAATCTGGTATACTTGCAAATCTATAATAGGACATGCCAATGATAGTACCAATGACAGTCTGCCATAATTCAACAATTATTTGAACTACAGTTATGAGCCCCCCCCCCCCTAAAAATATACATAAATCTGTATTTTTTATTCAGGATATTTCGTGTAGTGTAATGCCTTTCATTATTTTTCTTTTGACTACACAGGAAAAGACTATCCAGAAATTGTCCATAGTTGGGATGTGTGGCACGGGGCCAAAAACCTTGGAAAGAAAATCTCAAAGGTAAGAGAACATGTGTGAAAATTGCTCTATAGTTTTATGCAGGTGGAGAATTTACATGTGTAGTTTTCTTCTGCTCTTTCATGAAAAAACAGATGGCCATGCACAATATATTCTATTAAAAATACATACGTGACTTATCTGATTATCATTGCATACAATACATTGATTACTATGAAAGTCTGATGGATTTCTGTTTACATGATGCAATTACATTTATGTTAAAATACTTGAGAGGGTGATTTCTCAATTAATGTGGTTTTAATTGAAAATTTGTTTTTAATCAAAGGCATCAACTGTAGCAGCCAACAAGAGCCTCAGAAAATGGACCAAAAAGGTGGTGAACCACTTCTGGTTCTGCTCTGAGACCTGCGAAGGAAACACGCAACTTTTCTTGGTAAGTGTACTCTGGTTGCATTTATTTTTTCTTTAATGCAGATATTTGAGAAATAGATGTTGATGGTTGAACAATGACATAATTAACCTTTACTAAATCGGCCTAATTTGAACTTTTTATGACCGTCTGTGGGGCGGGAGAGGGGGGGGGGGGTGTAGCTCCTAAGGGGCTGATCACCAGAAAAACTTGCTGATGCCTCAAAAATGATGCAAAAGAAGAAACCCTGTCTTTTTTTTAATGCTGAAAATTGATCCGTAGGACTTGAAAGAAAAAAATCATGAAGCGACATTTCTGAAGATGCTACAGTTTTGATTGCCCCCCACCCAACGTGCAGTTAGTGTTAACCATTTTATGATATCAATTTTCTCATTCCACAGAGCAAATGGCGAGGACTTGTGCACCATGTGACCAACCAGCATGAATGGGGTATAACCGGGGGGCTTGGAGGCGTTGCACACTGCGAGCATGGGGACATCGACGAGAGGGAGGAGGAGGAGTGGCTGAAGTCTGGCACAAAGGCTCATGATGCTCTGGTCAAAATAATACTTGACAAGAGATTTCTAAATACACTTGTCAAGTTCATTAATTTCAGGTAAGCGTAAATTGAGTAATGTACAACATCACTGAAATTTATTGTAGCAGTTTTTTAGGGTAATACAAGGGATATAGATTTTGTTACATACATGTTATCCTATAAAAGGTTATTTCTACTTGAAATATGAGGCTATTTACAGTAATGAAAACATCATAAAATTGGTGAAATTATGTAAATTTTCCAACCTAGTAACAAATTTGGGCTTATTCAGTATACCAACCGAGTATACGAACCGCACTTTGACACATATGGGACCAACTTAAATGGGCACCTTGTTATTATAGTAAAATTAAAAACTGATACGTAGAGAAAAGGGACTGGCAATTTACACTTTTTCTTATTGATGTACTATTTTATCAATATTTTTTTTTTTTTTTTTCACTTTTGTAATAACGAGATGCTAGGTTTAGTTTTACAGTCTATTTCTGTTCTGAAGGGCGTGGATACAAGATTTTATTATAAGGAGGCAGCTCTCCCAGTCCCAATTTCAATTGTGTGAGCCTGCGTCTCTGTGCTTTGCTATAGCGAGATTTCGTTATAAAAAAGTAAATGCTTTTGTCCCGAGCACCTATTTACGATGGGATTGGACTGCAGACCCTGGTTTACATGCGACAGTTTCAGATTAGGAGCAGGAAAAGGTTATCTTGTATCTGTGCTTGTATAACAGGGGTGAACTGTATTGTATTTTGCGCATACTAGGGCATTGGATGCCTCCTTTTATTTGTTTGACTACATGTGTATAGTCCATTTCTGTTACAGCATTACAAGATGTAAATAGAAGATCACAAGCCATATAAACATTCTGATTTATTACTGCTGTTTCATGCACGGATTGAAATGTTATAGTGTTATCCCTTTTTTTCTGTTATTCTAGGCACACCGGCGAGTTGGAATCTCTTCACAGCCACATTCTAATGTATTGCAGCAAGCGCTTCTCGTTCGGGTTAGTAAGAATTGTATATTTTTATGCCTCCGCCATCGGAGGTGGTGCCGGAGGCATCTTGTTTTGGGGTTGACCATCATTCCTGTTTGCTCGTTATCACGATATCTCAAGAACCACTAGAGAGATGAACTTCAAACTTAAGGATAGTATGCATCACTATAGGAAGAAGATCTGATTAGATATTGAAGAACGTAGGTCAAAGGTTGCGTGGCAGTCACGGATTTTGTTCAGGGGGTGGGTCAAAATGACCCCCCCCCCCCCCTCCAGTTAACATAAGGATGTGGAACTTGACCCATTTAATTCTGAAGTTTTACACTGTCATTTGTTCTGTATGTATTTTGATAAGTTAGTTCAAGTATAAGATATAGAAATTTTAAACACCAACATGCATAAGTCTATGAATATTCTTAATCATCCACCATGTGATAATAAAAAGCAGGCAATACAGTTTCAATTCAATAATTAAAAGGCGTTTATTTTGTGTAATCTGTTATACATTTAGGTATCAGGCGTACCGGGCAAGAAATATGCTGGCTATGATTGACTATAGCAAACACAAGGACAGGCCAATTGCTCTAGACGCTGAAGGAGAACCAAAGTAAGTTTTTGGCATCAATTGACAAGGATGCTATGTGGAAGTTTGAATCATGGGTTTACTGGAACATGTACCATGGTTACTAACAGGTCAACAATGTTTAATCAATGCAAAATTTGATTCACTTTTGAAAAGATTTCTTTAACCATTGTAGAATGTATCTGCACATTGAAATATAAATGAAATGCAAAACCTTTCAAAATGAGTACAAAAAAGACAAACGTGTTCCTTAGTAAACAAAAATGAATCTTTATTAGAATGTGTTTGATGAAATGAATACAACATGCTATTTACATATGCAAGATGAAAGGGCATCAAAAGTCCTGAATTACGTATTTAGAATCACTGTTTTTACCTGAAAAATATAGAAGACAAAATCATACGTTATATAATCCACTCCCATTACAACAAGCACGGATAGAACAGATTGTGTTATGATTTGGCAGTTCTCCAAGTCCAAACTTGAAACACGACACATGTTCATAATTACGTACCCATGCTGAGCACCATGTTATAAAGGGATTGGACTGCATGTAAGTTATCAAGGTGGCAAGTTAAAACGTCCAAAAATAGGAATAAACGTAACTATTGAGGTGACAATACTTTAAAAAAATGCCAAATGTTTTGAAAAACAAAAACACAAAAATGGTGGCAACATGGCAGTAACTTATGGGATTGCATTTTCATTGACATGCTGTGGTGGAGTCATTTTGGGGAAACGCAAACAAGTGATTGTCATCAAAGTTTTAGATACATGACCTTGTCACTCCAGCGGCAATATTATGTACAAAATAACAACATTTAATAGAAAATATTTAAAGTACTAGTTTTAAATCTCATCCTGCGCCCCTAATGAGAAGTAAGCAAAGTTCAAGTACATGAAGTGAAAATGTGAAACAATAAACTCATGTAAAGATACACTATAAAAACTAAAATACACATATTGATCCACCATTGTGGTATTTACTCAGACGCTTATTCTGAAATGTATTATATAAGGGCAATGTTGCTCCCTTTACAACATGTATGTTACAAGACATATGGCATGAAAAGTAAAGTATACTTAGCATATGAAGACAAACAATGGTAATAAGATATAATAACAATGACGTGGATATAGTGGTGGAATAGGAACAAGTCTCTCACAAATATTTCTAGGATCATTGGGCAGTTGTTTGGCAGCACGATAGAGTGAACAGAAGGTGGTCAATTAGCGACATAAAATGTCCTCCATCATTACTGGCATAACAACGGTAGTATGACATGCTTTCATACATGAGCACCTTACGACCATTCAGCTGCTATGTAATTCCTGTTCTAGTACTTGCAGAAAGAAAGTTTGTGAGGTACTTGTGTATGAAAACCTATTTTATTGAAATAAATACAACGCATGTACATGTAATTACAATGACTTCTCTTTTAATTTACTGCAGGTGCAGATCCAAGTGGTCAAAACACTCGGCGGATTGGGTGATCTTTGAGGTAAAGGTCCCCAAGACTTATTCATACATCCTGGGCATGATGGAGGAGATTCTTCATCGCAGGCTCACAGACACCCTTCCCCTCTATTGTGCCGCGGACCCTCACCCCAACGATCCTCGTAGAATCAGAGAAAGATTGGCCCCTTTCCCACCACCACCCATGGAAGATCTGAAAGCCCGGAGGAGGAGCCGTTTCTCTACCTAGGAACAGTCATTACAAGTTTGCAGGGATGAATCCGGTGTAGTGATTGTTAGGGTCAGGATATTCGTCCCTCACCCGACAGACCACACAGCTTGGAACAACGACGCGGTTACCTATACCCAGTCTACCATGTTGCCATAAGGTAAATGATCTGTAGACCTGCCATCTTATCCTGTTGTGCTCTGCACCTGGTTCCTGCTCATTTCCCTCCCGGTTTTCTAGATTTCGCCACATTCTCCTCTGAAGCCCATTAAAGAACGGATCCATCATTGACAGGACATACTGCACAAAGAAACAGAAAAGAGGGAACTTTCATTTAGAAATAAATAACTTGTGATAAGTCATCTGATGCATTTGGTACTGAAATACTTTTGCTTCTGTGTACATGATACAATCTACTTATGTTGTAACGCGCACTGATGCAATAAGTTTTGTTATAAAGAGGCAATTCTCCTGGTCCAAATCTGAAACATGTGCACCTGTGTGTGCCTATTTGTTCAGTATAATAAGATTTTGTTATGATAAGGTAATTGGCTTGCTCCCGAGCATCTTGTAATAATGAGAGTGGACTGTATTGTTATGTTCTGTATGTCATGGCAGTTTTTGATGCAATATTGGTTTACAATGAATACATTATTGTATATAGAAGCAAACCTTAATTTTATATCTTAGAATAAGATAATATTGGTGACAAACATAGCTAGATTTTTCTGAGTAATATTTCCTGAAGATATGAAATGAATAGTGTAAAAAGTAAAATTTTCAAAGATTTCTCATTCTTCTTTATTTATTTGCATTAACTGGTGCCTGAGTGCACTATTTATCATACATTCAGATCCAAATAGAGTGTTAAAGTAAAGGAAATCATGGCATATTACATGATCACTATCTGATTGGAAGTTTAGTTCATATGTCAGAGGCGGAGGCATATATAGCAGCAAAGTCGCATTTGTCTAGTTCAATTTCGAAGTGAAACTCTTCCAAATATTTTCATTGCCAAACTTCATTTTTTATTGGGTAATGTTGAACGTAGAAAGCCATAGTGTAAATGTGTAAATATTGTAACAAAAGTAAAAGAAAATGTGTGCCCAAGTACATGTTGCACGTATTGTATTATCAATTCAGAGGCAAGAAGAGTTGAGGAATTAAATTTGGTTTTGAAAAACTAAGTTTGAATAAAACGTGTAAACAGGAGAAAATGAAAATGGTGCCCAAGTAGGCCTACTAATTGTAGTACACTGTTTATTCTCAATGCAAATGTAAGAAGAGTGTGACAATAAAAGAAAGTGTAATTTCATGCAGCGTTACACTTCAAGACGTATTATTCATCACTTTTGCCGATTTCATTCACTTCTGGGTTTTCTTTCATCCAATTCTTCTTGATTTTTAAGTAAAACCATTGAAGCAGTTCAAAAAATCATTGTAAAACTTCTATTTTATTGGATATTGTTGTACATAAATTGTCATTGTCAGAAATCCTCAAGTTTTATTTTGTACAGAAAGTTGCTTTGAATAAATGTGTAGGCCTGAACAAAATTGTATTTTGAAGATACATGTAATAACCGCGTAGACATATAAAAAATATTGATTTACCTTACAATATGGAATTTTTTATTTACGGTTTGAAATTGGATGGTGATATAGATTTTTAATGACAAGACCTATCGTGTCTTGACTGAATACTGACCTGTGATCGAGAAAGGCAATTTTCTGGCTCCAAACCGCAACATAGGGCCTCAATATCCCTCTGCATTGGCCTACAATTGCCACATGAGCACCATCCTGGCTGAGGGCTTGGTCTCAGCTCTTCGCGGGGGGGACAGCTAAGTAAGTCAAGCACGAGGCCGCTCTCCCTTTCCACAACACCCAGGAGCACGTCCCGCATCCTGTCAACAGTTAACCCCGCAATTAGTGTCTGAAATAAAAGTTACCAATATCATGTAAATAGAATTTATTGTGTCTTTATCATTGATGCACAAATCTAGTAGTAAAGAGTGACTGGTATGTCTAAGGGTGTATGTGTGATTGCGTAGGTTCAGGCGACTTTTCGTGAAGTGAGCTTTATGAATGTAAAAAAATTCAGTGAGTAAATTATTTGTGTGCATTTTCTTTTTCATGATATTCAAAGTAATAAAAGTATGATACATGTCTTGATGAAAGGCTTTACGTACATAGAAAGGCACATACATCGTCGGTAGGGGGAGTTGATTGTGAGGGGGCACTTTTGACCATTGGCATAATGAGCAAAATATTTCTTTATGGGGGGGGGGGCATAATGAGTGAATTTTGGGGGGCGGAGTTAGACGTTAGAATCTTTCATACCTTGAATAATGAAAAATACCCAAGTTTCGTCGCCCCTAATTAACCATGCTAACCAAGTTGGTCTTTGATATTTATTGTTGTCAATGCCTTGATGACATGCATGGCTTTTACCTGACTCGTTAATTCATTAAAAAATCAGTAATTTGGACATGCTAATCTTACCCTTAGCTCGGCTATACGTTCTGCTCTCCTTTCTGCAATATGAGAGGGAACGCGGCGACCTGTCACTCCACCCATTGTAAACTTCTTGGCTTTTGTTTTCCCCTTTCCTTTCGCCTTTCGTGCTTTCTTTTCTTTCGCTGTTCCTCCCGTGTTTCCTTTTGCCTTCCCGCCCTTCTTTTCTTTTGCTTTTCCTCCCGTCTTTCCTTTGGCTGCTCCGTCCGCCTGGTCTGTTGTATTTTCACCCTTCTTTCCTTTGGCCTTTCTTGCGGTCTTGTCCTTCGCCTTTTTACCAGTCTGTCCTGTCGCCTTTCCTCCTGTCTTTCGCTTGGTCTGGAGTTGCTCCTGCAGACCCAATGGTCCTGGTATATCTTCTTCTTCAACCTGTGGGGGAGGCAAAACATAAATAATAATAATAAGATAAAGAAAAATATACCATATCATCTAGATAGTTTGTTTTGTTGTTTGTTTTTTTTTGCTTGAAACAACAGCTCACAAAATTACCTTATTAGGTTGTTTTTTTAAGTTGCTGTAGGTAAATAAAAGATTATTTTATATGAGGATCCCCCCTCCAAATGAGAAAAATTAATCATAAACGGGAATCCTGGTGATCAATAAAGAACAAGTTGGTTTTTATTTTAACTTATTTCTCACCGTCTCTTGTTCAATCAATTATGATAATAATGGTGACACATGGATAGAGCATCTTGTCGGCTCCATCATGTACACGATTTTTTTATTATGCTCCCTATAGTAGGCCTATACGTGATTTTGGGGTGGGTATATGTGGGTTATATTACGTTCACACAGTGTCTTGTCCAGTGAACTAGGAAAATATACCAATCATTAGACCCCTTTTTACAAGAACTTTTACAATGACGTCAAACCAACGTCAGTTGCAGTCGCAGATTGGCCAGGCCGGGTCGCACTTTGCTTATTTCATAGATTTTAAATAGGCCCTTACTAATTCAGGCCTTAAATTTCAATATTTTTAGGGCAAGGCCACTTTTCTGTAGGGCACATTCCTATAGTACAGCACAAATAGGAAGAATTGGAAAGGGCACACAAAATCTCCAAGGCCAATGAGAGGGGCATTGAGGCCAATCAAAGGGGCATCCAAGGCCTGGCCTTGGATGGCCTTGGATTAATTTAAGCCCTGCTAATTATTGATTGTGGGACACGTTAGAAGAAAAAAAAACAACCTAAATTTGGGTAAACCTTATTCTAAGAAAAGAATTACATAATAATTGAAACTTAATTACTTTAAATTGAATATAAACGTCACTGGAAACTCTTGTTTTTTCATGATAACTCGGCCATTTAGCTTACAAGTAATACACTAGTGCATTACTTTTTTTTTTTAAACTCCCTCTCTCTCTTTCTCTCTTCCACACATGTATTTAATTTTTTTCTCTCTCAAAATCTCCTTTGATTTGTAAATCAACCAACAAATTCTTTTTATGATGGTACCCAGGACCAAAATCCAATTGAAACCAGTTGGAATCTCCAACTGGTTTCAATTGGTTTCAATTGGAATAGAAAATTTCCAGTTGAAACAAATTGCCGAACTGGAAAATATTAATATGGGTACTCATTTCCAGTTCAAACCAATAAGAAGTGCAACTGGAACCAGTAAGATAATTTTTCCAGTTACTCAATTGGTTCCAGTTAGAAGTCATTTCCAGTTACCCAACTGGTTCCAGTTAGCATTCATTTCCAGTTAGAAGTCATTTCCAGTTACCCAACTGGTTTCAGTTAGAATTAGTTCCCAGTTACCCAATTGGTTCCAGTTAGAAGTCATTTCCAGTTACCCAACTGGTTCCAGTTGGAATTCATTTCCAGTTACCCAATTGGTTCCAGTTAGAATTCATTTCCAGTTAGAACTCATTTCCAGTTACCCAACTGGTTCCAATTAGAAGTCATTTCCAGTTACCCAACTGGTTCCAGTTGGAATTCATTTCCAGTTACCCAATTGGTTCCAGTTAGAATTGATTTCCAGTTACCCAACTGGTTCCAGTTAGCATTCATTTCCAGTTACCCAACTGGTTACAGTTAGAATTCATTTCCAGTTACCCAATTGGTTCCAGTTAGAATTCATTTCCAGTTAGAACTCATTTCCAGTTACCCAACTGGTTCCAGTTAGAAGTCATTTCCAGTTACCCAACTGGTTCCAGTTGGAATTCATTTCCAGTTACCAAATTGGTTCCAGTTAGAATTCATTTCCAGTTAGAACTCATTTCCAGTTACCCAACTGGTTCCAATTAGAAGTCATTTCCAGTTACCCAACTGGTTCCAGTTGGAATTCATTTCCAGTTACCCAATTGGTTCCAGTTAGAATTGATTTCCAGTTACCCAACTGGTTCCAGTTATAGCATTCATTTCCAGTTACCCAACTGGTTCCAGTTAGAATTCATTTCCAGTTACCCAATTGGTTCCAGTTAGAATTCATTTCCAGTTAGAACTCATTTCCAGTTACCCAACTGGTTCCAGTTAGAAGTCATTTCCAGTTACCCAACTGGTTCCAGTTGGAATTCATTTCCAGTTACCCAATTGGTTCCAGTTAGAAGTCATTTCCAGTTATCCAACTGGTTCCAATTGGAAAATATTTCCAGTTACCCAACTGGATCCAATTGAAACCAGTTAATTTGCATATTATCTGCTTGTGTGCAGATCATGTTTTATGTAATTTATTTTGAATTACAATGTATTTATTAATTAATTTTCATTTGCAAGTAATGCATTTGTTTTAGATAAATATAAAGATTAATTAGCAATGATGAGCATGTTCATTAGTAACATATTTGTTTAATTACACAGATTAAAAGTTGATAAATAAAACACTAACCATGTACAAAATACTTACCGACGCTACATGAGATGATACTTGAGGCGAGGCATGAAATGAGACGTCATCCATGTCATCCAGGTAGTACCGCTGAAAATTATATTCTTCCTCGTCTGAGCTGGAATAATCCATGTCGAGATTTGTTTACAAATGTTGATGTGTTATTGTTTTTGTTATATTCGTACTAATACGTTTGTAATAGGCAATTGTAAACAAGGGGAGATCAAGACAAAACGTGCACACTTATCACCACAATACTCTCTATGTGCGTGGAGAACGCTCAGGTGAACTTGAGCTTCTTTTGTTTTTACCGTTACGTACGTAGGCCTAATCCTATTTAGGGCCCAGAGCTCGACGAAAAACAAAAGACGGGAAGTTATAAGTGTGGCCTAGCTAGCCATCAACGCAAACTTTTTGAATAGGCCTATGGTTACGTAAAGAAATAAAACTATGGAAAAGGCACAGTCGACAGAGCATCTGATAGCCAAAAAATTGAGACAGAAATACAATCTTAATTTGTGTTAATTCTTGAAAACTGCTAAATAAATTGGGGCATGGATGAAATTATGTACTTCTTCCTCCATAAGGTCGTTATATGGACAAGGGTATAATCGGCATAAAACAACCTTTCTGTTATGGACTTGACATGAACATACCTTTTATTTATTTATTTATTTTTTTTTTTTTTTTTTTCAAATGTCGGTTATAAAGGAAATCATTTACACTTGCGCGCCTGATCGGCATTTCGAGAGGGGTAGCACTTTATGGGCGTAGATCCCGTCCCTACGTCACAAGCCATTATACGTTTAGGGTCCGGGTATACGGTAAGGTAAGAGTTATGATTTATAGTTAGACGTGCTGTGACGTATGCACGGGATTCATGTCCATAAATCCTTTCGAAAGCCGGTTGTTGTTGGCGAGGGGGGGGGGGGGGGGGGGGGGGGGGAGGGGGATGCTCGATGCTACCCGTTCAAAGTGCCCTGGGATTAGTCTCGATCTTACAGGCGTTTGCTTTCGAGTTTGGCAAATACTTTGATCTCTCTTCACGAAATTCTGAAAGCACAAAGTGGTAGGCCTATAAGTAACTCGGTGTATCTATAGCAATGGGTAATTACAACATCGAAGCACAGCCAAATAAGAAAAAGGGGATATAAAAAAGGTATGCGTAAATTTATACAGCAATTATAGGACTGTATAAAACCATAACATGAGTCTGACAGTACATGCGACGAATACTATACGCACAATAATCAAGACTAGCTATTTATGTAAACGAGCTGCAGATCAGTTCTGAACTTGCTTTGCGTGTACTGAGAATCTATTTTTTGTGTGTGATTGTGTATCTGGCCACACTCATTGTACGGCCGATATGCAGACACGAGAGGAGTGACTGTCTGTGTATACCACCTTGCCTCCATGGTCTGGTACATGTCAACTTCTTTATGTACAGTACATCTCTCCTCTCTCTCTCTCTCTCTCCTCACCCTCTCTCTCTCTCTCTCTTCCAGTTTTGCAAGGAGCTACTACATGTATCTACTATGTGCCTATTTTACGTGCCCGAAACGTCCCTGCATTATGAGGCAGAAAGGGTGTACTGTAAATGGAAACCGCGATTGCTTCGTTGTTTCTGCATGAATCTTCACAATTGTGGTCACGAATTCTTCTGGAATATAGTCGATTAAACTATTTTAATTCATATTTAAGCAGACAAATTTAGAAAAAGTTTTAAAAACTACATTTGCAAATGGACAAAATAAAAGAAAATGGGCAAAAAACAATACGTTATCTTGCCTACCAATGTTTCTGAGCTCATGGTATTTATTATAGTACATGATTGCCAAATTTCTGCAAATCATCATTATGTGAGCTTTGGTCAGAAGCGAGGCAAAACCATGACGATTTAGAAGATCTTCTGTCCAAAAATACGCAAAATAGCAATGGTAACCGCGAGTAGCCAAGCTCTTGCAAACGTCACACACGTCGTCTGCTACGTCCGAATCGCGAAGAACTTTGGTGAATTCCGACCAACAATAAAATAAAGAAGTGACATGCAGGAATTACAGATGTTAGGCCATGTAAAATTGATTACATGTTGATCGTCCGGATTTTTTGAAAAAGAGGAGGAGGGTGTACCATGTTATTTGATATTTGATATTTCATAATGGCCGCTCAAAATGGCCGCTCGGTACATTTTCCCTGACAGTCGAGGCTATTTTTTTTCAAGATGGCCGCCGACAATTTTTTTTTTTTTTTAAATCAGAAATAGAGCCATTTTAGCAGTGTTTTTCATGTTTTTTTTTCTTTCAAAAAAAAAAAAAAATCAAAAAAAAAAAAATCAAAAAAAAAAAAAAAAAAAAAAAAAAATAACAAATAACAAAAAATAGGAGGCGGCCCCCAAAAAGGAAGCGGGCGGGGACGATCAACATGAAATCAATTTTACATGGCCTTATCGTCAATAAAACCCGTTGACAAAAATTTGGAAATATCCATGACAGTCTCTCTATCATAAAATGCAATTACTATTTTACCTTCCATGGTTTGGTGGAGCCATTCACTCACTCTTATAGGCTTCGGAAGATTTACACGACTGCGGGGGAGGGGGGGGGGGGGCATTTTTTTTCTTTCTACAAAATATTTAAGGAAAATTGTCAATTAACCCCCCCCCCCCCCCATCCATTGGAAATTTCCATGATAAGTTTCTTTTACACCCTTTGGCAACATTTTGAAAGTTCCGTGATAAAGTCTCTATTATTTTTTTTGGGGGGGGGGGGCGGGGGCTATATTTTCCTCATTTAGAGCATTGCACAGACTTGTTTTTCTTCTTGTCTTTCTCTCTCTCTCTCTCTCTCTCTCTCTTCTCTCCGGCTAGCTGGCTTCCTATTCTGAAACCGCCACATGTATTAAAAAACTTTTTTTTGGGGGGGGGTGCCGCTTGGCCCACGCGTCTTTCTATTGATTGAAGCTACAAGCGCCCACTGACATTCTAGTTTGGCATGAACTTATCAACCATTTTAAAATTTCTATTCCCCTATGTACTCAATTCATCTTGCGGCGCGAGCGCGAAGCGCTTGTAAGGCTTTTATGAAAATGCGAGCGTGAAGAGCAAGTAATTTCTTTTTTAGATAAAGAAACCGCAAAGGGGCATTTGCGCAAAACGTAGCTATATAGACTGGCAATTTCAAGCCCAAAACAAAAATATGCACATGCAGTATTTTGGGTGCTCAATATCGCTATGCCTAGGGGGAGGGGAGGGGGTTCTTAGCCCCCTAGTCCCCTTCTTCTATATCAAGCATATTTCTACAAAGCACACACTGTCGTCAAATAATCATGCCAGCGCGCAGCGCTATAGGTGAATTCTTTTGTTCTCGATAAAGCTGACCTGAAACATGACCAAGTGTTAAAAGATACAGGGACGGGGGCTCAATAACATCCAGGCCCTACCAAATTATAAAGGGAGGCTCAATAACATCTGAACCCCCCCCCCCCCAACAAAAAACACACACACAAAAAAAACTGGGGGTCAATAACATCTTAGCCACTCTCAAAATACATAGCGGCTCATGTGATATCTGAACCCCACCCAAAATACTGGGGGTTGATTATCTCAGCTCCCCCCCCCCCCATGCAAGATAATAGGCGGCTTGACCTCCAGCCCATAGTTTCTATGAACCAATTTTTCAAACTAAAAGGGCCAAATTGTTTCCCTCAAGAAATTCTTCAACCAACACATGTTGTTTATATTGGGAAAGTAAATTCAATACTGATATAAACTGGTCTGAGATATTCAATTTTAGCCTTGTGTTGCGGGAATCCTACCAAACATTCATTATCAGAAAATAGAAAACGACTGCCAGGCAAATTTATTTCTTACAATAGCATTTTGTATTTTTTGTAGAGTTATTTTGAAACGTAACAAAACCGGAAAAGAAAGAAGAGATACTATATTGAGACATCAGAAAATTAATAGGAATTGATTGTAGCAAACAAACATTTGATTGTGAATTAATCCTCTGAAGCGAGGCAATAAGAGCTGTTGTTTTTTCCCTCGAGACAGAGAGACCTGTAATGTGACTTTTGTTAAAACATATTGGCAGGAGGGACGTAGAAGGCTCAATGATATCCGAGCCCTCAAGATCCCCCCCTCAAAAAAAAAATGAGGGCGCTCAATAATATCTAAGCGCCCCCCCCCCCTCCCCTCCCCAGCAGAAAAATAAAATATATCTGGAGGCCAATAATATCTGCGCCACACTAAAATTATAAGGAGGCCAGGCTCAAAGATATCTGAAACCCCCACCAAAATACTGGGGGTTAAAATGAAGCCCCTTGAACCAAGATGTGGATGCTCAATGTCTGAGCCACCTCCTCCTCTTCATCCCTCCTCCACCCAATATAGCAGGGGAGCTCAACCCCAACCCCTGTTCCCATAATCAAATTTTCAAACTAAAAGGGCCTAGTCGTGCGAGCGCGAGCTGATTTTTTTTTTTGGGGGGGGGGGGAGGAGGTGTATTTTTCTATAGAGACCTGAATTGTGACCCCTGTTTAAATATATAAGGAGGAGAAGGGGAGGGGTTGATATCATCCGAACCCCACCAAAATATTTGGGGGAGGGGGGGGGGGGGTCTCGATAATATCTGAACCACACTAAAAATATAGTGGGGCTCATTGATTTCTTAGACGCCCCCACCGTTTCAGACGTCTATGCTCTTGTATTATTATGCAACACGATTCTCTACTTTCGTGAAACATTCCAGGATTCTCCAAGCCACCGCAACCTCCCACCTCTCTACGTTTCATTTACATGCATATGCCTCCTCTCTTGTGATATACTTTTCCTTCATCTCTCATTACTGTTCTCCATCCTCCCTCTTTCTTTCGCTTATTGGGGAATAAATGGTCCCCTAACACATTTCCCTCTCTCTCTCCTCTATGTGCATATACTTCAATACAATTTTATGACCTCTCCTCTCATTCTTTTCCTTCCGCTCCCAAGCAATTCTCTCATTTATTTCGGTACGAGTGGTGCCCCCTCCATCTTTATTTTCATGCATTTTGGTCCCCTTGTGCGATCTCTCCTCTCATCATTTTCTTTCCTCTCTTATATTTTCTGCTTTCAGGCAATTCTATCTTTTCTTCTTTCTCTTTTTTGAGTATAAATGGTGCCCCCTTCCCATTTCTCTATCTTTCATGTCATACATTCTCCTCTTTTGCAATCTCTCTTCTTATTAATTTCCTTCCTATTTCATGTTTTTCTGCTCTCATAATTCTCCCCTCCTTATTTGTACTCTCTAAAACATCTCTTCCTCCACGTTCGTTTGTCTCCTTCTTTCCAGCTTCCCAATCTTAAAAAAAAGAAACACAAACAAGATATTTTCTGTTGCAATGTATGTATATTCATTAAAAACAAGTATAATAGAATTATTATGAAGTAGCACGACTTGCTAATGTCAAAGTATAGATTTTTATAAAATTCATAAAAAAAAGTGCCTAAAACGACCAAAATTCACTGTCGGCCCCTCCCCCCCCCCCCCCCCCCCGAAAAAAAATCATATCTTTTGTAGGGAAGACGGGAGTCATTGTACCCCTATCCCTGCCCATTTTTTTTACCTCGAAATTATTTTGATACAATTTTTGGGGCTGAATTTGTTTTAACGCATATCCCCCACCCTCACTGAGAGCTCTTTCTGCCAACCTGATTCCACGCCTACCCCCCCCCCCCCCCTACTGAGAGCACTATCGGCCAGTCAGATATTGACCAAAAACAAAATAGGCTCACATTAATTTTTAGCACTTGGGCCCCTCCACTTTGAAAAACACTCTGTTGGCCCTAGAGTATTTAAATGAAAAGCAGTTTCGGAAGATGGTTCATCAAAATGATTATCTAGTGGTCATATCACTTGACTGGGGATGCAAACTTATGTCTTTTGGCAATTTCATCTTCAATTGCTTCACCGCACCCAGGTGTTAATGGGTAATGTTAGCATTGCCATGGAATTTAATCTTATGAACAGGCTAATATTACATTGTGAAGCGCTTTGAGCAGGTTAATACTTGGTATAGCGCTTTATAAAAGTAAATTATTGTTATCATTATTATTATTTTTTACAAAATGGGGGCTATGGCCACTTCCCAAAAACCAATCAAAAGAAGAAAAAACAGGAATTCCAATATGTTTGGCGTAAATCCTTGATATGACTTAGCACTTCCATTCCTATCCTGATCATCACCTCCTGATCTATCCACAATCAGGAACAACACCTTTGATGGCAAGGATGTGCTGTATAAAAAGAAAATGAAGCAGCAAAAAATGAATGAATGAAAAATGAAAAACTCTGTGTAGCAACCTTATCTGGGATTCCATGACATTTGCTTCGGCAACAGTTGCTCCCTATAAATTCCATGATACACTAATTGAATGATGAACTTCAACCATGGACTCGACACTTTACAAAACCTAAATCCTAACACTAAACCTAACATTGAAACCCTAACCCTAACCCTATAGCTTAGAAGAAATAAAGCCCGGATCAATTGTCGGCGGAGCAAGTGTCGTATCACTGTAATCAGGATATTCATTCATAATCAATAAGCAGATACACCCAGCAGGTCACAGAAGAAATGAGATCCTTCATGGCAAAGATGTAAATGTAAATCTGAATCAACTTAGCATGGGCATCAATCGGAATATGTTTGTGAAATAGATTGACATCTTCCCCCAACCCCTCCCACCCCTACCTAGCATGGTTACATCGACATACCGGTAAAGAAAGCACACACACACAAAAAGGAGGATATCCCCCCCCCCCCCCTAAATAAGGAGACTTTAAATATTTAAAAAAAAAAAAAATCATCCCCTTCCCCACCCCCCCCCCCCCCATCTGATGTCCATGCGACTATTTTTCAGCCTGATGACACCCTTTACTGTCCCCATAGTCCATATATTTTTATTTTTATTTTGTGTTTGTCTTCAAATAAAAAAGGTTCATACATGTACATATGAAGAAATTTGCTTACTTTTACAACATGTTGACATCACCATTCTCGGACAATCCAGAGGATAGTACCGGTACTGATAATTTTGTCTGTAGGCAAAACAAAATGAAAAGTCAATTCAATACATGATATAAAATGATTATCCCTAAAATGTTGCTCCCTGCTAGTAATTTTATACATTATGGTTCGTGACAGGACAAGTAAAATCCAGGAATCTGCCTTTTTCAGGAGAAGTAATAGTTCTTCACCAAACGTGATGCATGAAACACAGCATAACTCGAACATTTTAAATGGGGGGCGGGAGAGGTGACACTAAAATTTAACCACAAATTCACCGCATTAACCAACCCCTTTTAGGTCCGATTTTCGGAAGTGATTTTAAGTCATTAATTTTCGTCGTAATGTAGGGATTACGATCACATGACATAGTCTAGTACTGCATTAGTGGTTATTTTTGGAAATTTCGCAAGTCAGACCTCACAATTTCCATTCCAATATGATGGCTATTTATAGTAATGAAAACATTACAAAAATTGAGAAATTACATGTAAGCTTATATGCGATTTCCCCACCTTGTCCCAAATCGCAAAAATATTTGTAAGCAAAACTATTGTCTTATGTTCAGCATCATTTTATAGAAAGGTTAAATTAAATAATTCACTGCTCTGGTATAGCGCCTTTATTTGTTGCCCTGAAATCTATTATGTAATTCCACATTTATCGATAATTTATCGAACCTGAACAGAAAATTTTCATCCCCCCCCCCCCCTCCGGTTTTTTTCTCTCCAAATTTTAAAATATTTAACAAAAATTAATGTGACTAGAGCTGTAGCAAGTTCCCCAGAATGTCAGGAATGTGACATTTTATCACAAACCCTTAATGGACGCCTCAAGGCTCAATTAATATTAATCACAGAACCCCCTCCATTCACGCAGGATTATCAGTAGACTTCTATACCCTTCCATCTACCCGGTGGTCAGGGCCACCTGTACAGGCCGTTAAATTAAATTGGTTTAGTCTAGACCCTAATTTGTTAATCAAATTTTGTGCAATTTCTTTTGTGCTTTTTTTTTTTAAATTCACTTCTGTCACATATGTATTGGTCACAGTCAATGTCAATGTCAATGACAATTACACACATTTACTGCTGCCAATTTATTTTATATTAGACTCTAGACTGTAGACCCTACGTTTTTTTTTACGCCAGTAACTAACGGTTAGCTTGTTTGAAATTGGGGCTATGAAATTGGTTGGATCTATTTTTATATAAATTTGCTCATATGTTGCGGATACTATTTCACATTAATTTATTTTTACCCTTTCGGGTAGAATAAGTAAAGTTATAACGCCTACCGCTACCTACCCAAGAACGAATAATTCGTACACAGCCCCAGGCCAGCCAGCTCGGCTCGCAGCCCGGCGCGGCCAGGGCAGGCCAACCACAGCATGCACAGCACAGTCAAACAGGATTTCAGCACAACTCACTCAGTCACAGCTCAGTAACAGCTCAGAGTCAGACACGATGAAAAGTAGCAGCTAACAGTTCATTTACCCAGAGTCTAGTGAGACACTAGATCCCCAAAGAAATATCCAATGTACGGCCGACCGAACCAGTCCTGGATAATTATGTAGTGCGGATATTTCCCCCTTTGTTTTTTAGGAATTAGCGCCGGCCGACCCAAATCTCAATGTTTTACAGGCGATGATGGCGTAGCTAGCTCAGTCAATCTCGATCTCTGGCTCAGTACAGTACATGAATCGATCATAAATGTCATGCAACGCAGGTTAGCCGAAAACTTCAGCAAGATACTACTCCAAATCGTTGGGCGATTTTAGAGCGGACTTTTGGCGAGAAATGAATATACGAACGTAACTGTCTCGTGATAAACGCATGATGGCGTCGGTCACTTTAGGCTTTTGATTCACGATCTTTCGATCTTTCGCAATGAATTTTATTTTTGAAACCTCATCTATTTTCTCTTTTTTTGGATAGTGAACGAGTTCGATTTTCTCTCATATTTTCAGACATCGTTAATTTGATATTTAGCGAGAGGATTCAATACAAATTAATTGGATTTGAGGTGATTTTACATTGTTAACCAATGCCTTTAAAAGAAAAAAGAAGATACAAATTGATAGTGATTTTTCTATTTACAAAAGGAAAGGATAGGATTATCATTTCGATAGATTTTTAATGTTTCATGTGTTTAGGTAATCAAAGAAAAGAAAATGCATTTTAAAATGAGGACATTTTATTTGTGAGAGGAAGACTAGTTCGTAGGGATTTATTTTGAACTTTTTAAACTCCCCTTCATAATTATCCATGATTCATCCCTTTTATACTAATAAATAGGTCATCACTCATTCACCCTTTTCATCCACCATCCTTTCATCTCTCTCTCTCTCTCTCTCTCTGATTGGTTTCAATGTTCACCAGATGCAGTCAAGCTTAAAGTATAATATACATCTACTATGAATAGTCAATATACCTTTTGTTTATGTTTGAATATTTAAGGTACGTTGTGATGTTTATTTATACATGCATTAAGTTATTACATGCATGTGACTATATGAATATTAATTTCTTTCTTCTAATTTGCATGTAATTTATGTGGAACTTGCTACCTGGTTAGTTAGCCAGTGGGTATTAATCTGACAACATATCTGCTGGGCTGCCTCTGTGTTAAGAGTGCTTGAAATTGTGTGAGAACCGCAACCATAGAAATAGAATAGCTTGAGCTAGATAATTATACCCGGGAGATTTTGTCTCTCTCTCTCTCTCTCTCACGTCTCTTTTTTCTCTCCCTTTCTTTTGTTTCTCTCTCTCTCTCTCTCTCTCTTTCTTCTGTAAATATAAACATATATTACCATTCATCTTTGTATTATATCACATGTTTGTTTTTCTTCCATGCCCCATGAGGCCTGAGCCTGCATGAGGGGCCGACCAAAAAAAGATGTCAATAGTCATTGCATTGTTATTGTTCACGTGACTATACAGCACCTGACCGACGCGACCACGTCTACTTATGGTCATAATTTATATGCATGCACATTTAGTATAGCTACACCATAGAGATACTATGAGCTACACTTGCTCGCGTACGTACGTACGTGCCTGACTCGCTCAGCTCACCACAAGAGATATGTGCGCTACAATAGCGCCACTTCATGTCGTACATTGATTGAGCTGAGCCTGAGGATATCTAGAGTAGACGTAGACTAATTTTGCCTTCAATATCACTAAACTGCGTGCCTGAATGACCTCATCCTGATTACTTGTTTCACCGAAGAGATACGCCAATTATGTCATCGATATGCTTTAGAAGCGCCAGTGTGAAAGTTGAAATGTTCGGAGTTTTCATCCTGAGGGAATCGTTGAAGAGGTTGTCGTTTGTCCGCCAAGCTCACCCGGCAGTTCGGCGGACAACTCGGAGAAGTTTCGCTAGCAGTAGCAGTAGCAGACGACAGCTGAATGAGCCCCTCAGTGGAGCAAAGTTCCCGCGAGTTGGAGGAATTAGCACAATGATGAGACTACCTCATCAAACAGATACTATAGGTGAATATTATTATTATCAGTGGCAAGCTAAGATTACAAAAAAAGCAGTCATTTACATCCGCTGAATCAGTTAAATCTGCATTATCATGATTCATGTATATAGCTAGTGTAGTCCTAGACCGAAAGCTTCAGTCTCTCTAATCGTCGGTTGTTCCACTGAGACTACGTCTGGCTCCACTAGACCTCCGATTATGACAACAAATGTCAGTTTTATTAAAGAAATGACCCAAATCAGATGGTTATTGCTGTCTAGTGTAGTCCCTACTAATCCCTAGATCTGCATAGACAGTCACATTGTCTTGTTTTGTGATTTGCAAAGCAATTGAACTTGTACTAGTAGACTTTAGGCCATGCCATGTCATGAATCTAAAGTAAAACCTTCACTTTAGTAAGAGCTTGCATAGATGTTTAAAAGTGCAAAGTCCAGTTGACATGATATCTGAGTCTGAATCGTGCCTTTGTATTTAGTTTAGAACTGATGTCAATATCTAACCTTTGTATATCTTATTTGCATTCAGATCTATCATATTTCGTCTATATATAGTACAAATAGGCTTCTCAGTATTATAGTAGACTGTGTATAAGTTATTTCAGTTTTTCTCAAAGAAATGGCTACAACTTTATCAATTAATCAATGGAAATTTTGTTTAATATGCCTGTATGATTTCTGTTTCTTCATTTAATGTATATAATTCATCGTGCCATTGTAACATATCTTTTATTTATATGATATCATTCTCATTTTGTTAATACATGTATATCATTCAGGTTATGCAGAAAATGATATACATACATGTATTGTATTTACTTACTGGATTTTGAATAGTTACTACAATTTCTTTGTACATTGATTCTCTTATATTCATGACTTTATTGTTAAAATCAAATCAAATCAAATCATTTATTTCCAAATTCCAACATCAATTAAAAAGAATGTGCACAAAACAGTCAATGGGCAATAAAAACATTATAAAACTATGACATTTCAATCAAACGATTATAAGAAGAAAACAAAACAAAACAAGTATAGCAATCAAAGAGAAACAAGGTACATACTACATTAAAAACATAAGTGGATAATTGGAAATGGTTAACACAACAAAAGCCAGGTTTTTGGCTTGTTAGGGTGTGTTCACCTAGTTTGTGTATTTGGGTTTTTTTTAACATTATTATTATAAAAAATTAGACATTGGTCGAAGAATACATAAAACATACATGTAGAACATGAGAACATAAACATGAAAAACAATATTTAAAAAACATACATGTAAGAGCATCAAACAGTTTAATATTGGATTGGGAAAATGAGTGACTTGATTTGAATTGCTCCCTTTGGACATTTTGTACACTACAAACTATACTTTTTCTATATGTTATACGTGTAGGTCTAGATGCCTGTTATGTTGGAGTGCCTCTGGATATTGGGACGTCCTACCGGTCTGGTACCAGACTTGGTCCTCGGCAGATCCGCTATGAGTCATTCGTTCTTGGACCATGCAATTATACAGGTGAAATGTGTTTATACATGTATGCTCCATGAAAATTAATTTAAAGACCCACTTTACTACTTGTAGCTATACTTGCTCCCTCTATAATTGGTGACCATTGGTCTCCCATGATCCTCTTTTTCGTTAATTGAGAGCTGAGTTGATGAAATAACCATCTGTCCAGTGACTTTGCAGGGTGGTCTTATCCCTCCTATAAACTAGTACAGATGGCCTTTAAAATAATCAAATCATTTAGGGCCTACTCTTTTTGATTGACTTTCAAAAACTTGCCAGGTGAAAGCAGGAATGGGGAAATCAAATTAAGCTTTGCATAATGATTTGTCATTAATCCTTGTCTCCAGGTGCTGCACCATTTGAGTCGCTTCAGGTCGCCGACATCGGGGACGTGACCCTTAACCTCTACGACCTGAAGAAATCTTGCGAGATGATTCGAGAGCAGTATGCCGCCATCGTTGCTAATGGATGCAAGCCCCTGACTCTAGGAGGGGACCACACTCTTACATACCCCATCCTTCAAGCAATTAAGGTATAGATACTGTTCTGTTTATGGTTTTGTTCAGTGTACGTCTATGACAGGCGGAACGTGCCCTAAACATGACAACTATACATCCTTCGAATGGATGTACGGTTTTAAACAATCAAACTTTACAACTCTATATATATACATGTGTTCTATAGTTGGATGGCTACATAGATGTATGGTTGTATGGTTTCCTGCGTTCTGATTGGTTAAAACCATACATTCATTTGATGGATGTATGGTTGTATAGTGATGAGTTTGAGGGTCTTAGTAATTATACTTCCTAACTGTCGTGAACTGGATCATGATGTGCTATCAAAAATCAAACTTGATTTCAAAGATCCCACCGCTGCCACCGGCCATGATGAGTTTGAGGGTCTTGGTAATGGTAGATAACTCAGGATAATAGAGAGTCAAAGACTGGTTTGTTATGGTAGACATGTTGTTTATTCAACTATGACGGATACCAGATATTCGGATATCGCATATATCGTAACATTGTCATGTTTATGGCTTGTTCCGCCTGTCATATAGGCCACAATACGTGTTTGAAATATCTTCGCTCCTCTTCTTTTTGTTTCTCTCCCTTCATTTCCCCCTCTCATTCTCCTCTTTTCTCTTTTAACTAATTACATTCGGTCATAAAAGTTTGGTTTTATCCACCTCAAATCCTAGCTGCATCAGTACGTAGCAACAAAAAGTTTCTACCTTTAGCAGAACGCATTTACGTTCTAGTTTTATTAGTCTCTATTTCATTTTTGTACTGGTACTCTGTATTTTACTTTAATATTCTATAATGATTATAATAACCATTTCTTATAAAGCGCTTTACCAGTTACAGCGTAACTGACCATTATGAATCATATTTTAGTTAATATTATTATTATTAGTTTATCATTATTATTATTAATATTATCATTCTTAGTATTGCTATCATTATTATCATCATTATCATCATTATTTTCATTGGTATTATTATTGTATTTTGTTGCTTTTATTATCATCTTTATTTTGATCTCTAATAAATTCCCATTTCATAGGAGAAGTATGGTCCGGTCGGTCTCGTTCACATAGATGCCCACGATGATGTCGCCGACACTATGTTAGGGGAGAAGGTCACTCACGGTACCCCTTTCCGTCGGGCAGCGGAAGAGGGGTGTCTGGATCCGAAGAGGGTCATTCAGATTGGATTGAGGGGGTCAAATTACAGCCCCCCAAACGACCTCTACGAATACCAAAAAGAGATGGTAAGCGCTTTATAAGCAACATTTTTTTTCAATATCTTTAAAAAAATAATAAAAAAATTGTTAAAATTTTATTTTTGTTGTTGTTGTTATTGTTTTATTATTATTGTCATTATTAGTAGTAGTATTAGTTTTATTAATTATTAATCATTTATTACTTATTTAATATTTATTATTTATTATGTATTGTTTATTATTTATTATTTAATATTTAATATTTATTATTTATTATCTATTATAACGTAGACAAGTAATCATCCAGCGTCATAACTTCTGTACCGTTGAATTGTTTGTACACAGTACAATTTCAGATTCAAAATCCATTTCACTTTTCTTTAAGTGAATCGTAGCAGTTTACTGACCTGTGCATGACAGCCATGATTGATGAAGGGGGGGGGGGGGAGTAATATATGTTATTCCTTTGAGTCTTATAACAGATACAAAATTAAGAAACATTTCAAATGGCAGTTTATGTGAAAATGTTTTAAATAGATAATTTTGCTAATAGAAGTCTTGCATTATCATTGCTTGCAATCGTTTTAGAAAAATTAGATTAAAACACATTTCCTTTAAGTTTCAAAATATAGCATATAACTTTAGAGAGTAGTTAATAATAATAATAATAATAATATTTAATTTTTAAAGATTGTATGCCTTATGCTCATCAGTATCCAAACTACAGTCGTCACAGTGTTTTGTTTTGTATCAAAGCTGTGACATAAAAATCTATTTAGGAATTTCTCGATTTTTTTCTTTATTTTCCAAAAGAGCATCAAAAATAATGTCCAAATGTAGAAAACCATTTGAATATGTAAAGTAATGGTTGAGTTATGACCATCTTAATTAACAGATTTCCTATAGGAACTGAGTGTTACTTTTCTCTGGTTCGTAATGTCTATAGGGTTTCCAGGTTGTACCCGCCCATCGGTGTTGGCATAAATCTATGGAACCATTGATGGAGAAAGTCAGAAACATGATGGGAGATGGTCCGGTCTATCTGTCCTTCGACATTGATTTCATAGACCCTGGACTAGCACCAGGAACAGGCAAGTACCAATTTCAACAAGGGAAACGCTCTCGGCGGTCTCGCCTGCATAACGCAATCCAATATGATAAACCAGAACCTCAATGACGTAGCACTCATCCGCATCTCGCAACAACAAATATCGTAAATTTTATGTGGTACACTTTTGAACTGGTCAAAAAATAAAAATTTGATGCCCTGGAAGGGACATAATTTCATTTCATTTGCATAAAGTACCATAAATAATCAATGGAGCAAAATCTCACAATTCTGTGTAGAAGTTTAGTGATCCCAATTTAGCTCTACCCGCTAAGGCAAACCAAATCAAAATCGGTCAGGAAATGAGGGAAAAGAAGCAATTTTTGTTATTTTGGGAATAAATTTGCATAAATTACCATAATTAATAAATGGAGAACAATTTCAAAATTCTGTGTAGAAGTTTAGTGTACCAAAGTAAGCTCTACGATATAAAGCAAACCAAATCAAAATCGATCGAGAAATGAAGGAGAAGAAGCCTTTTTTGTGATTTCGAATAAATTTGCATAAATTAGCATAGATAATGAATTTCACGATTCTGTGTAGAGATTTTAAATCCCCCTCCTAGCCCTATCATATGAAACAATCAGAATCAAAATCGGTTGAAAAATAACGAAGGAGCATTTTGAAAATCTTGATGTTGATGCCACAACAAAGTCTAAGTTTGTTGACCTTAAATGACCTTTGACCTTAACTTAGTGACCTGAAATTCTACTCACATGATTGGAGAGACTTGATAACCCTATAGTCCAAGTTTCATTGACTAAGAACTTATACTTTCAAAATTATATCAAAAATTCAAAAACTTAACCTTAGGTTAAGTTTTTGATGTTGACGCCGCCGCCGTCACCGGAAAAGTGGCGCCTATGTCTTGCTTTTTGCTACGCAGGCGAGACAAAAATGGTGAAAATACACTCTATCAACATTTAAAGAAACGTTAGTGGGCAAAATTGATTCAGAAACATACAAAATACCTACTAATTACCCTGTTATACATGTATATATCTTTGTAAATATCATTCTGTGGTATGATACTCATGTATGAGAACAAATAATGAGATGAATTTATTAACGATATTGAAACAGTGAGAACTCTTCTTCGAAACTAACATTAATTAAATTCTTCTTTAACAAAAATGATACGCTATGCTGATCTTACAATTTTTAACACGCTTTCCTTCTTCTTTTGTTCCATGAAAATCCATTTGTGTTTGGATTTTATTTCAATGAAATCCTATACGATTGAAATTATTTTCATGTATTGAACTGAATTGAAATGTATTTTGCTTAGACACCAGCCCAAGTTATTTTCCACACGTTATTGAATGGGCTATTCTGTGATTTTTATGCTTACTCTATAACAGGTACTCCAGAAATAGCTGGTCTGACAACGATTCAGGCATTGGAGATTGTGAGAGGATGCAAAGGCCTGAATTTAGTCGGAGCTGATCTGGTAGAGGTAAATATATTTTTCCCTTTCTCCTAACTTTGTGCAGTCATTCAGTTAGAGGGAGGGGAGGAGAGGGGAGGGGGAAAGGTGGTATGATTAGTTTTCCAATTGTATTTCACACCATCTTCATGAAGGGGGGGGGGGGGAGGGAATCGGCATAATTCCTTAAAGTGACTCAGTAAACTTGTTGAAGGTTGATGAAAAAAAATGTGTAATTTTTGTATGAAATGTTACTCATTATATTTCTTCAACTGTACTAACCCTCCAGCATGCAAACAATCTTGAAACAAATTCTCAAACCACAAAGATATTTATGGCTTTCTTTGAAGGCGTCACTGTGCGACACCAACCAACCATTTTTTAATCTTCCCAACCGTTGTTCCATGAAAAAAAAAAGACATAAAACAGGCTTTAAAAAAATCTTTCAACACTTAACTATGTCTGGAATATATATTGAGCCAATTTATTGGATTGTGACAATTTTCATTCACTTAAAATATAATTAAATTGTAATAATATAGTTGGGAGAATAAGGAATCGATCAGATCAGCTTATCCCAATTTGTATCATTAATAAGGTCCGTTTTCACTCAAACTTTCAGATAATCTTCAATTGTACATCTACCATTGAATTCATTTTCTTAGCACCATTTTCTCTCATCTGAACAATGTTACCAAGTCCGTTGAAGTATTCAATTGAAAGTCAATCGTGGTTCCTTGCAGAACGCAACGTGACTTTTCAATGAAAATATATACCGGTATATTTTTAACATTTTGACAGGTGTCACCACCCTATGATCCAATGGGAACGACTGCCCTCATCGGAGCTAATCTTCTCTTTGAAATGCTGTGTGTACTCCCCGGTGTGAAATACTATGAAATGGAGGATTTCATATGAATTAGGGTTCTAGGACACCTACCCCCTGGAGCCCCCGGATAACCACCCCCAGTCAACTACCCCCTAGGACAACCACCCTCTAGGACAACTACCCCCTACAAAAACTATGCTCTCGAACAACTACCCCCAAACAACTATCCTAGGGGGTAGTTGTCCAGGGGGTAGTTGCCGGGGGTAGTTGTCCTAGGGGGTAGTTGTCCTGGGGGTAGTTGACTGGGGTGGATGTCCAGGGGGTAGGTGTCCGGATACGATGAATTAGCATCAGTGTTGTATAGTCGAGTACACAACTTCCAAGAATAAGAAAGAGTTCAAAATGTACACATGTATTTTGTTCTTTAGAAGAAAGTATCAACTTCTGCTCGGAGTTTGAGAAAATATTTACACAAAAACATAAGAAATAATGAACATTCGTACAAGAAGAAAATTGTTTTGTGATATAATTTGTACTTTATATGTACTTTATATGTACTTACATTATTTTGTTCACACAATTCATAATAATTCAATATAATTTCTCCTATACTATAGTACTATTTGTTAAAAAAATATAAAAATGTACACAAGTAATTAACAATGAAATTTTAAGGCTCACACACAGTATAAATGTACTAACCTCCATTGCCTGAACCGGGTGGTTCCTACAATACAATCTATGAGAATGAAATAATTAAATAGTCCAATTATTGAGGTAATGAAGATATTTACACACAATCACACATATGTACGAATATTCATAACCTTGAATGTACAACATACAGTTAACAAGTAAGTTATTCATACTCCTTGTAAATTTGATGTTCTTTGTGTTTTTGGTAACTTAAAGGCCCACTGCACTACTTGTAGCTACTTGCGCCCTCTATATAACAAACAATGCCTAATCGGTGACCATTGGTCCCCCATGATCCTCTTTTTCTTATGTTAACTGAGAGCTGAGTTGATGAATTAACCACCTTTCCAGTGACCTTGCAGGGCGGTCTAATCCCCATGTAAACTACGGCAGATAAGCTTTAAGAATGGAAGGTGGACCTTTGAATTAGGGCCTTTGTCGAATACTTTTTGATATAAGCTTTAATATGTCACATTCTCAAGAAACTTAAAACAGGACAAATTAATTTTTCACATACTTAAACTTGGTAAGGGTATGAATAATTTAGTTGTTAACTATACATGAACTGTAATCATTTGTTTCTAAGATAAAAAAATATTTCATATTCATATTCATAACTGCAGATGAAGTTTTTCCTGATCTAGCTTTTTTTAAAAGTCATTGCTTTATATGGTATGCCAAGTGTCTAATTACAAACACACTGCTCTCATAGTTATATGCCAAATTGAAGAAACATATATTTATTTATTTAAAATAGTTTAATTCATTGAAAAAATATATTTGCGGCCTGAGAGCTGAATTGCATTTTTTGTATACATCAGTGACAAAGTAAAATTACACGTAAAACATATGCATGAAAACATTATGGTAGTGAAACTGCAATTCTTTTTGTACATGATATTTAATTGTGCTTCTATGCCACATATTTTTAAGTTATTAAATTGTGATGAGAAATTGATTTCATGACATCTTGATTCTTATTTATCCAGTATAGAATTCTAATAATTTATTCTAAATACTTGCTCAAGGGTCAAAAGAACGACACTTGTCTTTGGACTCCATAATCAGTAGACAAACTCTAGTGGGTGTCTCACCTGGATATACAATTTACATATAATGCACGAGTCCATTTACCAGTAAAAATATTATCTATCAATACTCAAGTTAAGGATGAGTGCATCTATCATATGAACCCGTCAGGCTGAGTGTGAGTACTACAGACGCATAAGCAGCCTCAACAAGAGCGGATAGATTGTTTAACAAAGGATCGAAAACTTGCGTCATTGGTAATATACAGATAAACTCCTAGATCCTTGTCGCTTGATTAAACAACGAGTCATTTTTAAATTGCTCTCTGTCATTATCAATGTTGATCAATTCCTAAGTTTAAGAGGAGACTGTAGCGATCAGAGAGTGCAAGCGCACAAGTGCAAGAGCCTTTTAAGTAGAGGTGCATCAATTTCAAATATTGATTTAATTTGAATCATTGCATAAGGGAAGGTTAGATCAAACAATTATAAAAAAATCCCTGTTTAAAAACATACAAAGTAATTATTAACAGTTTAAGACAGTAAAATACAGCCCCACTTTTGCACTTGAAGAGCTCACCGGACACTTCCGAGATTTGAAACATCACTCAAGGGACCGAATTAGCATAATATTATTATTGAGAAATAAGTGCACTGAAAATAAGTTCATTAGTTATAGGGCGTCGTCTGCTTACGCATGATCGGTCACTGATGCGACATCATTAAAACATTGCTAAAAAATTTGGCGAAGCACTCGTAAATCCCACATCCTGAGAGGTTTTTTTTAGTTGTGTTAATTCATTTATTATCCAATACACAGTTGATCTAAAACTTACACTATTGTTATCTGCAAGCTCCTTGGTATCTCGTGATAAATTACTGGTCATAGTTGTAATTATTTTGATGAATATTTACTTTAACCCACCTCCTGGGTAATTTGGCAAGTGGCACTAGTAATACTTGACTCCAGGAAGAACGCAGAGCATCTCAAACAAAAGATGCGCTCCGGTGTATGCTGTTATACCGGTGGTGTCATATGGAGGAGAAACCTGCAATAGAATGAGAAAGTTATACAATGAACCGTGTTTAATTCCTTAATGTCTACGAGCCGATTATTGCCAAAAACCTCAGAAATGTCAAGTTATGGGTCACATCACCCGGGGGGGGGGGGGGGGAGGGGGGTGAGGGGGCTGGTTACTCACATATTAGGACAACCTCTAATGGGTCACATTTTCACAAAAAATCCCTAAACATTTTTACAAAAATACCATTAAAATCAAGGGTGTCGATTTGTATCCGTGGTTGGGGGGGATGATCCCATAGGAAAGAAATGAGCCTGCCGCATACTCCTGCGGCAGACTTGCCGCAGATCTGCAGCAGACCTGCCGCAGACAGTCATCTTTTTCACATGCAAATTAGTTTTGCCGCAGACTTGCCGCATACTCTTTCAGTATGATGAAGAGTCTGCGGCAGGTCTGCCGCAGACTTGCTGCAGACCTGCCGCATACTCTTTCAGTATGATGAAGAGTCTGCGGCATCTGCGGCAGGTCTGCCGCAGACTTGCCGCATACTCTTTCAGTATGATGAAGAGTCTGCCGCAGACTTGCCGCATACTCTTTCAGTATGATGAAGAGTCTGCGGCAGGTCTGCCGCAGACTTGCTGCAGACTTGCCGCATACTCTTTCAGTATGATGAAGAGTCTGCGGCAGGTCTGCCACAGACTTGCCGCATACTCTATCAGTATGATGAAGAGTCTGCGGCAGGTCTGCCGCAGACTCTTCGTCATGAATATTCATATCTCATATAGACCTGCTGCAGACCTGCCGCATACTCTTTCATATCCAGTACATGGCAATAAAGTATGCATGTAGAAGAACCAGTGATAAACTGATTGATACTTCATAATCGATATTGGCAATATCGATATTACCAATTAGGTAATACCAATATATATCGATATTACCAATTAGGTATATTCTATTCTCAATTGTATTAACTTCATCACATTGATCATTTGAAGTGTATTCAAGAGTAACATTTAAAGTGACACAGGCTCGTACACATATATATACTAAATATGTATATTGTTTCTTGGTTAGTAATCATAGTTTCTTGGTTAGTAATCATAGTTTCTTGGTTAGTAATCAATATATCTATTGCTTAAACGTGAATGTAATTGTAACATGATCAGACAAAATAATCTATTAGTTAATAATGACAAAAGGAAAATAGAAATCACAAAAATGATGTGCATTGTCTTAATTTGCTTAACAAATCATGATAAATGTATTTTTCTGTCACACGTGTAAAGTAATAATGAATATGCATGAGATGATTGGTTTCAATTGGCCCTATTAGACTTTAATGGGATTTCCTGTGGCAGACCTGCCGCAGACTGTTCCTGTGGCATACTGGTATGCGGCAAGTCTGGAGCAAAGTTTCGCCCTGCCGCAGATCTGCCGCAGATCTGCCGCAGACTGTTCCTGTGGCATACTAGTATGCGGCAAGTCTGGAGCAAAGTTTCATCCTGCCGCAGATCTGCCGCAGACTGTTCCTGTGGCATACTAGTATGCGGCAAGTCTGCAGCAAAATTTCATCCTGCCGCAGATCTGCCGCAGACTGTTCCTGTGGCATACTAGTATGCGGCAAGTCTGGAGCAAAGTTTCATCCTGCCGCAGATCTGCCGCAGACTGTTCCTGTGGCATACTAGTATGCGGCAAGTCTGGAGCAAAGTTTCATCCTGCCGCAGATCTGCCGCAGACTGTTCCTGTGGCATACTAGTATGCGGCAAGTCTGCAGCAAAATTTCATCCTGCCGCAGATCTGCCGCAGACTGTTCCTGTGGCATACTGGTATGCGGCAAGTCTGCAGCAAAATTTCTTTCTGCCGCATACTTCGGCATACTCTTTGCCGCAGACTAAAAGTCTGCGGCAGGTCTGCGGCATACTTTTCACTTTCCTATGGGATAGGTGCCAAAATATTTCGGCCATGGATCAAAGCAACCAAGAGGTAGAAGCGTGTGGCATGTTGCACGGCGCCTCCCCAAGGGCGTAGCCAGGATTTCATTTTAGGGGGCGGTAGTGAGCACGCAAAGCTATAGGGGGTTGGGTGCACGAAAGGGGAGCTTTCCCACTCCCCGCGAAGCGCGGAAGCTTTGACGTTTCATTAACTTATTAGAGAAAGAAAACGATTCGTTGGACCGTTCTCGACCCTTAATCCTTCTTTGAATCAAGTTCCCCTTCCTCCGCGCGTAAGCTCTGATGGTTCATTAGATTATTAAAGAAAGAACGTGATTCGATGTACCATTCTCGACTCTTAATCCTTAATGTTTGAACAAGTTCCCCTTCCTCCGCGCGTAGCGTGGAAGCTCTGAAGTTTCATTAGATTATTAAAGAAAGAAGACGATTCGATGTACCATTCTCGACTCTTAATCCTTGTCTGAATTCAGTTTCCCCCCTCCCGCGCGAAACGCGGAAGCTTTGAATTAAATTATTAGAGAAAGAAGACGATTCGTTGTAACGTGTCCTTGTCTGAGTGCAATTCGCCCCCGCCCTCCCGCGCGAAGCGCGGAAGCTTTGACGTTTCAATAAATTATTACTTTTAATCCTTGTCTGTATTCATTTTCGCCCATCCAGCGCTAAGCGCGGAAGCTTTACCGTTTCACTAAATTATTAGAGAAAGAAGACGATTCGTTGTACTGTTCTCTATATTAATCCTTGTTTCCCCACACGATGTACGTATGGAACGTTCGTTTGCAAATCGTTGCATGCACAGCCCGAATGGTGGGTAGCATGTTATCTCCCGGCAGTGCTTGTCACAATAGCTCCTGGAAAGGAATTGTATACTACTGTTGATGTTAATGGCCACTAATTAGGCCCAATAGTGACTATACAAACTATATGCTCTTCCTGGCTATTTGGGAATGTGTCAGTTTGCAACAGAAATGGAGAAACGCAAATTTTTTTGAAAATCATGTGATATCACGAACATTTATAAATCACTCGTATGAAATACACCAGTTACATAGGCCTATATCAGCTTTTTAATAAAACAAAAATAAGTTGTGACATGATATTCGTTCTCCAAAAACGAAAAAAAGAAGGAAATATCAGGAAATAAAATGAGTAAAAAAAATAAAAATAAAGATACAATGACGTGAATTTTTAAAAGGGTGAACAGAAACAACGTAACAACTAGTGAACTTATCTTATAAGTCATACTAATGTACGAAAATCTTTCTCCTTGTCTCCGATCTCATCACGAATTTGTCACAGAGTTCATCTATGTTTACATTATCCAGCATTGTCTGATGTTGCAGATTGCTACTTTTGCGCTTCGCGCTTAACATTTACCTCGTTGCTTTTTAACGCTGCGTCTTTGCATTTGGCGCACTGCATTTCTATGATGCTGTTGATTGAACAAATATAATAAATTCATCAATTCCTGATGAAGCCGTATGAGCGAGAATTAAATTTATTCTTGTCTCATATACGGTTGTCTCATTTACCTTGTATATATGTTTGTATTATGAAAATGAGAATTCTATGAATATAGAATTCTTTTAAAAAAATTCTATAGAATTCTATAAAACAATGAGATAGCAAAATGTGTATATTGACGGTCATCTTGCGAGTAATAACAATTAACTACTCTCATCGGGCTCTCACCATAAAATTTTGTCTTAATTTTTTTTGAGGGTGAATTATTGGGGGGGATGATTGTACAGGCCATCCCCCCAACCTGAAATATTGGGGGGGATATATCCCCCCCATCCCCCCCGGGATCGACACCCATGATTAAAATGTTTTTTTTTCTTTAAAATTTGAATTTTTTTCGGATGTTTACCATGCATACACCCCCTAAACACCAGAAAATTGAGAAAAATGCCCCCAAATAATGGGTAGGAGTTTCAAGGCTTGAGCGGCACACCCCCCGTCCAAACGAAATCTCGAGCCCCCCTCCCCCCCCCCCCCCACATCAATGATGAAGGCTGTAGCTGAACATAAAATTTTGGTGGTAAATATTCTGTACTGAGATTAAAAGTTTAACTTTCAAAGTAAATTATACACATGTATGCACTTCCAACACCAAAGAACTCTCATAACTGTAAAGGCATAGTGTAATACAGTCAACTTGGGGCTTTAGTTTCATTGTTGAAACCTAGAGCAAAAGTTAAATTAATACGACTTTTAATTTGAAAAATTATATTGTGTCATACAAGTCGACTGAGGATCGAATTCATTGCAAAGAGGAAAAACAAAAAATCAAGAAGCAAATGACAAAGTGGCAAAATATTGACAGGTTTTTCTGCGTCTCGTAATGTGTGAAATTACTTTCGGTGAAAAGATTTCCAAGAAATATGGGTTTTCAATTTCATGTTGTGTCTTGTGATGTATTTCATTCTGTCAAAAAATGTTTTAATGACATATCATGTTATAATGAATTACACCGTCTATCTAAAGTTGAAGTAATAAATGTGTACAACAGCGTTATTGTTTATTTTGTACATAACAAATGTAACACATATTTTGTATTATGTTTACGTTGATGTTCTAAAAAATAAAACCTATAAAGGGATTGGGTAACTTTGTCTCAGATTCTGAAATAAAATCCTGGATTTAGCTCATGCTGCAATGATAATTATAAACCTTTAGGGTCAGTCAGGAACCCCATGACTTTTTCAAGTCGATCTGTCTGATTATCAAGATATTTATGATTGGAAATCGAAATTTCAAAAACCATTTTCCTTCCAGTTTTTATAACAATACAGTCTATTGGAAAAAATGAGTATGGTAAAACTGGTCACTCAAAGAGTTTTACTCTTTTGAGGCACTTCATGGTAATTTTGAAGCACAATTTTTTTAGGGCTTCAATATTATACCATATCACAGACACTGATAACATGCATCTCAGATAAACGATGCCTTTAAGATAAAAATAAAAACTAGACTTGAATTCGTCACGAAGACGAATAAGGTGGTCTGTCTAAGTCTTATGATAGATTTGAGAATGGGAGAAGTTATATAGACATGTAAACAATGATGATGATGATGATGATGATCTTGATAGTAATGGTGATGACGATGATGACGATGATAATGATAATGTTGATGATGACGATGATGATGTTGATGATTATGATCATGATCATGATGATCATGATCATGATCGTGAGCATGATCCTGACATCTGATTGAAAAAATGAGGGAGATTTAGATAGCATATAGTCTCAGCTACATTATACTCAAAAATCAATAAAAAACAAGCAAAAATAACGGCGATATTGCTCGCAAAAGACAGGAATGTAGAATCCAGATTTGAGAAAAAGTCATGTCCAATAGAGAATACACGCAAAATGTGAAAAATTGACATGCCTCCTTTAATCGCAAAAATACGCCATGATGCTTTTGTCAAAATGAAAAATCGTGGCGACGGCATTTGTTGAAAATTGTCTCAGTCGGCTAAAACATATCAAAATTTGGAAGAAAATTGATCAACATTTACAGAGATACACTGCAAACAGTATGCCTAGGGTGTGATTGTTACGTCACAATGATGGAGTTCGGTCATAGTGCGCATTTTGTTATATGCGTAATATACATTGTCATGGTCACCAGCAGCTGGTGCGCGATGAAATGTACAACTGGCTCGATTATTGCTCACTACTTTCCCACGCATTTTGCCGTTGACTTTTCAGATCGAGCAATAATATTTATAATGTATTTCGTATAGGCGTGTTTTTGCCCATATGCTATATATTAAAAGAGCTCGCACGCAATAATGCAAGGCCGTCCAGAGGATTTTTTTATGTTGGAAACCGGGGTAAAATGCAATAAATTATTGAAAATTTATTGCATTTTCTGTTGTTTTTTTTAATTCATGGAAACTGCCCTCTACCCTAGCCCCCGCTGCGTACAGTCATGGTTCAGTGACAAAGCAATGGCCTCGTAACTGTGAGGCCCCAGGATCAAAACCGTGTCGATGTGCTATAAGGGCCCTTTTGTGGGGCATTAATCCTCATTACTGTCATTTATGACTTAAGGGCATAGGTCCCCTAGTTGATAAGCATAGTAGCATATACATGATTTAGCAGTCACGCAAAACACACATTGGCAAATCATTGTTCAATAAAATCTGAGAATTATACTATTATTTATCTAGATCTAGTATTTTTAAATTATTTTTAAAATAATTCCATAAATTCCGGATAAAAAAAAAATAGAATCCACCTTTATGAGCGACAGTGTAGGAGGCTGCCCCCAAAAAAGAAGTGGGCGGGGACGCTAAACATGTATATTCTTTTTACATGGCCTAAACGACAAGGTATCAGATATCCATTGTTTTGACATTCCTTTTCCCTTAGATATAAACACGCAAAATCATGCATTTCGTGAGAAATTATATGCGCGAGAAATATACTGGGCGAATTGTCTGTAGGGCGAATTTAATCTGACCAAGATTTTGGCCGATTCGAATTGCATGCACACTCGTACTCATGGTCATATGAGTATCCGAGTACTGCTGTTTTGTGCTGTTGTGCTGATTGCTAGCTTAGCTTTGGTAAGAAATCGGTTGTTGCTATTGTATTACTTTATCGTGAATCCTTTCTTATTAGTTTGTTGGAGATTTTGCGTTATCGCATAAGTGTGTGAGTGTATTAAACTTTTAAAGGCATTGACTTTGTTTATATCTATAATAATGTTTGCAGTTACAAATCAAGTCTGAGATGCGATACATCTTACGTATACATGTATAGCCTAGGGTCTACGTGTAATATCATCAGCTCAGCGAGTGTGATTGTGATTGAATTTTGAAGCCCTACGAAAAACAAAAAGGAAGTGTTTCAAAAAAGTGAAAATCTTTGACTCAGTTTGACTTTGAGTGACCGGTTTTACCATACTCATTTCCCCCAATAGACCGTAGACCTAGTCTAGATCTAGTTCTAGATCTAGGTCAGTGTTGTTATAAATTAAAAACCGTAAGTCCGTAGGGATCTAGGCCTAGTACTATACTACTACTAGATCTAGATACTAGATCTATCTGACTATAGGCCTAGATTAGGGAGGCCAATGCCCGGGCGTAAGGCTTCTACGCCTACGATTTGTGCGCTCGTCGTCCAACTCCAAGTCAGAAAATTACCAGAAGAAAAAAAAAGGGGAAAAAAAAGAAAACAAATATCTAGGGTCTATGGAATAAAATGTATAACAAATACACAATTAAACACTCCACAACATACCTATAATCACGGATCTGTAACGATCTTTCACCATTTATTGACGATCTTGCAGATTTTGACGTATTTTGATCCAATAATTGGGCTAGCAGACGAAAAAAACGGACGCACAAGAGAAACTAGAGGGTGATGAGGTTAGCTCACTAAAATCCTTCTCAATGACTGAAGGTAGATCCTAAAAATATGGAACCAATTTAATATCAAAGAACTTTTGAAAGAGATTAACATATCAGATGTGCACAAATGTCACTTTTAACAACTAGAAAATATAACGAAAAAAGATTATATCTTTTTAATTGCAGATTTTTACAAACTGCACATTCGAAGGTAGATAGAGTACGATGTTTTTGTCAATCTTGCGTTGGTTTGAGCCCCATACTAGCTAGAGCCATCTCAAATTGAGAAGGAAAATTGTGAACAGAGACCTCATTGTTTGAGCCCCAAATAGAAGTCTTGCGACATCATAATATGAATATTTATGAGCTCCGGTCTCATCGCGCGCAAAACAAATTTGACGTAGTCTCACACATTCTAGTACCTTTTTCTCAGCACTAGACACCAGTGTCGTGCAGTAATGTATGAGAAGTGTAAAAAAAGACATTTCAGTAAAAAAAAAAAAAGTCTACGTGAGCAGTCTATACTCCAATTGAGAAGTGTAATGAATGCCATGATTTGAGCGTGTGTGTTTTAGTGTATGATATCATCATATGGTTAGTGAGAGAGAGAGAGAGAGAGAGGGAGAGAAATATCTCCGTAAGTAGTACACGTCTATCAATGCGTGCAGTCATATTTGATTCCGTATTGTGATCGCTGCATGCAAGTGCAAGTTGGATTTATCGATCGATGATAATGCAGTGTCAGATCTTTACTGATGTCTGAGGAAATAGTAATTGGAATACATCACAAAACTAAGGTAGGCCTATTTATTTATTTAATTTTTAATTACTTTCTTAATTTACAATGAGTGGCTTTCGAGCTTTCTCTCCATTATGTTTTGACCCTCCATGCCATGGCTAGCATGGTCGATCGCGGCTTGCATGCAATTACCGTACCTGGCCTGCAGTACTGTGTCGGTGTGTGCGACTAATTCAAGGCTAGCCGGTGATGATGAATGTACTTTCGCGCGAAGTTTTGAACTTGTTGTCCGGGCAATGACCATGATGACACGCCCATTCCCTCGGGCCTGTCTAATTCTCAACGTAATTGAAATTGATTGTTTCAAGGCTCTTACGTACGGCCAGGCGTAGAAGGAACCTCATAGGAACTAGCTGGATATCTCCTATTTTATGGAACTTCTGGAGTCGGCAGATGGGTGAGTTTTCTTAGTGAAAGAAAATGCTTTCTTTTAATGTTTGTTTTATTATAAACAAATTAGTAATTAAAAAGTTAGATTTGGGCATTGGCCTCCCTACCTAGATCATAGATCTAGACTAGACCTAGATCTAGTCTAGATCTATTAATTTCTAATTCCAATCATAAATATCTTGATAGTTGATAATTAGACAGGTCACAGCTGACAGGCGATCGGCTTGTAAAAGTCATGGGATAATAATTATCGCCTCGCCAAAGAAGGAGGGGATCTAGACCCCTGTATTAATATGCTGCTCGATGCCCTTCCTTCTTTGTGCCGTAACAAATCTGGTTTAAAATAAATAACTTTAGTAATGTTTGACGGATTTTAATGAAATTTGATATGAAGGTAAATGGTAGATCTATAAAAACACAGCATAAGGTCAATTTCGGAGTTTGTAGGTCAAAGGTCATGGCTCATTAAATATGCGAATCTGGTTTCTATTCGATAACTTTAGTAATGTTTGACGGATTTTAATGAAATTTGATAGGAAGGTACATGGTTTAAAAACATAGCATAAGTTCAATTTTGGAGTATGTAGGTCAAAGGTCATAGCTCATTAAATATGCGAATCTGGTTTCTGTTTGATAACTTTAGTATTATTTGATGGATTTTCATGAAATTCGATATGAAGGTACATAGTATAAAAACACAGCATAAGTTCAATTTCCGAGTATGTAGGTCAAAGGTCATAGCTCATTAAATATGCGAATCTGGTTTAAAATCAATAACTTTAGTAATGTTTGACCAATTTTAATGAAATTTGATATGAAGGTAAATGGTATAAAAACACAGCATAAATTCAATTTCGGAGTATGTAGGTCAAAGGTCATGGCTCATTAAATATGCGAATCTGGTTTCCGATCGATAACTTTAGTAATGTTTGACAGATTTTAATCAAATTTGATATGAAGGTACATGCTATCAAAATACAGCATAAGTTCAGTTTCGGAGTATGTAGGTCAAAGGTCATAGCTCATTAAATGTGCAAATCTGGTTTCTATTCGATAACTTTAGTAATGTTTGACGGATTTTAATGAAATTTGATAGGAAGGTACATGGTATAAAAGGCAAGTTCAGACTAGTCTCGGAAAAATGCGCAGTGCTCGTCGTTAGCTGTAATGCGTATCAGAACAAACCCAAACAAAGACGTGATCGTAACGAGAAAAAAATCATTAAAAACTACGAGAGCACAATTGGAAAGACAACTACTCAAAATTATCGTAAGCAGATACATAACTTGGAGGAAGAATACAATAGTTGTCCAAGAAAAGCCACATAAATAGTGATATTTAAGGAGTTACTACAGGTACAATCATTATCCGAATGGGCCTGCTGATATGTCAGAATTACACGTGTTTAAATTGAACACGAGGCTATAGAAACCAAATACCGCCCTCTACGGTGAAAAGCAGTATAACAAAGGATTCTAGTATTTGCAGCAGGCGATAAAAATGTACCCAGTTACTCCTCGATTATCACAATTTCTGTGGCATTTCTTGGGCGATTATTGAATTCTTTGTCCAAGTTATGTACCCGATTATGGTAATTTTGAGCAGTAGTTGTCTTTCCAATTGCGCTCTCGTAGTTTTTAATGATTTTTTTCTCGTTACGATCACGTCTTTGTTTGGGTTCGTTCTGGCACGCATTACAGCTAACGACGAGCACTGCGCATTTTTCCGAGACTAGTCTGAACTTGCCTTGCAACAGCTATCCGTATCGAAACTTCGTGATTACCAAGTAATTTTCAGCTTTTAAAAAAAAGCATGCGATGTTTAAAATAAGAGATAAATATTTATTTTGTCTTTAAAAAATTATATGATCGGTATATTGTAAAGAAGAATTTTTTAGAAAGCTGTTTTATTATTCTAACATTCATATTTTTTGACCAGATTTATTCAACCTGCATAAATCAAAATGGCGGCTGGAACGTTGTCATTCTATTTTTGCCCCAGTTTTTTTACTTTTAGAGGCACGATAATGGCACTAAACATCGCCAATCATGGATGAAAATAATGTCAAATGGAAGAATATACCGATCTGAGCCGAGGTATGCATTAGTTAATTGATTTGATTGATAAAAAAGGTCACTTTTAAGGGACATACTGATGATAATAATCATGATATGCGCTTTTTATAGAGGCAAGTGACAAATCCTGCGAGCTGATTTCGGGACACCGGGTCCCGATAGGTGCAAGGCCGTCGGGACCCGGTTTATGAAAATCCCGACATGACTCAGGCCTAATCAAAACACGGCCTAAGTTTGATTTCCCAGTATATAGGTCAAAGGTCATAGCTCATTAAATATGCGAATCTGGTTTCTGAAATTGATAACTTTAGTAATGTTTGACGGATTTTAATCAAATTTGATATGAAAGTACATGGCATCAAAACATGGCCTAAGTTTGATTTCCCAGTATGTACCCTGCGAGGGGATGCTATGCTTTGCGTTGACTTGTTTTATTTATGTCATTTAGCATTATGAATGAGGGCTCATTATTTGTATTTATTGTAATATATTCATATTGGTATTTTATTAAATGTAATTTTTTTGTTTTTTTTGTTTGTATTTTAGGTTACTGAGAGTTCAAGAGTTGCAGAAAGTAAGTTGATATGCTTAGAAAGGCTGAAGTCAAGTAGTTTTTAAATTAAAGCTATGACGGAATGAAACAGATCCGCATAATTGGGAACAATTGAATGCAGAATACGAAAGCTATGGCTTTTAGAAATTGTCTATATAACTTTTTGGACACTACCAAGTTACTTTTAATTATGTCAGTAAAGGTATAGACCAGTTTTGGAAACGCCCCCCTCTCAAAAAATGAAATGGTACCTTTTATTACCAATCATGTGAAAGAATATGTTTTGACTAATACCTGATGATACAAATTTTGATACTAATTGATATATTTGGTAAATTATATCTATCCGGAGTGGATAGATATCGCGCATGTGTCGCATAGTCCCATATACATCTTTCTGTGTACAGTGCTTGTAACTTTACCATGACTGGGTCAAATTTCTCATCATTTTGATGATCCACAACCTTTCAGTACACACCAATACTTACCGTATATGCTAGATGATCAACCTTTTGTGATCGATTCCACAACGTTTCCGAAAAAGTTTGTTTAAACACCTAGTGCAAATGATAGATGTATTTTGATTTTAGTCCAATGCAATACATATAGTACAGGTGACCTTGCCTAAGTCGAACTTGGATAAGTCAAAAATTGCTATGGTTGAACGTCTACACGTAGCCCATCCTGTTTTGTCCCATTATTTTATAACCCTCCTAAATCAAAATTTGTCTAAGTCAAAGCTATTTTATGGGTCCCAAAAGATTTGAGTTAGGCCATTAATTTTTGTTTACATGTTTAGCGTCCCAATGCAATCGCATGACCAAAACTGGTCTTTACCTTTAAAGGTACTATGTCCCATTTGCAGGCCAACAAAATGAGAAGGCTACATTCGAACGGCATTTGAAAGATAATACTAATTTAGAAGTTCCCTAAAAAAAAAGGGGGGGGGGGCTTGAAAATGTCTTTAAGTTGGAAAATAACGACTATTAGTTGTCGAATCGACTTAAGAACTATAGAGCCAGTAAGTAATGGTCTTATTTTCAGACCATTGTACCGAATGGTCGTACATTTTATGCTGCGCAAAGATTCAATCAGTTTAATTTTGGCCATTACAAGCAGAAGTGGGATATTGATGTTGACAAATGTTCATATACCCTTTACAGCTCATTTTATGTACATGTATGTTATTACCAAAGAAGAAAAAAGCCAGTGAGTCACTCAATAGTGTCTGACAGGGAAGCTAGTATAGCAAGTAAACGGGTTTCTTTGCATAATATGAATATTAGGACACTGCTAATGTTTAAATTTGACAGATAGGACATACATGACATATTCATAATTTCTGCAAAGTTCTACATAATTTGATGTTGGCTGCAAAAGGGACCGACATAGTATCTTTAAGCATTGGATGAGGGCTCACTATTTGTATTTATTTGTGTAATATATTCATATTGGTATTTCATGAAATGCAATTGTTTTTTTCTTTTCTTTTTTTCTTTCAGGTTATTGACTGTTTTCAGAGTTGCAGAGAGTTGCAGAGAGTTGCAGAGAGTAAGTTGATCTGCTTAAGAAGGCTGAAGTCAAGTAGTTTTTAAATTAAAGCTACAATGGAATGAAACAGATCTGCATAATTGGGAACATAATTGAACGCGGAATAGGAAAGCTATGGCTTAATGAAATTTCTATATAACATTTTTGACACTTCCGTAGGTATGCAACATAATTTTGTGGACAATTCATAATACTCTTCCATTGGGTGTAGCCAAAATTTGAAGAGAATCCATAGTGAATTATGTAAGGAGTTGATAAAGAAGAAAAAGTTTTTTTCATTGAACACCTAGTGCAAACGTATAGATGTATTTTGATTTTAGTCCAATGCAAAACATATAGTACAGGTGACCTTGCCTAAGTCGAACTGGGATAAGTCAAAAATTGCTATGGTTGAATGTCTACACGTAGCCCATCCTGTTTTGTCCCATTATTTTATAACCCTCCTAAATCAAAATTTGTCTAAGTCAAAGCTATTTTATGGGTCCCAAAAGATTTGAGTTAGGCCATTAATTTTTGTTTACATGTTTAGCGTCCCAATGCAATCGCATGACCAAAACTGGTCTTTACCTTTAAAGGTACTATGTCCCATTTGCAGGCCAACAAAATGAGGAGGTTACATTCCAACGGCATTTGAAAGATAATACTAATTTAGAACTTCCCTAAAAAAAAGGGGGGGGGGCTTGAAAATGTCTTTAAGTTGGAAAATAACAACTATTAGTTGTCGAATCGACTTAAGAACTATAGAGCCAGTAAGTAATGGTCTTATTTTCAGACCATTGTACCGAATGGTCGTACATTTTATGCTGCGCAAAGATTCAATCAGTTTAATTTTGGCCATTACAAGCAGAAGTGGGATATTGATGTTGACAAATGTTCATATACCCTTTACAGCTCATTTTATGTACATGTATGTTATTACCAAAGAAGAAAAAAGCCAGTGAGTCACTCAATAGTGTCTGACAGTGAAGCTAGTCTAGCAAGTAAACGGGTTTCTTTGCATAATATGAATATTAGGACACTGCTAATGTTTAAATTTGACAGATAGGACATACATGACATATTCATAATTTCTGCAAAGTTCTTCAGAATTTGATGTTGGCTGCAAAAGGGACATAGTATCTTTAAGCATTGGATGAGGGCTCACTATTTGTATTTGCGTTGCCAATTTGAGGATCCCCATAGAAAGTACAACAAGTGTTTTCAAACTTTCATAACTCTCTTATTTTATAGCCGATTTTGATGAAACTTTTTTGAAATTGCTTCTCTCATATTACTCTTTCGTATGAGATGATTTTCTCCTTGGGTTTTGGTTTCCTTTTAGTTTTTGTGAGCAGATTTTTTACATTTAGGGTGTTTTATCACTATGACTATATGACTATGACTTTATTTTGGTCTCGGGATGCTCCACTGAGACTATCTTCTGGTTCCGCAAATCCCGGCTTGCCTTAATAGACCGCTGGCACCCGCGCCCGCACTAGTGGTGACGATAAATTGTGCACTGCATTTAATAGATGCACACAACACAGCGCTGTTGCAAAAGCGATAGTGGCTGGTCTTCTTACTTACGAAAATGCCAGATTACAAGTACTTAACATCTAAGCACACTTTCCAGCATCGCTCTAATTAAAGTAAGTATATTCTAGATTCTAATCTATAATCCATATTAATTCATAAACTTCATAATATGGTACAAACGAGCCCTTATCAGGGCTTTTCAATCATGTAAAAAGTGAATGGGGCTGGATCTGGCACATATCTATGTTGACTTAAAGGGGAAGTCTATTTTGAAGCAATAGTGATTTAATAATTAAGTCATTCTCATTTCAATAGATACGAGCTCCTTGATGATTTCTCAAGAATTGCCCAGACGTGTCTATTGAATTTAATTAATTTTTTTTCTATTCCTTTCTGTCTTTTGCAGGACCGAGGGTGGTACACTCCAAAGAACTCTCCAAAGAACTCTCCAAAGAACTCTCCAAAGAACTCTCCAAAGAACTCTCCAAAGAACTCTCCAAAGAACTCTCCAAAGAACTCTCCAAAGAACTCTCCAAAGAACTCTCCAAAGAACTCTCCAAAGAACTTGAACTTGCACTTGAACTTACACTTGAACTTGCACTTGAACTTGCACTTGAACTTACACTTGAACTTGCACTTGAACTATCTTGAACTATCTTGAACTATCTTGAACTATCTTGAACTATCTTGAACTATTTTGAACTATCTTGAACTATTTTGAACTAAAGAACTTCCAAAGAACTTGCACTTGAACTTGTATTTGAACTAGCACTTGAACTTGAACTATCTTGAACCTTGAATCTGAAACATACATACTGAATGAAACTTGAATCTGGAAATCTTGAATCGAATCAAAACTGGAACAGAATATTTCTAAAGATTGTATTGCCATTTTTAGAAGACATAATTATTGTCAATTATAAAGAAATTATTGGTAGTTTCTAGAAGGAATTAAAAGTAAACTGAAATAAAAAGAAGAACAATAGAGGGAAAGGAATCTAACTCTAATTCCTGGAACTTGATAAGACCATACTTACAGTTGAAAGCAGTAATATTGTAAATCTTGGGAAAGAAAAAAAAGAGGTATACATTTTAAAGAGTAAAGTAGATTGGAAAAGTAGTCGTTCAAGATAAATATTGGAAGTTTGAAGGACTGTATTGCCATTTTAGAAGACATAATTATTGTCAATTACAAAGAAATTATTAGCAGTTTCTAGAAGGAATTAAAAGTAAACTGCAATAATAAAAGAAGAATAATAGAGGAACAGGAATCTAATTCTAATTCCTGGAACTTGATAAGACCATAATTACAGTTGAAAGCAGTAATATTGTAAATCTTGGGAAAGAAAAAAAGAGGTATACATTTTAAAGAGTAAAGTAGATTGGAAAGTAGTCGTTGAAGATAATATTGGAAGTTTTAAGGACTGTATTTTAGAAGACAAAATTGCTGTCAATTAGAAAAAAAATCTGGGCAGTTTCTAGAAGGAATTAAAAGCAAAGTGAAATAAAAAGAAGAACAATAGAGAAAAAGCAATCTAATTCTAATTCCTAGAACTTGATAAGACCTCTATTAGAATTCAAAACAGTAGTATTAGTAATCTTGGGAAAGTAAAAAGAGCGTATACACAGCAAAGAATAAAGAAGATTGAACAAAATAGTGTGAAGAAGGCAATATTGCAAGTTTGAAAGACTGTATTGCCATTTTAGAAGACATAATTACTGTAAATTAGAAAGAAATATTTGGCAGTTTCTAAAAGGAATTAAAAACAAACTGAAATAAAAAGAAGAACAATAGCAAGAAAGCAATTTAATTCTAATTCCTAGAACTTGATAAGACCATAATCACACAAAATTTGTGTCAATATATAGAGTCCTAGAAAAGTGAGCGTTGTTGATTGTAAAGAGAAAAGGAAAGAAATCCTTCGATATATAGTGTTCAGAATTTTAAAAATAAAAGTAAGCTTGATTGTAGAGAGAGTAAGAAAGAAGATTGGGTCAGGATAAATATATAGTTTTAGAAATATAAGTGAGGTTGATTGATTTGAGAAAGAATAAGAAAGATATTTTGATCAGGATATAAAGTGAACCTGTTTGCAGAGAGAGAGTAACAAAGAAATTAGCAATTTGGGAACTTATATAGGCCTACAATACATTTAGGCTATTAATGACCTACTCATAATTTTAATAAAAAACGCCATCTTGAGACAAAAACATTATAGCTCCTTAACACAGTACAAGCTAGTGTATATAAAGCTAGGCTATTGAAATACCATAGAGTTTAATATCAGTAAGGATTAGTTTTTCATAATTCACAATAGGAATATTTAAATAAAAGACTATTGGAGTAAGGAATATATACAGAACATTATATATCAAAGTTACAGAACCGTTAATTGTAGACTTGTAATTATTAACCAGAACTGTTGCAAGTATATAAGCAAAATTTACCATGATGGATACAATTGAATTTAAGAAAACACTTGATGAAATCATGAATATACTGACTAGTTGTGCATTGGTGACCAACCCAGATCTTAATGAATGCTGTATCTGTAACAATGAAATCAAAGAAAATGAAAGTGATGCAAGATGTGACTGTTGTAGTAAGCATTTTCATGTGACATGTATGGGATTCCCTTGTGAAGACAGACTGAGTGACCTGACATTGATCTGGATTTGTTCATTTTGTGGCAATAACAACATGGCTCATCGCATGTTTGATCAAGTATGCATCCCTTCTCATTTCAATAGATACGAACTTCTTGGTGATCATGATGAACACTGTTACTTGGATTTGAACCAATCAAGGACCCTATCAAGTACGACCAACAAAAGAAAATGTGGCAGATCAAAGAAGAGGTATGGTAAAAAGGGAAAGAAAACCAATCGATTGAGAGGAACACAACATCATATAACTGACAGGCAAACAAATGAGTCTGATAGACATAATCCTTTGGCTATGGAAAATCCATCCCAAATAGAACACGAAGAGATGCAAAATGAAAAATTTGAGGATGACTGGGTAATTGTGAAATCAAGGAAGACGAAATGGGTGGAGAAACTAAAATCAAGAAAATTGTATCCCAAATCAATAGATGATCATCAAACAGACAGGAAAATCAGAAGAAAATCAGTGAATGGCAAAGTCTTAGAACCTGGTGTAACTTACATCGGCAAAGCAATGAAGACATTCTATGAAAGCCATAGCAGGAAAAAAAAGGAAGACCGAAAGAAAGTTGATTGTAAAGAAAAGAAGGTGAAATCCGAGAAAAAAGATATCAGTGTTCAATCTTACACAGAAACTCTTTTAGGTTTATATGCCTACAGTGTGCAGTCCCCACATGCAATGAAGTTGTATAATGACATGTGTGTGCAAAGTGAAACGGCACAAACACGATCCTGGGCAGACATAGCAAGCAATTTGCCAACTCAATCTAGAACAGATACATGTGTTGATATCGATGTATGTACTTGTAATCTTTTTGAACAGATCAAGGATTTGCGAAAGTACAGAGTTCATGCTGGTGGCAAGAAAAAAGAAGCAAAGAACAAGAAAGGTCGAGCAAGGAACAAGAAAGGTCAGTCTTCCAAAGGGAAAAAAGGTACTGATGGAAATCACTCTTCTGATAAATCGGAGATTAGATTTGACAAAGATGAAGGAATAGAATTAGCAGTAAAGAATGAGAAGCAAGATACAAAGATATCGATGAATGCAGGTGACCAAGGACTTGATACAAATACATGTAAAAATGATACACACTCAGACCAGTATATTTGCAATATGAAAGACAACAAAGGTTCAGATGGAGTTGTGCAGGACGATTCAAAGAATAATCTGTTGAAATCAAATTTTGATGAAAATGGGGAAATTGAAACGGACGATGATAGTGGCAGTGATGTTCATATACCAGTGAAACGTTCGTGTGCAAGAAATTGTATAGAATCTGATAGTGATACAGACACAAGTCCTGGATGTGATTTATTCGATAGAAGTGTTTTACCAGAACACAATATGCCTTTGAATGTTTGTGATAGACCAAAAGATATGCCCAGAAATGAACCAGTAGACAATGTCTGTGAATCGGTATTGGAAAATGATGATATGATGAAAAATGATTTTTCAGATGTTTCAGATGGTGTACAAGAAGATGCAGTGTTTGACAATGACCTGGAGAATAGAAGCTTTGATACAGTAAAAGATGGTACAGACAATGATACTGATATGTCATTTAATGATCATGCTCATTCAAGGAATCCTTTAGAATCTTCTTCAGATTCAAATATCAAAGATGAAGACATTGAAAAGGCAATAGATGCTAATATGTACACATGTACTGATGAAACAGAAAAAGAAGTTGAATTTGTAGCAGATCTTGGATTACGTGACAGACCTGATAAAGATTTCAAATTTGTACCCCTCCAGAATAATGACAAACGGAACATTTGTTCAAAACTGAATATCAGATATATAGGCAAAGGCTGTGATTCAAGGTTAGATAGAAATAGCTGTATTGGAGTTCCTTTACAGAGTAAACAAATTACTGGTGATGGCAATTGTTTCTTTCGTGCAATTTCCTATGTAATTTCTGGAACTGAGCGTAATCATGCAATTCTAAGAAATGCCACTGTGAAACATTTATTGCAAACCAAGGACATGTTTAGTAATACATTGAGCCAAGAATATAGAACAGTCAGAGGATATGTTTTGAAACGTAGAATAAAGGAAGACGGAACGTGGGCTACAGACACTGAAATTAGCGCTTTAGCAAATTTAATCGATACTGATATTTATTCATACAATGACCAAGTACCATGTTGGCAATTGTTCTCTGCAAAGAAACCTGGAAGAATAAATATTGTAACATCTGATAAGGGAATTTATATACTGTACACAGGAAATGTTCATTTTAATGTTGTTGAATCTGTAGATTTTGGCAATTTCAATTCATTGGAACAGACAAGAACAACTAAAGAAGATAGAACGTCAAAGAGAACTCTGCCATTTCCATCAATTCAGGCTGATGTTAAAGTAAAGCATGTGTTGAAGAAGTGTAGATCCAAGTCGCAGATAGAGGAAGAAATTGATGAAGTAGTGGATAAGTCTCCTGAAACATTTCAAAACCATGTTGATCCAAAGGGAAAAAAACGTAGGCTCACGTTGGAGACTGGTACGATAAATCACGATGAGAGGAAAGGTACTGCAAATCTTTTGGACATGACATATGAACAGTGTGCAAGTAATCAGTCTGAATCAGTCGTTCACAACGAACGTAACACCAAGGACGAAACCCTTGAAAGTGATCACAAAGACAAATGCACGAGAGTTGATACACAAATAACGCTTGTTGCCCAAGGGACATTCAATCAAGGTGATACAAGATTTGGTGACTTAAGTGGAAAGCAGTGTGTTACCAATTCACTTTCTGCACTGTTGTATAGCAAGGTAAAAAATGCCAATGATTGGAAAAGTACAGATCTAGACAGGATTTTGAATAACGGTAATGAATTATATTGTTACATACGGCGATCCACTTCACTCGACAACCAATACTTATTGATATCTGATCTATTTGAATATTTGGATGCGTACAATGAATTGTTTAACATAGTATGCCGTGAACCAGTCACTGGATTGTTAGATGGAGATGAATTGATATTGGCCCAGTCTCTTTCGATGACATTGAAGCAAGCACTCGAAAAAGAACTCTGTACTGATTCTGATGCATGTTTTGTGACATTTGCTAGAAGTACTTTCATTGTATTATCTGGTCAAGATGGTTTCTTTATATTTGATTCACATTCCAGAAGCAGTCGAGGTTTCCTGAGTTGTAACGGACACAGTGTTGTACTTCGTACTCAAAGCTGGCAAGGTGTGTACAAGCATTGCATGAGGTTAGCAAAATCAATGGGATGCCCCCTGCACACCGAATATGAAGTAACTAGTGTGTGTGCTAAAGCAACTTCCGGTAAGAATGAAACCTTGAAAGGCTATCCACAGTTACAGGATTTTGTTTGTAATCCAATTCCTTCGTCAAATACGCACAGTGAAAGTCAGTCTGGAAGCTCTGGATGTTCCATACATTGTGAAAGCTTTGATGAAGTTCAAATATTGGATGAGAGTGTTTCCCCACAAAAGATGATTGATAACCCAAATGTATTTGTCTTCCCTGAAGAAGCAAATGAAACGATCATTCATGATGTACATTATAACGGTCAGGAATTAAAACTGAAGAGTGTGACAATTACCTTAACCAAACTAAAAGAACCACAGCTGAATAATAGTTGTCTTCTGAAAGGAAATGACTCCATAAAAACAGAATATGAAAATGAACATAAGGGAGACTCAAAAAATTGTACTAAATGTGAAAATGACTCTGATAGATTGAATTTAGTGACGAAAGTTCAGAATTCCAACTCTATCTTAAGCAGAAAACGAAAATGGAGTAATCTCGAAAGCGATGCAAAAGTTGATGTTGACCTTGGCAAGGAAATTCGAAAATCCAAATGGGTGAAAATGAATGAGAACGACGGCTTAAGAATTGATGCGAGCAAATGTGCTGATAGTAATGACGAATTAATAATAATTGGAGAAGTTCATGTTAGAAATGTAGACCCAGGAAAAAAAAAACGTAAAAACAGAGAAAGTTCCAATCAAATTAGGAAGCGCAAGAGACAGCAAATGAGAGAAAAACGAGCCCTGGCCAAAGATGAAATCATTAAGAAAAAGGAAAAGTGTCTACACAATGCGCAAATGAGGAAAAATAAGTCGAAGAATAAATATCGAAATGATTTAACCTACAAAATCAAAAAAATAAATGAAGTAAAACAAAGACAAAAAGAGAATTACAACACTGATTTATCACACAAAATAAAGCAAGGAGCTTATGTCAAACAAAGGCAAAAAGAAATGTATAAAGAGGATTCAAATTTCAGGAACATACAGCTAAATATTATGAAAACCAAATATCATTCTGATTTACATTATAAAAAGAAAATTTTGTATAGAAATAAACAGAAATATTTGATAAATGAAGGATTCAAAGAAAATGTTAAAACAGTTATGAGGACTAAAATGAAAAATAAATATTGGAACAATGAACATTTCAGACGAATGCATAAAAGTAAAATAAGAAGTAAATATTCGAACAATGAACATTTCAGACAAATGCATAAAAACAAAATAAGAAGTAAATATTTGAACAATGAACATTTCAGACGAATGCATAAATGTAAAATAAGAAGTAAATATTCGAACAATGAACATTTCAGACAAATGCATAAAAACAAAATAAGAAGTAAATATTCGAACAATGAACATTTCAGACAAATGCATAAAAACAAAATAAGAAGTAAATATTCAAACAATGAAAATTTCAAGGAAAAACAACAAGATACCATGAAAATATTGTCAAAAATTAGATACAAAGGTAAAGAATTTAAGGAAAAGAAATTGATGAGCTTAAAAATGAAATATAAAAGAATTGAAAAATATAGGCAAAATGTAATAAAACAAAATCGAAAAAGGTTTGCACTTCGAACAGTAAAATTGTCAGAGTTTGATATTGTACTTGAAGAATTTAGAAAGATAATTTCTCATGGCCCAGAATATGTGTGCTGTGTATGCTTAAAACTTCTCTTTGAGAACCAAGTATTGAAATGTAAAAAGAGTAATTATAAAATTCAGACATGCATAAGTGAAGAATATTTGCATGTTTGCAATTCAGAATGCCGGTCAAAATGTTTAATAGGCCAGTCAGCCCGATCGTCACTATGGATATGCTTCACCTGTCATAGAAAATTGAAAGCTGGAAAAGTACCTCCAGAAGCAAATATGAACAATTTACAATTACATGAAGTTCCAGAAGAGCTTGCCAATCTGAACAATTTAGAACAGCATTTGATTGCATTGAATATCCCTTTCATGAAGTTAATGGCGTTGCCTAAAGGTGGTCAAAATGGAGTCCATGGCCCAGTCGTGTGCGTGCCTTCAAACACTTATGAAACAGTAGATATGTTGCCAAGACCACAGACTGAAGATCAATTGATCCGTGTTAAACTCAAACGAAAATTGTCGTACAAAAGCTATTATGAGTACAAATTTGTAGATAAATCTAACTTGCTTAATGCTCTGCAGTATTTAAAAGCAAATAATAAGTGGTATTTCGATGTTACAGTAAATGATAAATGGGAAAACTCACTTGAACGAAATGAACAGGATAATGAAAAGGAAGAAGCAGTGGAAATCGGTGGTAAAGCTCGTTTAGCAAAATATTGGAAGGAAATGGAAGAACAAATTGATTACATTTTGTCCAAAGACAAAAATGCTAATGAAAACATGCAAGACAACAGTAAACTACAACAAAAAATAGATGACAACGACACTGAAGACGATATGGAAGAACGCTTACGCGGTATTCAGTTAGACTCGTGTCTCCAGCCAGTAGATATTGGACAGGAAATATTAGATCAGTATTTTGAAGACATAATATGTTGTGCTCCTTGTGAAGGAAGAAGCCCGGTATCAATTCTACAAGATGAAAGCAATGAGGCCAAATGTTTCCCAGTGTTATTTCCTAAAGGTCAACCAACATTCCATGATAGAAGAGATGAAAAAATAACATTAGGACGTTATCTGCATAACCGACTGATGCACGTGGACAATAGATTTGCTCAGAATACAGATTACATCTTTTATGCACAATATATTTATGAAATTCAACAGGTTATATCACAAGTTTCTATCGCTTTAAGGCAAAGTCCAAACAAAAAAGATGATTCGTCTTCAATAACTGCCTCAGATTTGAAAGATGCAGAGAAAGTTAAAAAAATACTAAAATCAGACAAGGGCTATAAATTTTTAAAGCAAATTCGTGGAACACCTCCATTCTGGCAAAAGACACAAAAAGATGTTCTCGCAATGGTAAGACAGCTTGGAAAGCCCACATGGTTTGCTTCTTTCTCATCTGCCGATATGAGATGGCCAGAATTAATGAATACATTGCTTAGACAAAAAGGAGACACCAGGGAATCGAGTGAATTAGACTACACAGAAAAATGTAATCTTTTAAGATCAAATCCAGTAACAGTTGCCAGAATGTTTGATAAAAGATTTCACACTTTTATGAAGAGAGTTATTTTATCTCCCGCTGCACCGATTGGTAAAGTAGTTGATTCATTTTGGAGAGTAGAGTATCAAGCTCGTGGTTCCCCTCACATTCATGCCTTGTTCTGGGTTCAAAATGCTCCACAGTTGGGTATCGATAAAGATGATGATGTCGTACAATTCGTAGATAAATACATTTCTTGCCAGAAACCGGATGAAAAGGAAGATCGAGAACTGCATGAAATAGTAAGCAAGGTCCAACAACACAGTAAGAAACATTCTAAATCTTGCACAAAAACAGGAAAGGCGTGTAGATTTAATTTCCCGAGACCACCATCTGGAAAAACATTCATTGTAACACCTGTTGAAGAGATTCCAGCTAAAGATTGTGGGAAAGTGCAAAATAAGGGAAAGGACAATGATCAAGTTAAAGCTTCTGAAAAGACTAAAGATGATGCAGAGAAATTGTTGAAGTCAGTTAAAGATGCATTATCCAATGGAATCGAGTACAACAGTGTAAACCATCTCTTTGAAAAGCTTGGCATTACACAAAATCAATTTGAGAATGCACATAATGAATTAGCATCACAACAAAGTATAATCATCAAAAGAGAAATACAAGATGTATGGGTGAATCAGTTTAATCCAAGTCTACTAAGAAGCTGGAATGCCAACATGGATTTGCAGTTCGTAACAAATGTATTTGCATGCGTGGCTTATATTGTATCCTACATGTCAAAAGCTGAACGAGAAATCGGAATGCTATTGAGTCATACACTATCAGAAATGAAAGAGGGAAATGAAAACGCAAAGGAAAGCATGAAAAAACTTGGCCAGGTGTACATGCAAAATCGTGAAGTGTCTGCTCAAGAAAGCGTCTATCGTGTTTGCAGTCTCAGATTGAAAGAATGTTCTAGGAAAGTGGAATTCATTCCTGTTGGACCCAACCCTGTCAGAATGAGTTTACCATTAAGCGTTATAAAAAGCAGACCAGATAACGATAATGATGATGATGAGAATGTTTGGATGCCTAGCAAGCTCGACAGATACAAAGCTCGACCTAAAAACGCAGAATTCAGTGATATGTGTCTTGCAACGTTTTGTTCTCAGTATAGAATCTTAACTGCATCCCAAAAGCCAAGTACAAGAAGTAAAAATGTCTTTAAATTAGATAACGATCTGGGATATATTCAGAAGCGTACTCGTACGGGAGATGCAGTTGTAAGATATCCCCGATTCTCACCCATCATCTCACCCGAAAAATATTATTTGAGCATTTTGCAACTGTTTCTGCCATATTTTGAAGATGGACAATTAAAGCCCCCAACATTTGAAACACATGAAGAGTTCTACGAGACAGGTTCTGTGAAAATATGTGGACGTGAATTGGAGAAAGTCTGGTCAATTGTCTGTACTAACCGAAAGAAGTTTGAAATGAATGCCGATGCAATTGATCATGCACAGGAGCATCTTGACAAATTTGGTCCACACGAAGATGCATGGGGTCTTTTATGTCCGGAAAAGGAAGTAGAGCGACTTGAACATCCCAAAGAAAATGTAGATGTCGAAGATTGTGATGGAGATCTTGATATCCCAGATTTAAAGAATGAACCGAAAAAAGATGACTATAGCATCGAACTACGTTCAGTAAAAATTTCCAAACAAGATGGACATTCTTTGATGAGGTCTTTGAATGAGAAGCAACAGAGTGTTTTTTACAAAATACGACAGTGGTGTTTAGATAGAGTAAATGGAAAATCGGTCGAACCGTTTCATATGTTTCTAACTGGAGGTGCTGGCACTGGAAAGAGTCATTTGATCAAATGTCTTTACTATGAAGCAACACGTATACTAGCCCGAATGTTGCCACATCCTGATGATGTCTCAGTATTGAAAATGGCTCCAACCGGAGTAGCTGCATACAATATCAATGGCAATACTATACATAGTATTCTTTCTATTCCAATCAATGCACAAAGACTGTATCAACCGCTGAGTGATAACAAAATAAGTGTCCTTCGAAATAAGCTGGCTGAATTGCAAATTTTAATCATAGATGAAGTATCAATGGTAGATCAAAAGATGATGTCTTACATTCACGGCCGCCTACGACAAATAAAACAATCACGCGATCAAACTGCTTTTGCTGGTGTTTCAGTTATTGCTGTGGGAGACATGTATCAGTTACCTCCAGTCTTAGGAACTCCTTTATATAAAGACACACTCAATGGTGCATTGTGGAATGCTAATTTCAAGAAAGTAGAACTTGAAGACATTATGAGACAAAAAGACGATACCCAATTCGCTTTTCTCTTAAATAGATTACGTGTAAAAGAAGGGGATGAAATTCTCTGTGATGAAGACCTAGCAATGCTCAAGTCCTGTGAAACTGGCGAAGAATGTGAAAATGCTCTGCATATCTATGCATGTAACAATGAAGTAGATGCTTGGAACAAGAAATTATTGCATACAAAATGTGGAGATGTGATATGCGTAAAAGCACAAGACATGGACAAAGATGTTAAAAAAGGAAATCAAATACTGGAAAAACCTTATACAAAGATGAAAACCCAGTTGCCTCCTTATCTGTGGATTGCAGTTAATGCTAGAGTGATGTTGCTCAAAAACATTGATGTTAGTAAAGGCCTGACAAATGGATGTTTCGGAAATGTAACAGAAATAATAACGGATCATACAAATTTGAATCCAGTTTGCATCAAAGTTAATTTTGAGAAGGCCGATATTGGTATTCATTCAATCGAAATGTCTGAAGAATCCATTGGTAAGAAATATGTGAGAAAACAATTTCCACTTAAGCTTGCTTATGCTTGCACAATTCATAAAGTACAAGGTTCGACATTAGACAAAGCTGTTGTATCATTAAAAAATGTATTTCAATCTGGACAGGCATATGTTGGGCTTAGTCGCGTTACTTCGTTATCTGGACTTGTGATAGAACATTTCGATCCTAAACGTATATATTGTAATCCAGAAATTAAAGAACGCATTGAGATTATGAAGCCGTTTATCGAGAATGAAACTTCTGAAGATATTCACGATTATAACTTTTCTTTGGTAATGCAAAATGTACAAGGATTAAAACAGCATTTTACTGATTTCAAATCCCAGTGCCAATTTGTGAATGTAGATTTTATTTGCTTGACCGAAACATGGATTAATGATGATGATCTCTGTGACGTTATTTTAGATAACTTTCTATTTTATCATCAGCCACGACATCTGTCATACTGTAATTCTGGAGTTGGAAATGTACTCAAAGAACAATCGCACGGAGGTGTTGCAATGTATATCAAGAATACATATTCAAGTAGATTAAACATATCTGTCGACAACTTAGAGTTTATCGCAATTCTTGTCACCAAACCAGTTTCTGTTGTGATTTCAGTCGTTTATCGACCTCCATCATATAGTATCAAATCATTCTGTGAATCATTAGACAATTTGCTAGATGCATTACACAAAAGAAGCATTAGGTGTATTGTGATGGGAGATTTTAATGAGGATTTGTTTAAAGGTTCTTCACAGGTAAACAAGCTAATGTGTAATAAAGGTTACAAACAGCATGTTGTTAATGCTACTACTGAGAAGGGAACATTGATAGATCATGTGTACAGCAAGGGACTAGATTTATTGGAAACAGAGGTCATCCCTACATATTATAGTTACCATGAAGCTGTTAAGATTGCTTTTTAATATTAGTAGTAAAATGAGAAGAATAAACGAGTAAATTTCTTAATTTTGTTGATAATTAAACATTTTCATTTATCATGTCTTCATTCTTGCAAAAATGAATATGAATATTATTCCTTTTTAAAAGGGTTGTCAATATTTTATTGGCTTACCGTACACTTATCAATGATATCATCTGCCATGGACATCACATTGAAAGCAGGTTGTAAAGTTGGTAAAAACCCTTTTCTTAAGGTGATGAGTTGAAGGATTTATGTGTTGTCACTCCTTGCCTTTCAAACCTTAGTATCTTTAAACATCACTCACATCATGACATGTACATGTATTTCGAACTTATAGATAATATTTTACAAATCTAAAACAATGGTGCACATTTAGAATACTGGATTGATAGGTGGATGGATAACAAGATCATACATCCATGCTTTTTCTTCCCAGATTAAGGATTGTCGACCTGATCCGTATATTGAAGTTGGAACATTCCATGAACCTTGCAAAGTGCTCATTTTTTGACTGGGTTGGAGTAGGAGACAAGGTACTTCACGGTGGAAACCATCACTCTGAAGAAGACACTCAAATCAGAGATCAAGCTTGAACGTGACAATGAAACATGCAAGTATTTAAGTAAAGACTCTACAAAATAATTAATCCATCCTAACTTTTATAACTTTTATAACTTTTATAACTTTTATAACTTTTATAACTTTTAAACTTTTAAACTCTTTTTTTGCCATAATGTCACTATGCTTTTCTAATTCTTTATCAGTAAAAATTTCGGTATTTTAATAAGCTGGGAATTGCCTCGACAGAACCTTTATTTGGTTCTTTTGCAATTTCCATTTCATGTACATTATCTATTTCCTTGATTTCTTACTCTTGTCTTTACTTCTCTTTTTAATTGTGTGTTTAAAGTTCAATGTATACTGTGTATCCTACATGTAAATATGTTGTCAATGTACAATGTTTTTCAATGTACTTTTTTTAAATGGACTTGAATAAAATAAAATTTAATTTAATTGAATTGAAAGAAGAGGTTGATATCATGGTTATATATGGAATATCAAAATGGGAAGGTTAATGATAATGAAAGAATACTAATATCGGGACGCAATGCTGGAATGTTATTGTTTGGTAGTGATAATGCGTTTTAGTTGAGTAGGTTATTCACTATGATGTAAGTTGTTTGAGTCAATGAAAATTGGAGTACGACCAGTACGATTAAATCATATTTAGTACGATAATAAGAGTGAAATACGATCTTAAAATACAATTTTTAATCTTTTTTCCCCCAAAAAAACAAACACGGAATCGCATAGAAACATGTACGAGTAAACCCCTGCAACCCCAACAAAAACTGTGCTTTACAATTTTCTCATTAAATTTTAATGAAAGAGCAAACATATTTCTGAAATTCTACTGGCCCTGGGCTATTTTGAGCAACCCCTGACTGCAGGGGGGGGGGGGGGGGGGGCTGTCGATATTTGAAAATGCAAAGGTTAATTTGCATAAATTTTGAATATGCAAATTTCATGTTATTTTCTTTAATATGTATTATATTGTTTTTTATTTCTTATTATATCTCGAGGGCTTAAAACCAGAACTGTCTATGTCCATTTTTTGTGAAATTGAGTTAAGTCCACCAAAGTACTGTATATTCATTTCAGTTTGTGTGCCAGAACTGTCTATTCCCATGTATGTCCATTAGCCATTTTACTTTTCATGTCCAGACTGTTTCAAGTACTTTCATGCATTCATTAAGAATTGCGCAGTACTTGCAGTTTTCTACTAATTAAGCAGATTAGATTCCCTATGCAGCTTCCACTGATTGTGGCCAAGCAACACCATATCATTGCCCGGAAAAAACGTAATGATGAATAAAAAAGACCAATGTGCAACATGTACGAAGTATGACCAGTTGTCGGGAGAACAGAAGGAGAATTTCATGGAAACCCATCTCGTGCGAAAAACAAAGGCTTAAGGTTCCAAAGCAGTACCCTTGCATCGTGTAGGACAGGAAATCATTGTGAATAAGATGGAGCGCAAAAGAGGACAAGCTTACAACAAGAAATATGCTGATGACTTTGACTTGACTTTGACTTCATTGTATCATCAGGAAAGAGCAAACATCATGCAACTTGCAAGGTATGTCGCCAAGATTTGTCAATTTTGCATGGCGGTTGTAATGACATTGTTGTTCATTGCAAATCAAAGCAACACATCACTGCTTTCCAGTCTGAATCGTCGGCATGAAAAATAACATCATGGATGTCAACCTCCAAGGATTTTAATATAACTAGAGCTGAGTGCTTATTTACATCATTTTATTTGGAGCACAATATTCCTCTGTCAGCTGCAAGTCACATGGGACCATTGTTGAGGAAAACCTTTCCTAATTCTGAGGAGGTTAAGAAGTTTTCCAGTGCAAGGACCAAACTTGTTGTCTTGTGCGTGAAATGGCAAAAGATGAACAAGGACAGATCGTTTCAGACATGAGAGCACGGCCATTTGCAATATCAACTGATGGGAGTAATGTCAGCGACAGTAACTATACCCAATTGTCATCAACTACCATGATGGTAAGCAAATTTCTTGTACTCTGCTTTCCCTCCCAACCTTAGAAATGGCAGGAACTGGTGGAAATATTGCACAATTGCTCATAACAGAGCTGCAGAATCATGATATCTCATGGGACAATTGCACATCATTGGGATAAGACAATGCATCAGGCATGACTGGTGTACACAAGGGAATTGGGGCATGCCTCAGAAAGTGTCAGCCAAACCTCATTGTGCTTGGTTGCCCCAATCAACTAATTGATCTTGCTGCCAAAGCTGTGTCATCTGCATTACCATATTCAATTGACTCGCTCCTCATTGATGTGTTCTACTATCTGGAAGCCAGCGTGAACAGGAAATTGAATCTCAAGAAGTTCCAGATGCTAATTGGGAACGAAGCTAGTGCAGGCAATTCTGAAACATGCTTGTACGAGATGGCTGAGCTTGGGCCAATGCTTGCCAAGATTTATCTAGCAAAGTGTCAGCCCAGCAGTAGAAGCCTACTCAACAGACCAAGCACAAGACGCCTACTGAACAGACACAGCAGAAGAAGCCTACTCAACAGACCAAGGCAACCAAGAATAGTGTCCAGACTGCACTTGTTCCAAAGAAGCCAACTCCAGCTGTGAAAAATAAACCTGCTCAGGGATCTCAACTACAGGTAAGGCTAGAAAATGTATTACTACAAGGCATCTACTCCTTTTCATTCCATTTAAATATGGCCATCATTAAAATTACCAGATTTGAATAGATTATCCCTAGCAGTAGAGAGCTTTCTTAATGTTTGAATTAATCAGCTTTTACTCCTCAAATTGGCAATAGTTATTTTCATTTTACATTGTAAAATAGTTTGAAAAAAATAAAAAACTACATGAACCAGAATGGTAATTGCAAAATTTAATTTAATGTGTAATTAAATTGTTTGCTTATAAATTAAAGTCATTATCAATAGTGTTGCAGGCATCGCATGAAGTTTTTAAACTTGTCTTGTCCTACAGGAAAAGCCTCCTCACCAAACCAAGATGACTGCACAACTCCAAGCATTCCGCATTCCCAAGAAGGTGTCTGCAGATCCACCACATGTGAGCAAACCTGCCCAGTCTCAGACCCAAGTGAGTACAAAAGTTGATCATATATACAGGGTGACAGTTAAATATGTACCTTTTCATCATTTTTTCTTTCTTATTTTTAGTTCATTTACTTGTTAGCTCTTTCTCTTCCAATCATCTTCACTCCGCTGTTCAGTTTACAGATATAAACATTTATTCAATAATGCTAGTCATGTGCCAAGATTTCAAATGTAGTGTATCTTTTTAATTGTAAACAGTGTCAGTAGTCTTATTTCTTTCTCATATGGTAATCAATAATTTTTCTTCCTCCCAGGTTCAACTTCAAGCACCACAGCCACAACACAGTAGACCATCTTCAAGCTGTACTACTCGGGGAAAAACGACAAGTGAGGGACACTTCGGATACACCTAGCAAGAAGCAGAAGACTGGGAAACTTGTCGGCAAGGCAACAGGCTCAACAGTGCTCAAGGCTGGAACTTCCAGTCATCCCAGTACGATTTCTAGTAAAATGACTGGAAATGAAAAAAACAAGATGTGGAGAAAAGAAGAAAACAAGACAGACAGTAAAGGATGAAACAAGACAGGAAAGAATTCTGAAGTCATTGCACTCAAACCCAATATTAGCCATTGCACATTTTCTCAGCCACAGCATCATTGCGTCTGACAAGAAAAGTGTCATCTTCCAGATGAGAAGTCCTCTGATACACAAGCTGAAAGGAATACGAGAAAGTCTACTGCGTGACTTGTACAGCCAATTGTAGCTCCACAAGCAATCATTGCAGCCACAGACTTGACCCTTCTGGACTACAAGAACAAGGAGAATCTTCGTGAAGAATCTGAAATGGTCATAGGAAGCGCAACAAGAGAAATTGTGAACACTTTAGATGAGTCTGATTGCCATAAGTTTTATGCAGCAGTGCGTTCATATTACACCAAGGCATGTGACTACATTGTAAGTAAGTTTCCATTCAAGTCTGATGTTCTCATCCATGTGCAAGTGGCTGACATTGCATGTCAGAAGGATGCCAAATTAACTTCTCTAAATTCTTCATCAACAAGTTCCCCTGCATGCTGCTTCAGGAAGAAGAAGACAAGCACAGTGCCCTAGATGCTCTGGAGAACCAGTTTCTTATCTATCAACTTGCTCAGCTTCCGTACTTAGTGCAAAATGAGGAATCTACTGACAAGCAGTGGACAAGTATGATGACAGAAAAGAATGCTTCTGGTGAACTGTGCTATGACAGACTTGCAAGAGTAATGCTTGGGATTCTAACCATACCCCATACCAATGCTGAATGTGAAAGGGTCTTCAGTCAGGTGCGAAAGAACAAAACTGACTTCAGAGGGTCCATGAGCAACAAAACTCTAGAAAGTGTCCTTATTACTAAGGCTCGCCAAACAACACCCTGCTACATGAGGGAATGTGACTCTGATTTTCCGAAGAGAGCAAAATCTGCAACATACAGAGCTCTAAATGAGTAGTATGGGAGTGTCAGGGAAGGCAGGTAAACCTGTGTTTTTCTCAGAACTCATTTTTCTAATTACTCAACTACCCATTTTAAAAGGTTGAATTTTATGGGAAATGGTCCCTAAAATAGGCTCAGATTGCACCAGAGAGCATCTAGTACCCCGGCTAAAGAGACTTCGTGCTCGTGATGTTCGCTATGCGCACATGATATTCAGTTTTACTTTAAATGTTACTAATTGAAAATTCCAAATGTTGGCAGCTATGCCAGGCCAAGGTAGTTGCTGGAAAGAGGACTTTTGTCTCGGCTTCCTTTGATTTGCAAAGTGAATGTGGCTGCAACGTTACTCTATGCCATCCAGAACACACATCTCAAAGTCATCGCACACAATTTTCTGGAGAGTGGGCATTCCCACATGGAATGCAATAGCATGCATTCTGCTATTGAAACAGAAAAAAAGAACATCAATGTCTTCACAATGCATGACTGGGTAAAAAATCTTCCACAAATTAAGACGTCGGCTTCCATACAAGGTCATAAACATGTGCCATGGAGACTTTTATGATTTGAAAAAACTCTCACAGCAGATCATGAATAACAAACGCCCAGACGAAGATGGACACGTCTTCAACTGGCTACATGTAAAGAGCTTCCAATACAGGAAGGAAGAGCAAGGCACCATCTGCTACCATCTATAGCTACTTGGATGACTACGAGAAGATAGATCATCAGTTCCACGTAATCTGGACCTTGTCTACCAAGAGAAGCATTAAAAAAAAAACTAAACCTTAAGAAGAAGGATCTCATCAACTTGTGCAATAGCCTAGCTATTCCTGAAGAGTTCCATGGATGGTATTTGGCACTCCCATTTTGTAAGTTTTTGACATTGACAGGGTCAAAAGGTCATGGCCTCCATGTATGATGTTTGACCAAGTATTATTCATAAGTTAATGGCATTGAACATAACTACTTCATTTTGTCAGATTTTATGCTTGCAATCAAACTACTTTCAAATGCATTTTTACTCAAAATGGCATATTTGGACATAGACAGTTGTGGTTTTAAGCCCTCAATCTATTGTTTTATTTCTAATGTATTGTTTTGTTCTGGAATACATCAAGTTACTTTGAGAAACGTATCAAAGCAATTTGATATCAATTCATATCTCCCACTTATACATCTATTTACCTGTATTCACATTTCTGCTTGTACATGGATATATGCAATTGTAGCACTTTTTGATGATATGCGCATACTAATTGCTATGTAACACCTGACAGGTGTATCCAAATTCGATGAAAATGGTATCAAAATGTGCGTAAGACTTGAGGAAAAAAATGCAAGAACAACAATTTAAAATTCCAAGCGGTTGCGGCGCTATCTCCAAAAATGTGGGGTGGGGGGGGGGGGGGGGGCTCTTACGCCCCCCCCCCCCCCAAGTACAGTAAGGATTAAATGATGTTAGCCATATAATTATAAATATGCACTTTTTAAGATGCTTACATATACATGTAAAGTGTTAAAGGGCAAGTCCACCCGGAAATAAGTTGATCTTCATACATGTAAAGTGTTAAAGGGGAAGTCCACCCCAAAAATAAGTTGGTCTTCATAAAAGCAGATAAATGAGAGAAACAAATCAATGAAATTTTGAGGAAAATCAAAAAGAAATGAGAATTGTTGGAGTTGTAATCAGTGAAGCACAAATTGGAAACTTTGTGACATCACATGCGAGCTCATATCTCATTTGCTTTGTACACAAATTGTTAATTTTTTTTAATTTCCTCAGTCATTGATTAAATGAATACGATTATATTAGCGTTAAACCAGTGATCAGTAATAACATCTATCTGAAAGATGAACAAGGGTAATGCTTTTCACCTACTAACAGTAATACTGGTGAAGGTGATAGCAGTAGTAAAGGTAACGGAGACACTGATTATATTTAATATTAGCAGTGACAATGGAAATGTTTGATTTATATGACCTTTTTTTTTATCACCATGTGTAGGTATTGAATATCTTCAAAATTTCTACCATTTCAGAGAACTTGGTTTAGTGAAGACTGGGTCTTGGCGAGTGTCTTTGATATGTTAAGGGAATTGAGGACAAATGATGATGTAATACCGGAGTTGAAAGATGAGTATGAATATGACATAGTGCTCCGTGAGAAGTTGGTGAAGTCATGGGAGTTAGCCCAGGAAGCCTTAAAAGGTGCTGCAGGAAAATACAAGAAGTGTTAGGATATGAATGCTAGAAAAAGGAAATTTAATATCGGAGATCAGGTGTTGATCTTGCTTCCCACTGATCAGAACAAGTTGTTGCTGAAATGGAAGGGTCCATTCCCTGTGCTGGCGTAAAGTAGACTATACATTGGCAGTGGTGTTCTTAAGACATATCACATTAATCTTCTCAACAAATTTCCCAGGCAGAAGGTTAACATGTCAGTGGCTGGCTGCTTTGATTTGTGTACAGAGAGTATGAAAGTGTGTCAGGATTCTGTGGAAAATGCCGAGGATCAGTTGTTTGTATTGAAGGTAAATGTGGGTGCTGGGCTTATGCAGTAACATTCAGGAGAAGAATTCCTGATTGCTTATGCGAGTAAGAAGTCATTACCACGGGAAAAAAATTACACAACAATAGAGAAAAAGTGCTGAGCAATATTATAGTACGAGCAATCAAAAAGTTCAAATATTATTTGTATTGAAGTGCACACAGACCACAAACCTTTGGTCTATATTCAAGCGAAGAGGTTTGACAATAAGATAATCATGAGATGGAGCATGATGCTCCAAGATTACAGGTTTAGGCTTGTATCGATGAAGGTTCAGTATAATGTTACAGCAGATTATATGAGCAGAATGTAAAATGCACTATACTCATGGATTTCTTTTGTCTGTCTACCATTGTAAATTATTGGATGTGTATCACGGTTTAACATATTTTGTTAATGTCATTTGTTGAATACATATTGCATTTACCAGGATTATGTAATGTTGAGATTTATTTTATATTGATCTTGCCAGCCACAAATGTATACACATCAAACTTTCTGTGATAGCACATACAAAATTATTATCCTGAGCATATGTTTTGTAGAAATGCATGAAATCCACTACTGAAGTTTGATATGAAGAAGAAAATATTACAGCAATATATACGCATTGTAGTTTATGCAAGTGCAGGAATATTAGTCACTACATTTTGAACAGAAAAGACAGAAAGAGATGATAATTAGACAGCCACCTTATGTATCTAAATATATCAGAGAGGGCTTAATGATGCTGAACACAATGGCCCGAATTCACAAAGGAGGTTTGTCAACCTCCTTTTGTTTCGACAAACCTCCTTTTGTTATTTACAAACCAGGTTTGTAAAAAAAACGCGTCAAAACGCGTCATAGGACGTACATAAACCTCGGTTTGTCGACAAACCTCCTTTGTGAATTCGGGCCATTGGATTGTGCTCTTTAATGCCGGATAATTGTTTAATTTTGAGTCAAAGACATTGTCTTCAGGTGATGATGTGAACATTTGATAATCTCTACTTTGTATTAACAGGTTATAAAAAAACTCTATGGACATTAACGTATAGCCATGTTATAGGTTTTAAACTTTGTGCAGAATATGTCAAACATATTTATACATGGATTGTTTTTATGCTAATTATCCCACAGCATGATATTGTTGTGCTATGTTGGCATTGTTTTTAGCAAAGGTTTTATTCAAAGGTGTTTGTAGACTTATAACCATGCTTAACCTTTTCCATGATATTAACGTTCTGAGGTACGGGTGCTATATAATATCATTTAAAAAAAGAAAAATCCGATTATTGGAAACACGTTTTAGTAATTGCATGTGCAAATTTTCAACTCAAATACAAGGGAAATTTAATGTATCTAAGCCTTATGACTTGATAAAAGTAAGAATGTCATATTATTTATTGTACATTATAAAACTTGGTTGATTAAACCATAGGTTGAGAACTGAGATTTCTGGATATACAACTTTGGCAAGACATTGATCTACATTTGCCACACTACACCCAGGTGAAGTAAATGGGTACCTGGTAGGAATTTATTCTTTGAAATGCTAGAGCGCCGTATGGCAGCCGTGCTAAACCCAGGGTAATAATCGGGAGCGCCAGGAGGGTCAAATCTGACTGACATGAGCGCTATACAAGAACCCACTATTATTATTATTATTATATTGACTAGGATTGGTATTTAGTGATATGAGCTATGTAGTGTCATGATCTCCTGATATCATGTAATGGTTGATAAGATGAAGAATATTATGTTTGACTTTAAAGTTTTACCTTGATAAAGCTTAACTGATAATTTATGTGCAGTAAAAATTGAAACAGTTTGTTCCAAACATTTTCATGAGATATGTAGTAATTGTATTGATTTGTGTATGTTGTACTGTTTTATAAGTATATATCTAGGAATGTGAGAAGGAAGCTCAGTACCTAGGAATTATTTTTGAAAAGAATATTTGTGTTTATGGTAAAAGTTTTCATGATGACTTTCAATAAGATGATGACTTTAAATATTAAGAAGAAGGCTGGAAAGGGGGAGGGTAAAAGAGTAGAGAAAAGGATCGGGAGACAGAGCAAGAGAAAAAGAGGGAGGCAGAGCAAGAGAGGGAGAGGCTGAAAGAGTGGGGAGAAAAAAAGCGAGATGTGAGTAGATAGATATATAGAAAGAGAAATTTATTGACATGTAAACAATTCTTTGTCCTAGGGAGCTAGAGACGTAAACATTGCGTATACGTGGGCTGAATAACTGAAAATAACTCATCGTAGATAAAATTGTCATTTTATGTATTAATGCTTTTATAATTAGCACAGTCATGACAGGGAACATGGAAATTGTGAGTATTTTGAGAGCTGTTCTAAAGAATAAAGCTGATATTCTTTGCAACGAGAATATATTTTTGACGAGCCGAAGGCGTACAATCGCCGGGTTAGAGTTATGGTTAGGTTAGGGTTGGGTGTTTATAAAAGCATAATTAATACATCAAATGACAATTTTATCTGAGATGAGAGATATTAGATCATGAAATCATGAGGAGAAAAAAAGTTGGTCGAGCTGTCCCCCGAAGCATCCCACCCTAGACAAGTCGACCTGGTCTGGTCGAGTTGTCCACGGGCTTTGAGTCGGGTTGTTTAGAATTCCAAAATACATAGACATTACACTTTAACGAAAAATAGGATTCTCAAATCACATCTTGTAGTCAGAATATCGACATGATCCCAACATCTGATTTAAAAAAAAAAATTGTGACCTTAAGTGTAGAGAATTTTCAGCGACAAAATATTCGAAGCTGGCAGAAAATCGAGAAAAAAATAATCCAGATATTGCTCAAACAAGACTGGAATGTACAATGCAGATTTCAGAAAAAGTCACCTCCCATAGGCATATGACACGCAAATTACGAAAATTCTGACATGTCGCATTTAATCGAAATTTTCACTACGATGACGTCATCAAAATGAAAATGTTGAGATAGAAATATAGAGAAGGAGATCGAGAGGAAGACGGTTATACGAGGGATGAAAGAGAAATAAGAATGCATACCGTTGGAAGGAGAGAGGATAGTATAACGAAACATGGTAGGGGTGAAATAAGAATACAAAGGGAAAAAGAAAGAGCTAGAGGAAATTAAGGAACATCCTATAAGACATAAAAGAGGGACTGGAGCCAAAGGCGGGAAAAGTAGAGAGTGAGAGAGTAGAGAAAGAGAGAGGCACTGAGACAGAGGGAGACATGCAGAGCAGAAAGAAGAGGGAGGCAGAGCAAGAGAGGGAGAGGGTGAAATAGTGGAGAGAGAGAGAGAGAGGTATAGTAGTCGAAGAAGATGATAAAATCAAATAAGAAACGAAAGCAAATTTAAAAAAAATTGACCCACCAGGAATCGAACCTGGCTCACCGGAATGGAAGCTTGTTCTTTAACCAATAGTGGAAATAGAAATAGTGGAGAGAGAGAGAGAGAGAGAGGTAGTAGTCGAAGAAAATGATAAAATCAAATAAACGAAAGCAAATTTTTAAAAAATTGACCCACCAGAAATCGAACCTGGCTCACCGGAATGGAAGCTTGTTCTTTAACCAATATACCAAAATATGTCCCATAGACAATACATGCAAAGCTGACAAACGGCCTAGGCATAGTCGCTATTTCAACTTTCAATTGAAAATTTCGACATGATTTCAACATCTGATCAAAAAACGGAGGGCACACTATAGCTCATAGTATCAGCTATAACATACTTCAATTTGGGGGGAAATAGAGCAAAAATAAGCGAGATACTGCTAAAAAAAAACAATGACATGTAGATGCATGACGTGAACGAAATTCACCTTCCGTACAAGGCATAACACGCAAATTAAAAAAATTCTGACATGTCGCCATTAATCGAAATTTTCACTATGATGACTTCATCAAAATGAAAATTGTAGACAATCATCTAAGCTACAAATTTGGATGAAAATTGATCAATATTTACAGAGATACAATTAATTTTCCAGAAATATGCTGACGTCGAAATATGCAAATTCGTATTTTAGGTTCCAAGGGCATGATGACCTCAAAACATTTGTAATGGCCAAATGAGACATGAAATCATATCTCGATTCATACTCTATCAAAAAATGAGAAAAAATTGGGGTCACCTTGCATCCTAAAGAGATATACAATTGATTTTGTATAGACATGTTTTTACCACTTTTAACATTATATTACCCTTTGACAAGCGCACAAATTTTAAAGTGACGCACGCGTGTGGCATTATGGAAGGTCGAGAATGACTGAAAATAGTTGAAAATTGTCAAAAATAGTGTCAGGAATACAAACCATGCGAAAAAACGGCGTTTTTACGCTTTGAACGCGCCGCGCGCACGGACGGACATTTTTGAAATGCTTAAAATGACCTGATTCGTATTCGTACTTTAATATTTAAGTGATATTGAGCATTTTGAAATTTTGATGAGCGCGTACGCGCGCGTCATGACCTTTATACGACCTTTGATGGCATGACCTATTGACCCTTGACCTGAAGTATATGTGATATGAATATGAATGACCTTTGATGACGCATCATGAAGATATGATTGATAATGTGATTTCACAAAATGGCGCCTGGATGACGTAACGATGACCTGATGACCTTAAAAAAAAATGCCTGCACTTGACCTTGATAAGCCTGATGACTGACAACAAATTGATGAAAATTGATCAACCCAAATTTGAGCAATCACGCTCACAAGAAAGTGGTGGAAAAATAAAAATGAACAATTGAGTGCGTTACCGATATACCAAAACATTTCCCTTATTAGCGATTACACGTAAACGGAAAATGGAATTCTCAAATCCCACTTTGCAAGTGAAATATGAGCATGATCCCGGCATCTGATCGAAAAATAAAGGGCATTTTGTGAAAGCTTATTGTCTCAGCTACAACATACTCAAAGCTCAGCATAAACAAAGATAAAACGACGGAGATATTGCTCGCGAAAGACGAGAATGTAGAATCCAGTTTTGAGAAAAAGTCATGTCCTATAGAGAATACACGCAAAATGTGAAAAATTGACATGCCTCCTTTAATCGCAAAATTACGCCATGATGCCTTTGTCAAAATGAAATATCGTGATGACTACATTTGTAGAGAATATTCTCAGGTAGAACATATCAAAATTCGAAAGAAAATTGATCAATATTTACAGAGATACAATCAATTTTCCAAAAATCTGCTGACGTCATAATATGCAAATTGAAATTATGAGTTTGGAGGCCATTATGATGACGTCATGAGTTAATTGAGGGTCAAATGAGACATGAAATCATATCTCCAACTCATGCTTTTTCCAACCATGATATAAAAGTTGGGGTCAATTGACTATCTGAAGAGCTATTTTGATTTTTAAAATGGAATGTTTTTGATCAAATTTGCATTATATTGCCCATAGCAGTACGCGCGGATTTTGAACTTTGACGCGCGCTCACGGCCTTATGAAAGGTCAAGAGTGACTGAAATTAATGTAAGTTGTCATTTACGGTAAGAGGAATCTAAATCATGTAAAAAAAAAGGAATTTGACCTTTTCCGCGCGTTGTGAGCGCGCGCAACGCGCGCGTGGACACTTACGGACGGAAAATTTTGAAATGCTTAAAATGACCTGATTCGTACTCTACTTTGATAGTTAAGTGATTTTGAGCATTTTTAAATTTTGACGCGCACGTACGCGCGCGTCGTGACCTTTATGTGACCTTTGATGACATGACCTTTAGACCCTTGACCTGAAATATATGTGATATGGATATGAATGACCTTTGCCTATGCATCATGAAGATATGATGGATAATGGGATTTCACAAAATGGCGCCTGGATGACGTCACGATGACTTGATGACCTTGAAAATGTTCCTGTCACGTCTCATGACAATGACCTATGACTGTGCCAAAATTGAATGAAATTGACGAAACCGAACTTGAGTTATCCTAGGCACAAAAAAGTGTAGGAAATAAATAAAAATAAAGAATAATAATAATAATAAAGAAAATTCTGACGAAAACAATAGGTGATCTGTTTTCAACAGACCACCTAATGATATGAACCCACCTCAACAAGGTCACCACCTACAAGGTTAAGACCTTGACATCCTCTGATTATCTCCATAGCTTGAATGGATGTCAGACCACCAATCTCAGGAGTACCTAAAACCAGATAACGATGTTCATAATAATAATCTGGATTTATTAAGCGATTAATACGAAATACCGCCTCTAAGCGCTTTACAGATACTATTACCCCTGTCATTGGTTTCATTCGCCCGCAATGTGCACCATCTCCACTCCCTGGGGAGTAGTCCTACCATATGGTCACCGTGAGGGCGTATTGCAATTGATATTAAACACAAGGGGTGGTATTCTCAAAAGCGGACTGAATTTAGTCCATGGTTTAATCCACCGACTAAGTATGGAATGCCAAATGTCCATATGAATATATTTTTGAATAATTTGACATGTCCCTGAACTACCATGATAACATAATTATATCATAGATATATTATTGTTTATTAATTAAGTTATTACATTTTATTTTACTTAAGTGACAGATTAAATTATGGACACTTAATTGGCATTCCAGACTTAGTCGGTGGGTTAAACCATGGACTAAAGTTAGTTCGCTTTCGAGAATAACACTCAAAGGCTTTTGACTTCCTACTAGGTCCCCATATATCTCCTGGGTATGGAGTGGTAAATGTAGATTAATGCGTTGCCAATATCAGACACGCGCAAGGCATGCTCAAGTGTAGCTAGCTGAAGACGGGATTGTAGCTAGCCTAAAGTTAAGCGGCCTTTGAGATTAAGGGCCATGATCATTTGGCTTGATTTTAATTACTTCATGTCTTTACATCATTAAACCATTGCGTACTGGTACCAGATGGTCACCGTATTAAGCCTATGGGAAGTGGAGAACTCAGTAGTAAATGGGTTTAAAGCCCCACTAGCTGCACGACCGATAGCTACTTGCATGCGCCCTCTACAAAGCAAACAATGCCTAATAGGTGCCTGTTGGTCCCCCATGATCCCCTTTTTCTTATCACATTAGGAAAACATCTCATTTGAGCTCTGCTCACCAGTTCACCACTTTTCCTGGAGCTACCATAATCTGATAGGAGCACTGACCACTGATAAAGGGATTACCAGTAGGGTCCATGGGGAGAGAGACAGCGGTCAATCATAGCCTAGTTACTGATAAAGGGATTACCAGCTGGTATCTGACATCCAGTCCAGATTCATAGTCTTCTCATCGCAGACCCTACACCTATATTTATAATAGGCCTGGATTTAGTGTGTCTAAAGTCTCACTTCATATTGTTTTTTTTAGCAAGTACTAGCTATTTAAGTTTCTTTTACGTATAGAAGAGAACATTGATGTGCTTGGCAATGGAAAAATGCAGAAGGAAAATATAAAGGGAGGATAAAATAGGGAAAGACGGGTGATAATAAGGAAAGATGGAAATGGAGGGAAAGAAGGAAGAGAAAATAAAGAATAGCATAAGGAAAGATGGAAAAGGAAGATAAAAAGTTTAAAAAGAAATACATAAGGAAAGATGGAAACAGAAGATAAAGAAGGTTGGAAAAAAAAGAAATACATGAGAAAAGATAGAGAGAATAAAACAAGGTGAAAATAGAGGAATACATAAGGAAAGATGAAAAAGATCAAATTAGGAGAAAATAAAGAATAACATAAGGAAAGATGGAAAAGGAAGATAAAAGAAGGTTTAAAAAGAAATACACAGGGAAAGATGGAAACAGAAGATAATGAAGGTTAGACATAAAGAAATACATGAGAAAAGATAGAGAGAATAAAACAAGGTGAAAATAGAGGAATACATAAGGAAAGATGAAAATTAGAAAGACGGAGAAAATAAAGAAGGGCATAAGGAAAGATGGCTAAAGAAGATAAAATTAGGAGAAAATAAAGAAATATATAATGAAAATTAGAAAAGAGATGTTGAAAGGAGAAAAATAAAGAATAATATCAGCCGAAAGGTATATAGAACAAAGGTGATAATAGTGAAAAACATGAGGAAAGATGGAAAGGAAACATGGAAAGGAAACATTGAGAAGATAAAGAAGTTAATTGGACAAATAAACTTTAAAAAAACCACCAACCAACAAGCGTTAACTGGACCAAACTTTGATTGGTCATGTTGCTGCATAATAACCTAAAAAGGGCGACTTGAAATAATCGTGTTAGATGGCTTATGTATTGAACCAAATCATTAATAGGCAAGCTTGCCCAGTACCTCTTTGATCAAACGATACAGCGAATTTTTAAGAACACTAAAAGAAAATACACTGAAAAACGGCCGCTCAGAGTGCCGGGCGCATTCACGATACTGCATGTGGCAAGCTGTTCCGAATTGGGTGGTGGAGTAACGCCTTTAACAGAGGCTATATTTGTCGACCTCACCCGACTTTCAAATGGAGAATCTCACTTTTCGGTGAACGGGGACCGAAATACCCCACTTGCGTGTCTGGTATTACAGACCGCTTTCTTTCCCGATATCTTCGCGTACACCAATCTTCGTGAGAATGAGCAATCTCAGAATCTGGATGAATGTTGTCCTTGTAGTGTGAGGTTCATGAGTAATTATTGTTATAAACTACGACATATAGTATGGATGATAATGTTTGTCAAGTTTATTGCGGACTATGTCATCCTCATAAAAGTATTAGATCAAGTAAAAAGGCTTCAATTAAAATAGTTAAACATGACCAGAAATCAATTCGATGTGAAGATATTTTTGACGCACTTCTCGTCATGATATTGAATTTATAACATACAACGAAGCGAGGACATCATAATCATAAAGACGTTCGTTGTGCAGATATGTATTTGCTTATTAATACATACAGTGACAAAAAGAATAATGAGCTATAATCATGAGTAAAAAACCAAGAGGTTTCGGAGAAAGGTAAAAAATCATCCGAACAGTCAATTAGGCAATTCTTCAACAATCTTTAGTATCAAAAAGTGAAAAGGTTTAACTGTCGTGATAAATATGAGCTTGTCATAGAGATTTATTATACAAGTGAGCATCGAAATGTTTCTTTAACGAACTGCTATAAAATTTTGAAACCAAATACACTTGTGCTGAAATTTCATATCCTCAGTATCGAGAAGCATAATGTTCCATTATGGTTGCATCAACTATTGTAAAATAGATTAAGTCCTTTGATGTCTTGTAATGCCCTAATTACTCAGCTAATTATTATCTTTCTAAAGGATTGTAGATTTGAGAGTTTCTGTTTCTTTCGTGTTACATGCAATGGACATTCAATCATCACGGCTTGATGTGTTGTGGGTAAATAAATATTGTATCCTATACGTATACAGATCATATTAAATCGAATAAAAGTTTGATGAAATTCAATTCTTATCTTGCCAGAATCATCATTTTTTTAAATACCGTCTTTATAACGAATTCCAAGAAATATGCCGTCTGCCTAAACAACCACCCCCCCCCCCCCATATTTCAAATTTGACGTCTGAGCCCCGGCCAATCCCTATTTTCAAATCCTTGATCTGCCGTTTGGGGGGGGGGGCAAGAAATAGGCAAAGAAAGTTGAGTAGACCTTGAGATTACGCACGGAATAAATGTAACGAAAACAATATTTACAACATTCTATTCTTGCTTTAATACCTCAAAAATATTTAACGGTCAAACCAACAAAATGTATGTTTTCCCGGCCTTTCCTGATAGGCCTAGGCCTACACCATTTTTCTAAACGTGTTCGAGTTTATTTCGTCTATGCGAATAAATTTGGTGGCGGAGTAACGCCTTTAACAGAGGCTATATTTGTCGACCTTACCCGACTTTCAAATGGAGAATCTCACTTTTCGGTGAACGGGGACCGAAATACCCCACTTGCGTGTCTGGTATTACAGACCGCTTTCTTTCCCGATATCTTCGCGTACACCAAGCTTCGTGAGAATGAGCAATCTCAGAATCTGGATGAATGTTGTCCTTGTAGTGTGAGGTTCATGAGTAATTATTGTTATAAACTACGACATATAGTATGGATGATAATGTTTGTCAAGTTTATTGCGGACTATGTCATCCTCATAAAAGTATTAGATCAAGTAAAAAGGCTTCAATTAAAATAGTTAAACATGACCAGAAATCATTTCGATGTTAAGATATTTTTGACAATTTTAGACAATATCATATTTAATTGTGTCCATGTACTATATCGAACTAGACAATTATGATGAAACTTGAAAGGAACATAATTATAACCAGGAAGTTCCTGATATAACTATGCTTATAAAGTGAAGCAAGGAAGATGAAACTGGCATCTCCCATGTATACCGGTAGCTATGAGAATGGACATAATCCGAACCTATATGAGACTGCGAATAAGACTAGAACATCATGGAGGAGTTCCAAGCAGTACTTATCAAGGTTGGGCTGGCGATGTCCTGGCAAAGTTTGTTTATACTGCAGATTAGGGACTCTAAGGGTGCGTTCAATCGAATTTTCGAAGCTAGAATCACAAACATGAATCACAAATCAAAACGCCGTTACAAAAAACAAGGTCACTGCGGTTAGCGTTCAAGCGATTTTTCATCAACGCTGATTCTAGCTCATTTCGAGCCCAGCCACTCCGCATCACACTCGCAGTTTGACCCAGGAAGTATAGGTCAACTTCGGCGGCGCGCTTTTTGGAATTGTTTACGGCCGACTGTCGACTGCTGTTTTGAGCATAGATCGCAATAATAAAACAAAGAATGAGAAGGTGATGGAAGGAAGAAACAAAAAATAACATAAGGAAAGACAGAAAGAGAAAGTGATAGAGTTATTAAAACGAAGAATAACGTAAGAGAAGGTGATATAGGGATTTAAGGAAGAAACAAAGAATGACATAAGGAAAGGCAGAAAGAGAAAGTGATAGAATTATAAAAACAAAGAATAACATAAGAGAAAGTGATAGAAGGAAGAAACAAAGAATAACATAAGGAAAGACAGAAAGAGAAAGTGATATAATGATTGAAACAAAGAATAACATAAGAGAAAGTGATAGAATTATAAAAACAAAGAATAATATAAGAGAAGGTGATAGAAGGAAGGAACAAAGAATAACATAAGGAAAGACAGAAAGAGAAAGTGATAGAATGCTTAAAACAGAGAATTACATAAAAAAAAAGCTGATAGAAGGAAAAAACAAAGATTAACATAAGAATAAAAGGAAGAAACAAAGAATAACATAAGAGAAGGTGATAGAAGGAAAAAACAAAGAATAACATAAGAATAAAAGGAAGAAACAAAGAATAACATAAGGAAAGACAGAAAGAGAAAGTGATAGAATGATTAAAACAAAGAATAACATAAGAGAATGTGAGTGAAGGGAAAAAACAAAGATTAACATAAGAATAGAAAGAAGAAACAAAGAATAACAAAAGAGAAAGTGATAGAATTATAAAAACAAAGAATTACATAAGAAAAGCTGATAGAAGGAAAAAAACTAAGAATAACATAAGAATAGAAAGAAGAAACAAAGAATAACAAAAAGAGAATGTGATACAAGGAAGAAACAAAGAATAACATAAGGAAAGACAGAAAGAGAAAGTGATACTAATGATTAAAACAAAGAATAACATAAGAGAATGTGAGTGAAGGGAAAAAACAAAGATTAACATAAGAATAGAAAGAAGAAACAAAAAATAACAAAAGAGAAAGTGATAGAATTATAAAAACAAGGAATTACATAAGAAAAGCTGATAGAAGGAAAAAAACAAAGAATGACATAAGAATAGAAGGAAGAAACAAAGAATAACATAAGGAAAGACAGAAAGAGAAAAAGATAGAAGGAAAACAAGGTATAACATAACGGAAAAGGCCACGATAAAGAGCATGGTATAGTAAACGCAAATTGCATGAAAAGCAGGCGCGCGGTTTTTGCCCAAACCGGAACAGGCTCCGTCATACAATCATGATTGAAAACTCCGTCCGTTCAATCGAATTTTAGCGACCGTGATTCTGCAGAATCATGATACAAAACGCATCTTTTTCAGCGTTTCATGTTTGTGTTTTCAAACACGTTTATTTTTACGACCGACCAAAAAATCGCTTGAACGCATTGCGTTTTAAACTAAACGTCTTTAGAAACCGTGATTCTAGGGTGAAAAAGTGTCGATTAAACGCACCCTAAGTATCCCAAGTCCCTGCTCTAACTCTCTCTTGCTCTGTGGTGAGCTTACCACCAAAATGCACCCCACTTTCGGGTCCAAAGTGGGGTGAAGTTTAAATGGACTGTTTTCGTCATGGTTAATCGAGAGCTGATTTGATGAGATAACCACCGGTCAGTGACCTTACAGGGAGGTCTAATCCCCCCCCCCCCCCGGCCAAACTAGTATGACAGGCTTTAAATATTACGAACAACAAGATGTCATACCTGTTCCAGGGCATAGTCCTGGGTCTATACCATCGATATCGAAGGACAGATAGACCGGTCCATCTCCCATCATGGCCCTGACTTCCTCCATCAGTGGGTTCATCGACTTGTGCCAACATTCTTCAGCAGGAACAATTCTGAAGCCCTGAAAAAAAAAGATTTTGAAGAAATAGTAATTAAAGGGATTGGGTAACTTTGTCTCGGATTCTGAAACAAAATCCTGGATTAAGCTCATGCTCTATGCTGCAATGATAATTATAAACTTTTAGGTCAGTCAGGAACCCCATGACTTTTACAAGCAGATCGCCTCTCTGATTATCAAGATATTTATGATTGGAAATCAAAATCAATTTTTGCATTTTCCTAACGGTTTTCATAGCACTACAGCCTATTGGGGAAGATTTTTTCCTTTTTTGAGGCACTTCTTGATCATTTTGATGCGCAATTTTTTGAAGGGCTTCAATATTACACCATATCACAGACACTGATAACACGTAGGGCCATGCATCTCAGATTTAACATTGTTAACATAGGGCGAGATGGAAGAGTAAACAAATACAAATACAAATTTAGACATCCTAAATGTGTGAAATATATATTAATTCAGTCATACCAATTTGGCTACGCTTTAAAAAAAATACAGTGACGTTAATAATTACAATACACAGGCCGGCTGGTTTTGTGCTCTATTATAACCAACACGGAGAAGCCAACAAAAAACCAACATTGGCATTGGCTGGAATATAACGTCTCATTTTTCAACGGCTGGTTCAAAATTACCAAATATTTGTGGGGCCCCAAAATGGTTATATTTATGGATATTTCAGCTGTCTCTGAACCAATTTTGATCAAACAAAGATTATTTTGTCAATTACAATTTATATTCTTTCAAATTTGACACTCGGTCTTTCATTATCTCACGAAAAAAATATTTTGTGTAGCGCTCTCTGCAATAAAACTCAACTATCCCTTTAAAAATGTTATCGATCAGTCACTAAATAATCTGACCCGTTGTTGCTGTTTGTTTGTCTCTGTCTTTAGAAAGAATTTTTTTGCATAAGACAGGTAAATGGAATAAAATGGAAAGTGTACGGATGAAGAGGGAAATTCAGGTTACTATTTCCTCTGCTTTGAAAGGTAGTTAAGAACTGGAGGATTTTAAATGCAAAGGCTTTTATATTATTTTGTCTTTGAATTGATGGGTAAATGGGATAAAATTGAAAGTGTATGGACGAAGAGGGAAATTCAGGTTACTATTTCCTCTGCTTTGAAAGGTAGTTAAGAACTGGAGGATTTTAAATGCAAAGGCTTTTATATTATTTTGTCTTTGAATTGACGGGTAAATGGGATAAAATTGAAAGTGTATGGACGAAGAGGGAAATTCAGGTTACTATTTCCTCTGCTTTGAAAGGTAGTTAAGAACTGGAGGATTTTAAATGCAAAGGCTTTTATATTATTTTGTCTTTGAATTGACGGGTAAATGGGATAAAATGGAAAGTGTACGGACGAAGAGGGAAATTCAGGTTACTATTTCCTCTGCTTTGAAAGGTAGTTAAGGACTGGAGGATTTTAAATGCAAAGGCTTTTATATCATTTTTTCTTTGAATTGGTGCAAGGAACAAAAAAACAAAGCAAAAAAAAAAGAAGAACATTACCATTTCTTCATTAAAGCCTTTGACTCCTGGAATGGGGCTATACTGGGTGCCTCTAAGACCAATCTGGACCACCCTCTTGCAGTCCAGGCACCCATCCTCAACGGCGCGTCGGAACGGAGTACCATGGGCTATCTTTTCACCAAGCATTGTGTCGCTGACGTCTGCGTGGGCATCCACATGAACCAGACCTACAGGGCCGTACTTATCCTGACGTGAAGGTAGAGACATTTAAAAACGGTTTAGTTTTGGTTTATGGTTTCATATTTTCTCATTTTACAATCTACACGGTACAAACATGAATTCTATTGTCAAATTTAGGAATAGAAGGTGACTTTCCCATATCAATTTGTTTCCAGTGAGTATTAATTGAAAAGACTGAACTAGGAGAACATTGAAATATTGAGGGGCCTATGGTGAAACCTATGCTTGTGAATTATAGGCCTAAAAGGTAGTAAGATTTATAGTCTTTAAAAACAAAGAAGTATTCTCACAAAGTTAGATAGAGAAGATAAGGAAATCAAAGAGACATACTGAAGCTTTTCGTCTTGCACTCGTCAGAGAACATCGCAAAAATGAACCGATAGTCGAAATCAGACAATTTAAACTAAAGCTAAAGGAACAAGGTGCGCGTAAATAAATATTTAAAAAAGATAAATGTGAGAGAACACAGACAGATTGAGTATGCAAGAGAAGAGAGACAGACTGACAGAATGAAAATGGGAGGAAAAAGTAAAAGACATATAAAAACAAGTCACCGGTACTTGGTGACCTGCCAATTTAATGGGGGAGGGTGCACAAGAGTCGTATAACCCCCTATTCTTGTCCCTTTTATTCCTTTTTTTTGCCTTTCAATTTGAGGAATTATATTAGAAGTGCTCCAGGCTGTCAATATAAGAGAGGAAGGGAGCGATCAAAAAACAAGAAGAGCATGATGGATGAGAAGGCACGGTCTCTGCATCCCTTGAGGTGTGTTATGCGCACCTCAACTCACCTGGGTGGAATGTGGAAAATGTAGATTAATATCTTGCCAAAGGACATACAGTTCCTCCAAGGCATTTTTGAATCAAGTAGGCAACTTGGTGAACACTGAGCTAACAGGTTTTACGCTTCTGTACGGACGTACGCATAAAGGGACACTAGTACGCACAGGAGCGCAATACCCGTTGGCTCAGTATGCTGCCCTCTATATACTCAAGCTTATGTAACTTTAATGGGAGGAGGTAAAGTGGAAGGAGAGGTAATACCTTAATTGCTTGAAGGATGGGGTATGTAAGAGTGTGGTCCCCTCCTAGAGTCAGGGGCTTGCATCCATTAGCAACGATGGTGGAATACTGCTCTCGAATCATCTCGCAAGATTTCTTCAGGTCATAAAGGTTAAGGGTCACATCCCCGATGTCGGCAACCTGAAGCGACTCAAATGGTGCTGCGCCTGTTTGACAGAAGTATACAATTCCAGAATTGACATTTGCCCTAATTGTACTCTTCATTTCTTTGTAAGGGGCTCTTCCACATTTAGAATAAAATAAACTGTCCTACAGAAGAAAAGTTCCTGTACATTTTGTATTTTTTGATAACTTTGTCTGTTCAATGCAATATTCTCACCTTAAGTCCCAGCATTTATAAGAAAACTTTATTATAATGAGTAATTATTTGGTTTAAAAAAAATCCAATTCATACTTTTACTACTTTACCAGTTCTATGTGTATAATTTATATTGAGATCACAATCCACTGGAATAAAAATGACAGTTAGAGTTTCATATGTAATCTACCCTTATTTCTATCATTATTATTTTTTTTTTTTGGGGGGGGGGTGGTGTTTTTTTTTATTGCAAAAATCTAAATTCAAGATTCAAAATGACAATTAAAAAAGGATGATATGTCAGCTTGAAGAAGCATAACATTTAAAAATAACTTCTGATCTATATTCCAGATTAATGCAGATTTCAAGGATCAAATAAGGACGTTGAAATGTTTTTAGATTAAGTACAAAGTAAATAGAAAATTGAATATGTCATAGCTAAAATAGAGGGCAAATTAGGGGGTCATCTGGAAGTGGTCTCTGTTTTCTTATGATTTATTCTACTCACTTTTTACAATACTTAGCCATATATATATAGACACACTTGGTTATTAAGTGATTTACTATATGATAGAGACTGGAGACTGAAACTATGCAATTCAGCCCCTTTCAGTTGCTTTTATTTGGCTGCTTAATCAAATCTCAATTTTAATTGTTTATTAATTGTTTAACATGTCGTTTGATAATTTGTTTGTTTGTTGTTATTTTGGTTGCAATAAAAATAACTTCTGATGATTTCTTACCAATAGAGTTGTTATTTCTCAAGAGAACCGACTCTGTGCGGATTTGTCTCGGTCCAAACCTGGTTCCTGATTTATTGGAAGTTCCAATATCCAGAGGAATACCAACGAAACAAGCATCCAGTCCTGAAAATACAAAGTCAAACTCTTCCTGTTGGCTTTAAAAAAAAATAATTTAAGGAGATACATCATACATGTAAATGCATTTTTAAAAGATGAAGGCCCTAATGTTAGCCATGTTCATCTTGAAAATCAATGTAATTTGAAGGACCCATGGGGGCTACGCCAGTTTGAAGGCGACACTACGTTTACCCATCACCATGGTAATCACTGTCTGTAGTCTGGGAGACACGCCCACATCATGATTCATGCCACTCACAGTATCTGGTTCATCAAGTTTTGTGGTGATATTTGTAAAATAAACAATAAGAATAATAATACCAAACTTTTGAATAATAACAATCAATAAGACTAGCAATGCAAATTAAGGAAATTTTGTACAAAAGCAGAAAATATCGGTTACCTTCAGCGGTCGTTTGATATGGTAGTCGCATCATCGTCGCAATACCCCCAGCCCGCGGCATTTCCATTCCAGATAGCGGTTCGTTGAACTTTCCCAGGCCAGTAGATCGGCGCAGGTACAGTGGCTGTTGTGTGGACAGGCACCTGCAGGCAGACTGCTGATGAAGTACGCCATTATTGAGGGCAAATGAGCTCAATTGAGCTCCTATTTTTCTGACATGCCTCGACAGCATGGTTTTTTCATCTGAGTGCGTGTCTCACGCCTGTAAGAGAGAAATATCAATCTAAGAAGATATCTGAAAAGAGCTTAATGCACGCCCTTCGCACGCCCTTCGCTCAAAGTTTACAAATAGCCTTTCTTCAAGAGCGGATGGCAAAAACCAAATGATATTATATAATTAAAACAGATACCGTATTAAAAATTAAAAAAAACGTATCGGGAGGTGGGAGGGGTACTCACATATTAAGACATACGGGGTGTGCCGCTCTAATGGGTCACTTTTCCACCCAAAATCCCTAAACATGGATCCCATTTAAACAAAAATATCCCTAAACATGGGTCCGTTTTTTCAAAATTTCCATGCAAACACCGGTGCCAGGTAAAAATGTTAGAGGAAAAAATGTCAGAGGTAAAAATGTCAGAGGTAAAAATGTCAGAGGTAAAAACGTCAGAGGTAAAAATGTCAGAGGAAAAAATGTCAGAGGTAAAAATGTCAGAGGTAAAAATGTCAGAGGAAAAAATGTCAGAGGTAAAAATGTCAGAGGTAAAAATGTCAGAGGAAAAAATGTCAGAGGTAAAAATGTCAGAGGTAAAAATGTCAGAGGTAAAAATGTCAGAGGAAAAAATGTCAGAGGTAAAAATGTCAGAGGAAAAAATGTCAGAGGTACAAGCAAAATAAATGAGTGCCGTCATAATATTTCGACACTTTTATCACACAGAATGTCGAGACGTACAGCTACTGCATGGGCTAGTCTATTATATTTCTTTCTTCCATAATGTAAATTTAATAAATGGCTGTGTGTTGTATTTCGTACATGTCCTGAGGATAATAAAATGTGGAAAATAGATTTTGAAATTTATTTTTTTGTGATCAAGCTTGCATTATGTATGAATGTCTAACATTTTTTGATATTTTGAATTGGTTGATGTGTTAATGTTTGTGAAACGGACCGGTTTGGCCGGTGGCAGCCTACAACCTAGCCCGTGTAACGTTTCAGAGACGAACAAAGTCCAAACGAAGAAATGAAAGTTCTCGACAAAAGTCAAGAGTTAAAGTGAGTAGATTATTTAGTACAAATAATTACATATAATCACAAGGAATCACGAAAAGTTACATATATGGGCTGGGCGACCCGAACTCTGCTATTTAAAGCTTTAACACCTCATGGCGGCAAAGGAAGTGGAGTAAGAATAAGAAAATCAAGAAGTCGCTCCGAAAAGTAAAAACTCGCTCCAAAAACTAAAAACCCGCTCCAAAAAGTAAAAGACCGTCTCGATTCAGAAGCTCATCCCCAGGCGTGTCACTACGACGCATTGCGTCAAATTAATCCCCGGCACCATACACACCCATGTCGAAAGGAACTTTATTAATTTTGCGAACTTAACCTCCAGAGTTGAGCTTTCCGGCCCGCAATAATCATCGGCCTCGTAACTTACATAACTCTCACATTTGTGCTCTTTCGATCTTAAACTCTTTCACTCGACATCTTTATTAAATCCGAAGAACGCAAACAGGCCAGAAATATAACAATCCTGGAGGTAATTATTTGAATGATAATCTGAGCATGCATTGACAAACCTACGAACTCGCACAGAAACATTCTGAGATAGGGCACAACAGTCCTATAGTAACGATGATCCTTAACAACAAGCTAGCCCCCCCCCCCAAAAAAGAAAGTTGTTTACTCCATTAACTATTCCGTTGAATATAATCCAATTTACACCCCTCTTTCTTTTTTCCCTTTTTACCAATATTGTTTCCTCCATATTTGTATAATTATGTATCCATTGAGGGTATTCATGCTATCAAGCTATGCTTACTTTGTCATCAACCCTCCTGGTTGAGGTTTTCGATTAGTTATAGCCAGCCTTACTGTAGGGGGCCCGCCCCCCCCCCCTTGTTCCGCCACTGCTCTTTTGGCATGTGTTAAATTTGCAATGATTTGTTTGTTATATGTTTGTAAAACTGCAAAAGATAACAAACTTTGGCCCAGTCTTGGTAAAGTAACAAGCACTGTATAGATATTGATATGGGACTAAACAAACATAATGGCATACAAATCGGGCCTCATTTTAAAGCTGTTACTTGTCATTATCTGGGATATGAAGTCATTTGAAATAGATTTTAAGGGAATAACTTGTTTCTTTGATGTTCTTCCACAATTGCATGATAAGAATGATAACAAACGCTTACACATTATTGTTCGCCTTTCCCCAGAACTCAACCTTCTCTTTAATTGATGTAACATGGGCGGCTTTCTGCTTTGTATCGGAGTAACAAAGCTGCTTATTGATTTTCTCCCAGACTAATACCGCAATAGTAATCGACAATATTTTATTGCAACGCGCGCACTTCGGGAATGTGATGGTGCGGTTAGCATTGATAACATGGCTTTCTGCTTTGTTTCAGAGTATTTAAATACCAAGCCCACTAGAAAGTGGAATTGTCGGAAATATGCATTTATTGGGAATTACATATAATAATAGTCATTGCCACGCAGTTGAAATTTCCAACAATCCTTCAAAAGTGAAGGAGATTAAGTGGGGGGGGGGGGGGGGGGGGGGGGAGGTTCATAGATATCTGACCCTATTTTGGGGGCTGTACTGACTTTTCTTTTTATTTAATGATTACACCATGGAGCGACAACTCAGCCTATAAAACATGGCCAAACTTCTCGATTTTAGAAATCTTTTTCCCCAGAAGTTTGCTCAGTGTACCAGTACCATTTCCTTGTACAAAAGCATAATATACCGATATATAAATATTGAATAAGGGAGACTAATGGGACATGCATGGTTGCATCCTCGAGTTTCACGCCTTGCAAGAAATCATCAGACAACTGATAGCACTCTTCAAAGTACATGATTCCTCTACAACCTTGGTACAAATATGCTCAAAGTAAGACTTAAGTAATACAATACAATACAATAAGACTAATACAATACCTGAATACAATACAATAAGAATTACTCATGAGTAATTCTAATTGTATTTTATTAGTTAAGTATTATTGTAGGGGTATTTTTACCAGGGTTGTAGGATAATCATGTACTTTTAAGAATGCCATCAGTTGCCTGATGATTGCTTGCAAGGCGCGAAACTCGGAGTAGAAACCATGTCCCATTAGTCTGCCTGCTCTGCCTAGGCATTGACCACTGTTCGAAAGGATACAAAGCAAAGCATATATATAAGAGAAAGGGGGAGAGCAGCCGGGTCACCGTGCCCCAGAAGAAGAATACCCTCCCCCCCCCCCCCCGTCTTCCTTCGGCAATAATCGGGCAAAAAAGTCAAAATTTGGGGCCGAAAGGTAAATAAATTTAAACTGCGAAAGTGGAAAATAAAGCAGCAGTGAAATAACGACTGCAGAATATCCCTCGCTGTTCTTTTTCGATAAGCCTAATATATATAAACCCGGGTGTAACCATAACAAACTTGTCACATGCTTTTGTTTTTATTTTATACCTCTGACATTTTTTCCTTTGACATTTTTTCCTTTGACATTTTTACCTCTGACATTTTTCCTCTGACATTTTTACCTCTGACATTTTTACCTCTGACATTTTTACCTCTGACATTTTTTCCTCTGACATTATTACCTCTGACATTTTTACCTCTGACATTTTTTCTTCTGACATTTTTTCCTCTGACATTTTTACCTCTGACATTTTTACCTCTGACATTTTTACCTCTGACATTTTTTCCTCTGACATTTTTACCTCTGACATTTTTTCCTCTGACATTTTTACCTCTGACATTTTTTCCTCTGACATTTTTACCTCTGACATTTTTTCCTCTGACATTTTTACCTCTGACATTTTTACCTCTAACATTTTTACCTCTGACATTTTTACACCGAGCCCAAACACCAACAAATTGTGAAACATGGGCTTTACTTCGAGAAAAATCCCCCAAATGGTAGGGGTTTCGAGTGAGCGGCACATCCCCGTCCAAACTAAATTTGAGTACCCCCCCCCCCCCCCGCCCCCCCCGGGACTTTATTACAAGTGTAAGAATATTTGCCTTGAGACTTTTTACATCTTTCTGAATGTGATTGAATTTAAGTGAACAGTCCAAAAGGGTCATATGTATTGAACCTAATTGCATGACATGTATTGGACTGATATAAAGTGATTTGAATTGAATAACTGATTTAAAAAGTAAATGAAATTGCATTGTAATCGAACTGAACTGAATGATTTGAATTGAGTATCTACGAGGAAACATGAATGATTTGATTTTGTACAAGCGTTTGAATGTATATGGTATAGTCAGCCACTGCATTTAAAGTTTGTCAACACTAGTGTGGCTAGGAGGGATTAGACCACACAGCGAGGTCACTGACAGGTGGCTATCTCATCAACTCAGCTCTCAAATAACATAAGAAATAGAGGATCATAGGGGACCAACATGCACCGATTAGGGAAGTTTTCTATATTGAGGGAGCAAGCTAGTAGCTACAAGTAGGACAGTGGGGCTTTAAACATGACAGCCATTCAATAACCAGAGAAAATGAAAGACAATGTCCTTTAAACTATTGGCAAGAAATATGTGCTTAAGTTAAAGATAGAATAACCACATAATAATTATGATACAGAAATACATTCTATGATGCTAGCATTACTATCCAAAACATATCTGGGGAGTACATTTCACTGCAAAGACTTCTCACCATGGAGCTATATTGGTCAGTATAAAAAAAAAAATCGTGAACTTTCAGAATGCGTCTTTCAAAGAAAGAGCCCCTATTATGAGTTCGTATGTAAGCGTTGAAAATATTCATATCGATCAACATATTTGTTTTTCCTCCGGGAGGCGAGAGTCTAGCGATAAGTACAAATTAATGCTCATTGATTCGGATAAAGGGGGTATAGGTACGGTCAAACTGGTAGTGTGCAATAATTGTTTTCCTTGTAATAATCTTGTATTCAACAAAAACAACAACAACAACATATACTTCAATGAGGTTTATATGATTGTAATATAACGATTTCATATTTTTTTCTTAACAGTATTAATCGATGGAGCATTTTTTTATTTCATTATTTAAAGAATTCCAAAATTTTGGACCTTCATATATAAATGTTTTTTTTAGCTAAGAGGGTCCGTAAGGGAGATAAATGGAAATTGTTCGAATGTCTTGTTGGGTAATTATGAACTGCATGAGCTATTAACAAAAAAAAATGTTGAAAAGAAGATGGCAACATATCATTTTTATAATTATACATAAATTGACCTAGTTGGACAAAAATGTAAGTCTTTTACCTTAAGTATCTTTTTTTCAAAAAATCTGTATGGGAGCGAAAGGGGGAATAACAAATAATACGAATGATCTTCTTTTGTAATAACAACACTTTGATGACATTTGATGTCTGTTCACCATAAACTAAGAGACCATAGTTGTGTGTGTTACCTCCCCCCCCCCCCCCCCCCAACTAAGATACCATATAGTTCAAGTATGGGAGTTAAAAAGAACTGTAAAGCATAATTAAGGAATTAAGAGGAAGACATGTCTTTAATTTATAAATAATACGAATAATTATAATCTTAAAGTAAACAATAGCCCCCAAGATGCTGGTATATAGGCATATTAAGACGCTGGTAGTCTCATAATAAGACCCTTCATACTATATAAGAAACGCACATTTCTTCACTACATCCTGATGTAGTGACAATGATTGTAATACAAATAATTGCAATTTTTATTTAACAGTATTAATCGATGGAGAATTTTTATTGCATTACTTAAAGAATTCCAAAACATTGGACCTTCATATATAAATGTTTTTTGAGCTAAGAGGGGCCGTAAAAGAGGTGAATGAAAGTTGTCCGAATGTCATGTTGGGTAATTATGAACTGAGCTATTTTAAAAAAAACGTTTCTTGAAAAGAAGATGACAACATATTATTTTTTATAATTATACATAAATTGACCTAGTTGGAAAAAATGTAAGTCTTTTACCTTTAGTATCATATTTTCAAAAAATCAGTATGGGAGCGAAAGGGGGAATTACAAATAATACGAATGATCTTTGATCTTTTCTAACAACAATTTAATGACGTTTGATGTCTGTTCACCATAAACTAAGAGACCATAGTTCAAGTGTGGGAGTATCAAAGAATAAAGCATAATTAAGGAATCGAGAGGAAGACATGTCATTACTTTATAAATAATACCAATATTTCGGGAAATAATTTTACAAATATTGTCGATGTGATTTTTCCAAGAAAGCTTTTTGTCAACCGTTACACCCCAAAAATATATATCAAATAAAACACACTCCAGTGGGGTATTTTCAAAAAATACGTTTGTTGGCAATGAATTTATAGATTTGTACGGCCCTGGAAAATAGGCCTCCCTCAAAATTTATATCTTGTTATTATTGTCACATATTTTCCACACGAGTATCTTAAAAAGTTTGCACACTCTTGACTGCTTGCTGCAATGGTGCAGAAAATCAACTCCTGTTTCCAAGAAGAATTAAGTGACTGTACGTTGCGGCACAAATTGTCGACGGTGAAACGCAGTCGTCAAAGCTGTGATTGCAGTTCTAGTTCTAGTTGCTTCAGTTTGTATAAACTAGGACTATTTTTTGTATTTTTGTATTTATTAACATTTATTTCCTTCTCAACAGCACAATATAAAACACAATGTATATATACATGATATATGTAACAATTATTTCAACATAGAGTATACAGTAAATAATTCAGATACGGAAGGAGGCGAAAACCCGGCAAGCATAGCTTGAGTTGGGAACGCCCATAATAAATTAACACAGTTACCGAAAGAACATTATAGATATTATTATGAAAATTACATTGTTTATAACAGAACGTTGATAGGAAAGAAAAAATAGTGAAAGGAAGAGAGGAGAGAATTAAGTATAGGAAGGCATGTTCACTTATAAAGAGAAAAATACATAAATTGGGCTGTACATGTGTCTGCGATTACATCATAAAGATAACGAAGTACAATTGTAAAATAGAGAGCGGGTACATATTAAAAACAAGCAAAATCGTCAAACAGACAACAGCTTTATCCCACAGCATTGTCCTGGGAATATACAGATCGTACTAGCAACAAGTTATCAAAATAAATAAATAATCGGTCAACAAACATATCATTAAATTCCACAAAAGATCATTTCACACATAAATACAAGAGAGGGTATCAATATCGAGCAATTAAATACATTTTTGCCTTACGGGAAAAAGTCTGTAAGGAGAGCGATTTGTGTAGAATAGATGTTAAGGTGTTCCAAAATTTTGGCCCAGAGTATCGAATGTCAAATTGAAATCTTCGGGTTCTATGTTTATGTAAATGTAAGTCTTTTACCTTAAGTATCTTTTTTTCAAAAAATCTGTATGGGAGCGAAAGGGAGAATAACAAATAATACGAATGATCTTCTTTTGTAATAACAACACTTTAATGACGTTTGATGTCTGTTCACCATAAACTAAGAGACCATAGTTGTGTGTGTTACCCCCCCCCCCCCAACTAAGATACCATCGTTCAAGTATGGGAGTTAAAAAGAACTGTAAAGCATAATTAAGGAATTAAGATGAAGACATGTCTTTAATTTATAAATAATACGAATAATTATAATCTTAAAGTAAACAATAGCCCCCAAGATGCTGGTATATATTAAGACGCTGGTAGTCTCATAATAAGACCCTTCAAACTATATAAGAAACGCACATTTCTTCACTACATCCTGATGTAGTGACAATGATTGTAATAAAAATAATTGCAATTTTTATTTAGCAGTATTAATCGATGGAGCATTTTTATTGCATTACTTAAAGAATTCCAAAACTTTGGACCTTCATATATAAATGTTTTTTGAGCTAAGAGGGGCCGTAAGAGAGGTAAATGAAAGTTGTCCGAATGTCATGTTGGGTAATTATGAACTGAGCTATTTTTAAAAAACGTTTCTTGAAAAGAAGATGACAACATATTATTTTTATAATTATACATAAATTGACCTAGTTGGAAAAAATGTAAGTCTTTTACCTTTAGTATCATATTTTTAAAAAATCAGTATGGGAGCGAAAGGGGGAATTACAAATAATACGAATGATCTTCGATCTTTTCTAACAACACTTTAATGATGTTTGATGTCTGTTCACCATAAACTAAGAGACCATAGTTCAAGTATGGGAGTATCAAAGAATAAAGCATAATTAAGGAATCGAGAGGAAGACATGTCATTACTTTATAAATAATACCAATATTTCGGGAAATAATTTTACAAATATTGTCGATGTGATTTTTCCAAGAAAGCTTTTTGTCAACCGTTATATACACCCGAAAATGTATTAAATGAAACACACTCTAATTGGTATCTTGATTGCCATTCTTTTCCACCGTATGTCTGCATAATGTGAGTATGTGTGTGTGATGTATGTACGTATGTGAGTATGAGTGTGTTGTATGTAAAAATGTACCTGCATATCACTGCCAAATCCGCAATAATTTGAAGTTGGGCGGACGACGGTATGCAATTAGGCGCCATCTTGATTGCGTCTGAAGCACAAATTAGGAGTAGATATTGAGGAATTATTCTTCTTCCGAAAAATGTTTCATTATCAAAGGAGTCTCGATCTGCGTTGTCAACGTTCTTTTGGAATTCACATTACGACGGTTAGAATAGCAGCTGGCGTATAGCTTAGGTGAGATTGAATTTTTTGTGTGTCGATTTGATGGAGTATGACAAAATGTGGGATTTTAAACACGGAAGTAAGATGAAACGAGTGTGTGTGGGTAGTACGTAGACTATGTAGTTTGTGGTGTATTTCTAGGTTTGTAAGGAGTGTTGTAATGGCAAACAGGAAGAGAAAACAAGGTGATATGATGTGGATGAAGCGGAATGAAGCAGTGTATTTTACCTCTATTTTCTTCTACATAAACTGAGGCTTTAAAGCTGAATAGACCCACTCTATCTGCGTTATATCTATATTCATGGGTGTCGATCCCGGGGGGATGGGGGGGGGGGGGGGGGGATACATCCACCCCCAAATATTTCAGGTGGGGGGGGCCTGTACAATCATCCCCCCAATAATTCACCATTAAAAAAAAATGAAGAGAAGAATTAATGATTTGATTCGATTTGATTTATTTATTCTCCGAATTCACAATAGAAAACATGATATATATATTATACAGAACATTTACAACATAATATGAATAGACATTTAAAAAGAAACATAATATACAATGTAAACAAAAGAGGGACAATAATGAAGTCGGAAGGACACCCAGTTCAGTCAAGCCATAGAGACAAGACTGTTCTTCCACAAGCGCGTAGCCAGGAATTCATTTTAGAGGGGGGGGGGCGGTAGTGAGCACGCGAAGCGTGGAAATCACTTACAGAGCGCGCGTAGCGCGCTCCCTAGGGGGGAGGGTGCAGGGAGGGGGAGTTCCCCCCCTCCCGCGCGAAGCGCGAAAGCTTTAAGGTTTCATTAAATTATAAGAGAAAGAAGACGATTCGCTGTACCGTCCTCGACTCTTAATCTTTGTTTGAATCAAGTTCCCCTGCCTCCGCGCGTAGCGCGGAAGCTCTGAAGCTTTATTAGATTATTAAAGAAATAAGACGATTCGTTGTACCATTCTCGACTCTTAATCCTTATCTAAATTCAGTTTCTTTTGACGTTTCATTAGAGAAAGAAGACGATTCGCTGTACCGTCCTCGACTCTTAATCCTTTTTTGTATCAGTTCAGTTCAGTTCAGTATATTTTATTTTTGCACGGCACCAACTTCTGTTGGTCCGTATCAAGTTCCCCTTCCTCCGCGGAAGCTGTAGCGCGGAAGCTCTGAGTTTTATTAGATTATTAAAGAAAGAAGATTCGTTGTACCATTCTCGATCGACTCTTAATCCTTGTCTGAATTCAGTCCCCCCCCCCCTCCCCTCCCGCGGAAGCTTTGACGTTTCATAAATTATTAGAGAAAGAAGACGATTTGTTGTACCGTTCTCGACTCTTAATCTTTATCTGAATTCAGATCCCCCCCCCTCCCGCGCGAAGCGCGGAAGCTTATACGTTTTATTAAACTATTAGAGAAAGAAGACGATTCGTTGTACCGTTCTCGACTCTTAATCCTTTTTCTTTCTACCTCCTCTTCCTTTCTTCTTTTTTTCTCTCTTTTTTTTTTTTGGCCGGTGTTTTGGCGTTTTTTTTTTTTTTTGTTTTGTTTTGTTGTTTTTTTTTTTTTTTTTGGGGGGGGGGGGGGGGCGACCGCCCCCACCGCCCCCCTGGCTACACGCCTGTTCTTCCATGGGGTCCAAGATGAGCCAATGTGGACTCTGTGACGAATTCGAATTCGCAAATAATGTTGTCGACAATCAAACCTAACTGCAAAGCATGATGCTTAAGCAATATCTTGTATGGTGTATAAAGTGAAACAAATATTGAAATCATCCCTGATAGTTGTAATCACAATGTAGGGGTATATACCAATATCAAAAACTTGTATATTTTCGCTTTGAGCTTTTCCTTTGTAGGTGCCCTTTTTCCCCAGAAAGTGCCCCCCCCCCACTCTGAAAGTCCCTCGGCCGCCCCTGAGTTACATACATGGATCTAGTGCCTCTTGAAAATAAGCTCTTTGTATGTACATAAACAAGCAATACAACAGAATACTCCAGTTCGATATTTTGGAGAAAGATTATTATGTCACAACTTATTATTTTTTGTTGTTGAAAAGCTGATGTAGGTCTATGTATTGTATTCAAACATAACAGGCATAAGATAGTTAAGGTGTTTTTTTAAGATTAGAATGTTATTTAGTTTGAAGTTTTGTTCATAACACCCTTCCAATAATAATTCACGTTCTAAGACTGGTTACAGTTTTTGAATAAAAAAATAGTGCTCTGGTCAGGGCCTTAGGGGAATATTATGCTTATATTTTAGAGCGTATCTGGTATATCTGGGTGAAGAAGGAGATAATGGAAGTTTGTTGTTAGGTAGTTGGAACGTAAGTTTTATATTATGTTTTTAAGAAACAGACAGTTTGTATGAGATCAGGAGTGGAAATTTTCTGTCATTTGAGAACCAAATTTTGCATCAGTGATATTTTTTTTCATTGAATTGAGTTTCCGCAGAGAGGATTCAGTTGGTTTAATTAAAGAAGGAAGAGAGTCAAATTAAGAACCAAAAGCAATATGTTTTTCATTTATTAATTAGAACTTTGTTTTTTGAGATCTCCTTACACAGAATATTGGAATGGGTTTTTTCACGATGAATGTTGTTTGGAGACATCAATATTCATAAAATGTATGTTTCTATCACCAGGAAATAAAGAATTCTCTGTCTACATGAACATTTCCTGGTTGCTTATTAATGCATTTGCCCTGCACTGGTAACATAATACTTTTACAAGTTGATATCCCTCACCTTTGGATTTTTTTTGTGTGGTAATGTCTAAATTTCGTTTAAAAATAGATGATATCAGTCTGGTAGGCCTACACTGCAGGCAAGAGTCAGGACTAACATTTAGCATGTTATTAATTTTATTACCACTCTTATATTCTCTGAAATGTTATCTTTATTGAGGGTGACTTGAAAAAAGTTAATAACTTGGAGGGGAGGGGGTGCAACCTGCCACACGCTTCTACCTCTTGGTTGCTTTGATCCATTGCCGAAAATATTTTGGCACCTATCATCCCCCCCAACCACGGATACAAATCGACACCCATATCTCTATTTGTTTTTCTCTCCCCCTTGTGTGTATACATGTATTTCTGATAATCTAGATTTCGATGTTTTAACATATTAATGACATCGCAAACATAATTATGTTTGTATTCATTAAATCTATTTTTCAATACCCCAATTCCTTTTCGTGCATAACATAGAAGTTAAGCATTTTTCATTGTCCTATAGTTTATACAAACTGAAACAACTATAAGTAGAACTGCAATGACAGCCTTGACGACTGCATTTCTACGTGTCAAACGAAAGCATATGGCTCCGAATAGTCTCATTGGACAACACGGAAATGGTGTGTTGAGGAGGGGAAGTGAGAGTGTTCATGTGTGTGGTAATTGTATATGTGTCAACAATTAACGACTATCACATGACAGATGGCTAATCATAAATCTACAATGACGAGTAAACTGTACATCACAGTCCACAGATATGTGCCTTGAACGTATATAGCAGACGGCAATCGGCGGATCAGACGACACTTGATAGTGATTTTGTATGTGAGATTGCTTTGCTAAATATAAAATACAAGAACCTTTTCCAGTGTGTGTGTGTAATTGGGTTTTTACAGGCGTGTATCAATCAGATATGATTATTTACGTCTGGGGACCGCCTTTTAACGTCACCATCCGAAAGACGTGACTCAGTTTCGAACCTGCGTTCTCGGCTGAATCAGTTTGTAACTTCCACTGTTAGCTGGATTATAGGCGCACGCCACAACGCCTAGCTTTTCCATATCTTTAAACTACCATAATATGACATTGATATCTGATAATTAAACAGTTAGTAAAATAAACCTACGAAACTACATAATACAATAAAATACTTGACTGAAAGTAGGGGAGTTTGAAGTCTTTCGTCTATGGCTGTCTTTTAATCCCCTTAAGAACTTAGTTCGGCGTGGACAATAGCAGTGGTCATCATTGTTATCAACTTTTAAATGTAGGGGGACAATATTTCAGACCACCCCAACTAATTTCTTGGAGAGGGATATACGAGATCTCCCTTCACCCCCCCCCTATTCAGAGGCGACGCTCGGGGGGGGGGGGGGAGGGGCTCCCTAATTTTCAATTACCCCCAAAGTGCACCCTTTTACATATTAAAGTGCCCTTTTTATTTTTGAAAAGTGCCCTATTACTTTTCACCTATGATAAGTGCCCCTTTTGTTTTGACACGTGCCCCTTTTCCTTCGACAAGTTCCCATTTTCCTTTGCTATAAGTGTCCATCGTCCGTTCTCGTAAGTGCCCCTTTTCACTTTTGATAAGTGCCCCCTTCACCTCTGATTATTACCCTATTCAAATTTGGGAGGTGCCCCTTTTACTTTGACAAGCGCCCCTTTTCCTTTGTTTACAGTGCTCCTTCCCCCTTTTAACTCCGAAAAGCGCACCTTTTTTCTTCACATGTGGCCCTTTTCTTTTCGAATAAGTGCCCCTTTTCCTTATGATAAGTGCCCCCATTAAAAAAGAGCTCCGTCCCCTTGTCATAAGTACTCCTCTTCATATCTGGTCAGTGACCCTTTTCAGGTGCGATAAGTGCCCCCTTTTCCCTTCTAGTAAGGGACCAATCCCCATTTTCATAAATGCCGCTTTTCACCTCTTGTAAATGCCCCTTTTCCTTTCTATAGGGACCAATCCCCCTTTTCATAAATGCCGCTTTTCACCTTTTGTAAATGCCCCTATCAAAATATGATGAGGCCCCATTTCCGTCGACAAATACCCATTTACAATTCTCACAAGTGCCTCTTTTGTAATCCCTGGTGAGTGCCTCTTTTCAGGTATATGAAGTGTCCCATTTTCACCTATGATAATTTCCCTTTGTAGTTTGACACGTGCTTCTCTCCTTTTCTAATAGGTGTCCGTAAACGTACCCCTATGTTAAAGCGACTAAGAGCAATTACCCCCCCCCCCCCAAAGCTCGTTCGCCTCACTCACTCGCATTTATAGCTGATATATTTATGTTACTTATCAAAATTCTTTTTAGGCTTCTGATGTGAGTAGGACTTATGATAATGTGCTTCTATCTCCATCAGGATTGGGCTTTTTCCTCTTCATAAGATGTAATTTTCGCACGGCGACCTCACAAATCTCAATTTTTTTCTCCAGAAAGTGTCCTTTTTTTGTTGGTGCCCTCCCTTCTTTGGAAGTCGCTCCGCCACTCCTGCACCACCCTCAGTCACGACTCATTTGTCTTTACCGCTACATATTCAGTGACTGGCGACAATTTTTGCCGCCAGCTTTTGTTTTCCCGGCACAAATTGTCGCTAGGGAGGCGAAAATTTGAACTCAGCAAGACCGGCACAAATTATTGTCGTCGTCGACAACTTGTGCCGCAACGGGTGAACCATATTGTGCCTTCTTCCAAAAATGAAACTAAATCGAAGGCGTTGGTCATGTTAGTGGTTCCTGCCTGCAGGCACGTAGCCAGAGTTTGATGTTTGGGGGGGGGGGGGGCACATACATGTACTCGATCGACGTCCTGGGGAGGGGTCTAAAAAGGTTCATCCGATCCTGGAAATTTTGGGGAGCACGTGAGATTTGAGAAACAAAGATTTCCAACCGATCGACTCATGTTTTGGCACTAAAGGGCAATGCAACACCTATTTTTGGGGGCCCTATATTTCATTGTTGTGCTGCAACTCATGATTGTTTTAAAGTGAATGCCATTAGTGATATTAGAACCAATTACGGTATTCTATAAAACCAGACGTATCATTGAGAGATGCAGGCTTAATATATTTACCTACGTGACATCTATTGTATACGGTGTTAGTTATGTTTACGAAGCATTTAGATTATATTATGGTCGTGTTATTATGTAGTAGAAGTAGTAAATCATTCTATATTCATACTAAGTCAGGTTAAACCAACTAGTGTGAACACACCTCATAATATGTGTATGCTTAATGTGAGATGTATAGTGACGAGTTCATACCCCTACTATACTAGTGGAGCAAGTAGTAGTAGAGTTAATCCTGATACCAATTCAATAGTCTGTGCATTGGGAGAAGTTTCTCCTGTTTTTATCAGAGATAACTGGTGACATGTCATGACTTATGGCTTTTGGTCAGCGGTAGTCCACCAACTGGAGAATCGTGGAAAAGAGAGAATTTGGTTTTGTAGTACAAGTTTCAGGTCTTGATAAATGAGTTTGTTATGTATTTGTAGTTTCTAACTCTAAACTTTTTCTCTTTCTCTCGTCTCTCTCTCTCTCTTTTATTCCCTTTCATAACTGGTTTTCTCTCTTTTGCTGTTTAATATCATATGTGAAGACTGAGTGTGATTTTGTTTGAATATATTCCTTGTATCTTTTATTATACTTTTGTCACTGCATATAGAGAAGAGTTTTGCTAGAATTGAGAAAGTAATTTTGTATTATTTCAGAAAAGGATTTTAGGGTTAATGCGACTATAGACAGGTCGGGAAATTAGAGAAAGTTGGGTTAATGTGTAAAAAGACACAAAACGACTTTAAACTAGTTCACATTGGTCTATAATTACAGTGAGCCGTGTTCGGATTAGAATATAAGCAGCCAGATGTCTATGCCAATGTTGTTTATGAATTTAGAGTAGCTGTGTTCATATTCATATTTAATCCGTATTACATGTACTTGTATTTAGTCTCATTATTATACAGTTATTGACTGGCAGGAGGTGTAATATAACATTCTTTGGACCTGAAGGGAGTTACATTCCCAAGTGGTTATATTTTCCCGAAGCGCGCATCGCTGAGGGAAATATGGTCACGAGGGAAAATATAACTCTCTTCAGGTCCAAAGAATGTTATATACCCCCTGCCAGTCAATAACTGTTATATTAGATAGCCTTGGGGTTTTTTTTTTGGGGGGGGGGGGGGGGGGGGGGGTCCATTTTTTTTTTGCCCGAAATTTTAATTTTTTTCGGGGACAATCAAAATTACGGGAAAATAATCTGTCGAGACAGTTCAAGAAAAGAAAAAAACTTTTTTTTTAAAATTATAAAAAAAATTTGGGGAAAAAAAAAATTGAAAAAAAAAAAAAAATTGATTTTTTTTTTATTTTTTTATTTTTTTTATTTTACCCCAAAAAACATTTTTTGGGGAAAAAAGAAAATGTGGAAAAAGTAATTTTCAAGGGTAAAAAAAATTCGAAAAAAAGAAAATGGGGGAAAAATAAAATAAATAAATAGACGAAAGTTGTCAATGCAAAGAAGAATAGGAATTTAGAACGTGAACGTAAACTAGGCATTGACGAAAGGTCGTCAATGTAATACAAATTCAGATTGAGAACGAGCACAAGGCATTGATGGAAAGTCGTCAACAAAAATTAGGCAATCATAATTATGCTATAACACAATTCCTAAACCCATCATTCATAGCTTTTTCCAGGCATCAGCGCCTTCTTCAAGAAGTTTTAAATTCTTTCTAACGATAAGTGCTTTCTGTAAAATTGGGCAGCATAGGTTGATACTAAACTATTCAGATGATGAGCGACATCTCTTAAAGGTGATTAAATGTGGATGCGTTGGTCAATATCAATGGGCAGCTTTAGTCGTGTTCACAATACTGTAAAGGTTCTAAAACATGCATAGCATACAAGGACACATTGAGTGTAGACAGAATATCTTATCCAATGAATTAGCAGGAATATTAGAGATGGAATTTCAACCCCAAAAATGGACATTCTTGCAAAGCAAGGACATGCTATAGATTGTATGTTTGGAAGCCAGATTCTGAACTATAAATAGGATACAGTGCTCGTGAACATGAAGACACTTTAACAACCTTTGCCATTCAAGATATGAAATTACTTGTATGCAGTTCTCCTGCTTTCAATCTAGAACCCTCTCCATAGTATTTTGTGCAATTGCTATTGAGTAGCTGAAATACCCTGCCAAAATAAGTATGTTTCTTCAAAGAGATATTTTTCTTAGTTGAAATATTTGTGAGATTTTGCCAGATGCTAAATTATGTTGAAGACAGCCGTATATCTCTCTACATTGTAGATAATCTTCTCTTAATGAAGAAAAGGATAAAGCCCCTGATAGGTAGTCAAATGGACAAAGTTACCAGAAGACTGTGGACCTCACATAATGGGTTCTATTCCCTGCGGTTGGAAAAAAAATAAGCCTACCTTTGATGCTTGAGCACTGTATCATGGAAACTTGGTTTATGCCTAGGTAATAGTGGTTTTTAGAGGTTTGAGCTGAACCATTACTATTGTCTCTCTGTATCTCTTTGCAGTCAGAATGCCTCCCATACATGAGGCTGCCCGGATAGGCAAACCAGTCCAGATCATCACCACCACTGATAATCATTCCTTTGAGTTGAACCATGAAGCCTTAAAGAAGCTGCTTCTCAATGAGGATGTAAGACACAAGAATGTGTGTGTCGTCTCAGTTGCAGGAGCGTTTAGGAAAGGGAAGTCATTCCTCCTAGACTTCATGCTCAGATACCTCAACAAGCAAGTAAGTCAGTTGCCCATAAATGTACGTATGAAAAAGTAGTACTTCTCTGATTCTTGTTTTATAGTGTTACTGGCTTTCATAGAACCTAAGTAGAGGTATGTCAGATGTTTCTTTCAGCTGCGAAACAGTATGATAAAAGAAGCTTCAAATGCATTCAGAATCGAGGTCGTTGTGAATGATAATTTCAGACTTAACTTTTTTTATCCACGTATAATGCAGACCCTTAAATTCTTATGTTCACGATGGATAAGACATAAAATTTGATTCGAATCAAAATGTTTGTCGAGACTTATGTCGTATTTTTCCGGTTTTTGCTGATTGCTCATATTCACAGGAATCTGATAATCCTCTGTTGTATCTTATTCTCAGAACTTTCATATTTTATACAGTCATGTTAACTTGTGATTTGTCACTCCCTTGTACAAACCCTTTGTGGAATCTACGTAAGGGGGTATCTCACTAAGCGGCAAATTTAGGTTTCGCCACAGTTTGTAAAAGTTGGCAAACGTTTCGTAAAGGTTACAAGAAAGTTCGCATACAGTTTTCATTGTCGCAAACAGTTTTTCTTGTCGCAAGAAATTTAGAACATATCTCACTGAGCGGCGAATGCTTGAGAACGTAGGGAATTTGGGGTTTGGCCAGGGTGAGTAAAAGGTTGCAAAAGGTTGCAGGAAAGTTCTCAAACATTTTTCATTTTCGCAAAAATTCGCTGAAATGTTGCTAATTGTCGCTAAACGTCACTAAAAGTCGCTGATTTTCGCTAGAAAAGTTGGCGAATCGAAATTCGCAACGTTCGTAAGGGGGGGGGGGGTGGGTGTGGGGGTGCGACACCCCCCCCCCCCCCTCCACTTGTCAGGATATTGTCGATAAAATTGCGCTGCCGTCGGGAAAAAAGAGAAAAGGGGGAGGGGAAAAAAGAGAGGGAAAGGGAAAGAAAGAAAAAAGAAAAGGAAAAGAAAAGAAAGAAAGGAAAAGAAAGGAAAGAAAGGAAAGAAAGGGTGTACATACTTTCATGTTCCTTCATGTAATGTTTTATCTATCAGGGATCAAAGGATTGGCTTGGACCAGAAGACCAACCGTTAGCAGGATTTCCCTGGAGGGGAGGTACTGAGAGGGAAACCACAGGGATCTGGGCTTGGAGTAAAGTATTCCTATGTCCTGGACCAGATGGTGAAGAGGTAGGGTTATTCAGAAACACCATACTTGAATGATGTCATCTCTTTTTCATAAATGTGTGCCTGACAGGCAGGCATGCCATATTAGAGCTACAGATTTTATACCATATAGTGATGTACTTTGTTACTTTCTCCAATCACTCATGTGACAGATTGTGGAAAAGAAATAATGTGATCCTTAAATATTCTCAATCAATCATTGTATCCTGAAATAAATATAATTTGTCTTAAATGATTTTGAATGCACAATTCAGTCTTTGGTTTTAAAGCACTGTCAAAATTAAATCCCTGTATTCAGTCTATGGAAATGTGTAGATTCGGTGAGCTATGAGTTATTTTTATAAACTTATTAACACATAACATGAAGCATGTTTAGTTACCATCTAAAATTATTTTATTTGTTCATATGATTATGAACAGCAACAAAAATTGGGCATGTTGACATCCATTAGCATTGCCTGGTAGTCTAAAGTTCAATGTTGACCGCAAAGATGGATAATTATTTAATAAAATCTTATTGAAGAATAATTGAGTAAATTCTGTTCTTATAGTCTGAATACTAAATTCTGGAGGTTACAATATAATGGGATACAAAAAATAATTACAGTCTTTACACAGTGCTTCACAATAATTAAACAAAAGCAGCAATAAATAAATTTATCTTTATGGTATCATGAAAAAATGGGCATATTTTATATTGACCTAAACACATTACTATTGATATATTCCTATAATGAAACTTTGTAATGCAGGGTGGATTTTTTAAACCCATTTTTTTTTTTTGGGGGGGGGGGCGGCGGTGAATTCATGGGGAATAGAAGTAGGTGCAGAATAAAAGTAGGTACAGATTCTTTTCAGTGGTGTAAACAATTGATTTAACGAAGAACTAGATTAGTTTTTACATTACATGTAACTACACATGTAGGATAGCTTCTAGTGAAGACCTAGAACTTAAATCTGGAATGAATAGTGTCTGAATTACAAGTTAAATGGATCCCAAACCTGCCTAATATAGGATTTAGATGTAAACCTAGTTAAAACGTATCTGTTAAAAATAATTTCAAAACATGATATTGTATACATTACTTTTCTGCCATGGTTCTCATAACTTAATGGTTAGTAAATTGATTAATTAGAAATAGACACATGCATATGTGCAAATTTGAGTTGCTTAAAAAAAAATTAAAAAAAGATTTATGTATGTATAACCAGTATTTGAAAGTGAAAGTTAAACTTGTTATTATTTGTAGGTTGCAGTGATCTTAATGGACACACAGGGAGCCTTTGATTCAGGGTCAACTGTCGAAGAATGCGCTAAGATGTTTGCTCTAAGTATCATGAATAGCTCACATCAGGTGAGTTGGTTGGTTGCTGTACAACTTATATGCTCATTCAGATATGACGTGGTAAAACTACGGCAGTTTTTTAAAAATTATTTTTGTCATGCAATGTGCTTCTTATTTCTGTATCTTATAACACAGTGTTCAATGAATATGCAAGTCCTGCAATGCACGTAGTTTCCTTTCATTTACATGTTTAAAAAAATATCTGATAAGCCTTTTAAAGGCCCTATCCTACTGAGCGGCGAATGCTTGCGAACGTAGCGAATTTGGATTCGCCAACTTTTCTGACGAATGTTGGCGAAAATCGGCGACTTTTAGTGACGTTTAGCGACCATAAGCAACATTTGAGCGAATGTTTCTGAAAGTGTTTGCGAAAGGCAGTTGGCGACTATAAGCGAATGTAAGCAAATGTTAGCGACAGTTTTTGCGAAGATTAGCAAGTATTTGCCAATCCTTTGCCACTATTTCGTCCCTATTTTCACGAAGTGACGGTAGTGAATGGTAATCCCATACAATTTGTGTGCGGAATTTCCTCACTACCGTCACTTCGTGAAAACAGGAACGAAATTTTGTGAACGTTTGAGACCTTTTGAGAACTCCTGGTACTCGATTTTATAAAGGAACCATATGGTAACGTGGTCGCTAGCATTGGCGAAACAAAGAGAACCGACGATAACAAAGAGCGACGCCGTCTTACAACCGTTTGCAAAGGCTAAAGATTGGTTTGCAAAGGCTTACGACTGTTTTGCAAACGTCTGCAATTGTTTGCGAAAGAAAAACTGTTTGCGACAATGAAAACTGTTTGCGAACTTTCTTGCAACCTTTTGCAAACTTTTTCGAACCCTGGCGAAACCCTAAAAGGCCTATCTCACGGAGCGGCGAATGCTTGCGAACGTAGCGAATTTGGGGTTTCGCCAGAGTTTGTAAAATGTTGTATAAGGTTGCAAGAAAGATCGCAAACAGTTTTCTTTGTTGTAAACAGTTTTTCTTGTCGCAAAGAAAGAACATGTTCAAAATTTCTTTGCGAATTTATTTTTCCGTAAACAGTTGCAGGCGTTTGCAAAACAGTCGTTAGCGTTTGCAAAACAGTCGTAAGCCTTTGCAAACGGTTGTTAAACGGTTTTGCTCTTTGTTTTCGTCAGTTCTCTGTGTTTCGCCAAAGCTAGCGACCACGTTACCAAATGGTTCCTTTATAAAATCGACCCATTGAGTACCAGTAGTTAGCAAAAGGTCTCAAACGTTCACAAATAGTGGCAAAGGATTGGCAAATAGTTGCTAATCTTCGCAAAAGTTGTCGCAAACATTTGTTTACAGTCGCTAATAATCGCCAACTGCCTTTCGCAAACACTTTCGGAGACATTGGCTCAAATGTTGCTAATTGTCGCTAAACGTCACTTAATGTCGCTGATTTTCGCCAACATTCGTCAGAAAAGTTGGCGAATCCAAATTCGCAACGTTCGCAAGCATTCGCTGCTCAGTTAGATAGGCCCTTAAATTCGCTACGTTCAAAATCATAGGGCCTTTACTGATGAATTGTCTTCTTGACTCAACTATCTGCACAACATGTGTAATAAGTTAAGCCAAGGTCACAACTGGCCATGCACCTTTCTGAGACAGGTCTGTTTGTTTTGAGAAGTTGCCATTTATTTATCCATTTAAAAAATACGCTGCGGTTTACCAAGGCATATCTGAAAGAGCCTCTATAAAAATATAGAGGCAAAGCTTACAGGCTAATTAAAGTCCACTCCAAAAATAATTTTCATTTAATAGATGCAGAAAAACAAGAGAAACATTGCACAACAAATTTGAGTAAAATCATGAATTTTTGAAAAAGTATGACAAATTTTGGAACAATAGAAATCACTACACACATTGCGAATTTAGTTATCAGTTTGTGACGTCATTGTCTCACTATTTATCAATAGCTTTACATATGTTTATCCCATTAATTTCCATTTTTATCCCCTAAAACTTGATTTTCCCTTGTCTATATACCCAGGTTATATGATTTGTATAATACTGCGTGCATGACATTTCACAAAATCTTTTGTGAACTTTGAAGAATTGACACTATTGATCTGAGTATTATATATTCATAATCATTGAGTTTTATATATTAAATACTTTACCAAAATTCAAATTTGTCATGATTCAAATGAAAAAAAATTACTCTATATTAGAGCATCCACACAAAAACATATCATACTATCAATATAATTTGGATGCTGGTGTGAAGAAATAAGATTCTTAGGAGGAAAATGGAAAATTTATATTATCAATATAAAATAAACAATTAGTGGATAGTGAGGCAATGACGTCACAGACTCATGGGTGAGTTGCCAATGACGTCACAGACTCATGAGTGAGTTGCTAATTTGTCCTGTGATTTTCAAAGTTTTCCATCTCATTAAAAATTCATAACTTTCTTATTATTAGTTAACCGATTTTGCTCAAACTTTTTTGATTGGTTTGTCTGATTTTTCTGCTTCTATTGAAGGTAAATTATTTTTGGAGTGGACTTGCCCTTTAAGATGTGCTGTTGGTTTTGAGGGAATATTTTACTGATAAGTGCTGATGGCTCAAAAATACAGGATTCATTATATACTGGTATAATTATATCCTTGTATTAAATCCCTACATCACTGTAGAGTAAAATTGTTATCATCTGTTCCTTATACCTTACAGGTTTTGAACTTGAGTCAAAATATTCAGGAGGATGACCTACAGCATTTACAATTGTTTACTGAGTATGGAAGACTGGCTATGGAGGAGGAGAGTTCTGAAGCCAAACCATTCCAGGTCAGTCACTAATGTATTGGCAACAACTGCAAAATCTTTAACTAGTCAAATTCCTAACTTCCGAACGTTAGACTCAGCTCTATTCATAAGCCCAATCATAATACCTAACCTGAAATCCAATGGCATCAATATCTTCATCATATTTTTTGTTGAGTGGATTGGCACTGGAATGAGTTGCAATAATCATGCATTCAAGCCCTAGCCCCCCTCTCAGTGTTATTTAGGGTACGCATATGCGTGTTCCCTCCTTTTGAAAACACCCCTCTAAGTCCGGTGTATAAAGTCAATACGGGCCGGATTTTTGTGTACTACGAGCCGGACTTTGGTGCGTGGAAACTGGAAAGTACCCCTTTATCGGACATTTTGGGAACACGCATGCTGTCATTCCGACCCCGGAGTTGGGGGGGGGGGGGGCTAGCCACTTTGTGAATTTAGCAAGGTTTTTCATCAATATTGCTTCTGTAGAATTATAAGTGTGTATGGATTGTGAATGAAGATTGTAAAAGCTTGTTCACTGATCACACAACATAACTCTATATTTATTTTTAGCTACGAGGCAGCAAGGTTGCACTGACAATAAAATACGTGATAAACTGTTTTCCCTCTTCGTTATTTTATTGAGAAATATAAACTGTAGACTAAACACAAAGTGTAGTCATGCAAGCAAATAAATGATTCAGAATAAGAATCACATGAATGAGAATTGAGAATATTGCACGGAGGTTACATTAATGGCCAATAATAAATTAGATGGATGGACATGATCAATTTAATGAATAAATATAGAGTTTACGACATAGTAGAAATGATGTCGAAAGTCCAATAATGACGACGGGTGAAGAACGAAGGAAGGGGCTCACGCGATGATAATGCGGTGGCTTGATGACGAAAATGCGTCTTCGATGTCGTGCCTGAAGAACCGTGAAGACGCAATGTCGACGCGAATGCTCGTGATGATGAAGACGCTCTCAGGCGAGAAGAGAAGAAAAGAGATGTGGCTCTCGAAGACGAAGCAGTGAGTCGCTCGATGTCGGAGGGTAAGGAAGAAATGAAGACATCAAAGCCGGTGGTAATGCAGATCAGAGCAGTGAGTCGCTCGATGGATGAGCCAAACTTTGATGTATGGTCAATTTAAGAGAGCTGCGGTGAATCGAGCTCGTGGTGAATGGTCAGGCAAGGCTACGGTGAGTCGAGCTTGTGTGGGTGAACAATCTACCGGAGCGAAGAGACTGGTAGCTCCCAGCGGAGAACCAAGCGTCGGTCCTGATGTCGGTCCTGATTAAACGTTCCACTGAAAGACTCCTAGCGCACTGGAGAGGGCAGAGAGAGAGAGAGAGTAAACGTGCCATTGCAAGAGGGTGGTATGCACGGCAAAATAATAAGCCCAGAGAGACAATCTTGACTCGACTGTCATGGTAGCAGGTGTTGTCAACTCGACTGAGGTGTAAGTAGGATTGAACCAAACCTCACGTGTTGAGATACGCGGTGTGAACGATGCGCGAACCCCCCCCCCCCCTCCCCTCCCCCTCCGGGAACGGAGGGACCGCACGCGTGTTTCCAAAATCTCCGGCTCGTAACAAAAGAAAAGGGTCTACCCGTATTGACTTTACACACCGGACTTATGCTGTAAAGGGGGGGGGGGTGCTGAAAAGGCTCGTATAACAAAAGAAAAAGGTCTACCCGTATTGACTTTACACACCGGACTTATGCTGAAAAAAAGGGGGTGCTGGGAACACGCATATTATGCTTAACCTAAATAACACTGAGTGGGGGGCGGGGCGAAACCACGGTGCTCGATTGGAGGAACACACGTGGTCCGAATAAATGAATATAAATAAGTAGCGTGATGGAAAATTACTAAGAACATGAATGTACAGTAAAAGTAGTGCGAATGTATGAGACGCTACACTTCTCTCCACCAATGTATATAATTAGGTGAATTAAATGCAAACATCAATCATTACAGTTGGATTAGCATTTAAATGATGGTTGCCAAGTATGCCCTGTGTGAGTGCAGGATTTTAAATAATTCCAATAATGCTGGGTGGTAAGAAAACACTGTAAAACGATCAGTTCTTAGTATTGTAGTTATTCGTCTGCATGATATTTTGATAATATGTCTGATATTTCACGCTTGTTGAATCACTTGAAGATGAGAAGTATCTGTGTTTGTCTTGTTAACAATAATAAGTTCATGCTATTACTTATTTCTATTTTGATGTTAGTCTTTGATGATCCTGGTTCGTGATTGGAGCTACCACTATGAATATGACTATGGGGGAAGTGGAGGTTCCAAGTTCCTTGACAAGAGGTTGAATGTAAGTATTAAACACACAATCAATATAGTGTTTCATGTTATAAGTAAATATTCTGCTATTAAGATGAGTTATAATAATCCCAGCTACATTGATGTTTAGTTGCAGTTTTTGTTTATTTGTTAGTTTTAAATTGAGTTCACCTTTATTTGTAATGTGTATTCTTTTTTTTTAATTACACGTGAAATGCATAACATTATATCAAAAGAAAGGAGTTTTATTTTCGTGTTAAAAAAATGGCTTGTGCTTTAAATACCTTTGATCACAGGTACCCCTGGACATCCACCCCCGGATAACCACTTCCAGTCAACTACCCTCTAGGACAACAACCCCCTAGGAAAACTACCCCTAGGGCAACCACCCTCTAGGACGACTACCCCCTGGGACAACTACCCCCCAGACAACTACCCCAGACAACTAACCTCTACGACAACTACCCCCTACGACAACTACCTCCCGGACAACTACCCCCGGACAACTAACCCCTACGACAATCATCCTCTAGGACAACCACCCCCCGGAAAGCTATCCTAGTGGTAGGTGTCTTGGGGTAGTTGTCCGGGGGTAGTTGTCCTAGGGGGTAGTTGTCCTAGGGGATAGTTGACTGGGGATTGTTATCCAGGGGTGGATGTCCAGGGGGTAGGTGTCCGGTGCCATATTGTACATGTTTATGTAAGATTCAATCAGGAATTTGATCTAGAAGGATGGTGTGAAACGATCGAAGTACTTTTGCATTTTGGAAGTGTCCACTAACATATTTTTCACCCTTGTTGTTACTTGTTGTTGTTGGAAGTTCTCCTTATTGTTTATTTTCATATAATGGTTGCCAATCAACAGTATTATTGAATTATCTTGTTTTTTGGTTTTCATCTATTTTGTACTGACAGCAAGCAGCTAGGCATAGAGAGTTACAGGATGTGAGACGTCATATCACAAGCTGCTTCAAGAGACTTGGCTGCTTCTTGATGCCTCATCCTGGTCTAGCTGTAGCTAACGATCAAGACTTTGATGGTAGATTAGCAGGTAGGTGATTTAACTTCCTAAACAATAATTGAAAGTTATGCTATCATTAAATACGTTTCACCTACTAGGAAAATTCCCAATGAAAAGGATAAAGACTCCTGTATTTTAATAAATATCAAATTGATTGATATAGTGCAAGACGCTTTTTTGTATTATCGTCTATTAATATTGTCTTATTAACACATAGAGGAACCGAATTTCTAAAGGAAAAATGAAATTTCTAAATTCCTACATTCTGTTGACAAAGTATATATAATATATTAAATGAACATTGCTATCAATTTCAAGAAATTAATGTTAATTTTCATTTTAAAATAATGTTATTCGTAACAACCCAATGAACTTAGACGGGAAGGGATTCAAATTTGTCAGTTTGTTTAAACCCTTTTAAAGGTACCAATTTACAGCCAACATCAAATTATTTAGAACTTTGCAGGAATTATGAACATGTCACGTATGTCCTATCTGTTAAATTTAAACGTTAACAGTGTCCTAATATTCAAATTATGCAAGGAAACCCGTTTACTTTCTAGACTTCACTGTCAGACACTATTAAGTGACTGACTGACTTCTTTTTTTTTCTTTGGTAATAACATACGTAAAATGAGCTGTAAAGCGTACATGAGCATTTTTCGTCTACATCAATAACCCAATTCTAGTAATAGCCAAAATTAAACTGATTGAATCTTGGCGCAGCACAAAACGTACGACCATTCGGCCAGTGGCGGATCCAGGGGGGGGGGGGGGGGGGCCTTGAGAAAAAAATCATGTAAAAACATGTGATTTTTACCTTTGTGGGGGGTTGGACCCCCCCCCCCCCCCTGGCGCTCAAGGGGGGGGGGGGTGCAAATTTTTAAATTTTCGAGGACCAAAAAAAAAAAAACGTGCTCACTATCCCCCCCCCCCCCCCCCACCCCCCACCCCACTGAGCGAATTTTCGGCCGGCGCGATTTTTCAAATTTTCGGGAGCAAAAAAAAAAAAGTTGGGCCCCCTCCCTTAAGAAATCCTGGATCCGCGCCTGATCCGGCACAAGGGTCTAAAAATCAGACTATTACTTTAGTGATTGCAATCACTAAAGTCGATTCGAAAACTTATGGTCTGAAAGACTTTTTCAAGCCCTTTCGTTTGGAGGGAAATTTTAAATAAGTATTTTTTTTCATTATGTTGGCCTGCAAATGGGACATAGTACTTTTTAAAGCTTTAAGAATTCAGCTCATGATCCAAAATCATTTTGTTTTCTTCTTGATTTCAGATATCAGTAAAGATTTCAAGATCTATCTACAGGAATTAGCTCCTCTTCTTCTTTCGAAGGAAAATCTGATTGTCAAGGAGATCAATGGCACTAAGGTCACGTGTCAGGCACTTCTAGAGTACTTCAAGGTCAGATTTGATATTACATATATTATTCGGTAGAAAGATATACTTCTAATTCAAACCAAATAATTACATAATCAATGTCGCAGCTTTAATGGCCTTCTGGTAATACAGCAATCTACATTTGCCAAATGCAGCCGAGCTAAAGCCGGGGTAATAATTGTGGAGCGCCGGGATTATAGAGTCTGACAGGCCTGAGCGCTTCATATACATAATACACACATTGTTGTTGTTGTTATTGGGTTTTAAGGCCTTCCAATCTGGCTATACCACAGAACTAGACGAAACGTATTTTACAGTTGTGTGTGCTATACTGCTCAAAGTGGCCGCTCGGTACATTTTCCCTGACAGTCGGCCTATTTTTCAAGATGCCCTATTTTTCAAGATGCCCACCGGCATTTTTATTTTTGTTTTTTATTTTTCAAAAAGAGATCATTTTAGCAGTGAAATTTTTTTCTTTAAAAAAATTATTAAAAAATAAAAAATAAAAAAAGGAGGCGGCCCCCAAAAGGAAGAGGGCGGGGACGCTAAACATTGTGTGTAATGGGCTTATAGCTAAACTGATGACTCTTAAGTTTCCCTGTAGCTCACAATGCGCATAATTATATATCCACTCAAACTTTATACCAAAAGCGCTAATTGTGTCACTTTCTCCGATATTTCTATAATTATACGAGATTTGTTCATGTTTTAATAGCCTGCAGGGCAGGCATCGAATCTGATGATGTTACTACAGATACTCAAAGAAAGTCCTCTATTTATTGTAGGGCTAGGATGGTCGCTGTCAGTTTGGTAGTCATAATATTTACTGGGGTGGTTCTATAAACTCTACTTATCTTAAATTTTGTAATATAAAAAGCTGCACCTGTTAGACCATCATCAAGTTTGGATCCATCTATTTAATCTTCAAATAGTTATTTCATTTTATTGAAATATTTTCCAATGCACAATTTAACTGCTGTATTGGAAGCCTGTCTACGGAACTCTGAGGGGGGCTCCCAGCACTCGACCTGAATCGCTGCTAAGGATTTGTCGTATTGTATAAACAGACATGGGCAGATAAGGGCAATTTATACCAAAATTGTAAAACCCACCGAGATGAATACTGGATACGTGTATGCAATGTGGTTATGTTATCATCATTTATTTATGCATCGATGGGTACGTTCTAAGTTAGGCCTAGGTCGGTTCTAGGACAATTACCCCTGGGCAATCACCCCCCGGAAATTTACCCCCCGGAAAACTACCCCCGAAGGACAATTACCCCCCGGAAAATTACCCCCCGGAGAATAACCCCCCGAGGACAACTACCCCCCAAGGACAATAACCCCCCGGAAAATTACCCCCCGGAGTATTACCCCCCGAGGACAACTACCCCCCGAGGACAATTACCCCCCGAAAATTACCCCCCCGGACAACTACCCCCCGAGGACAACTACCCCCCGAGGACAACTACCCCCCGAGGACAACTACCCCCGAGGACAATTACCCCCCGAGGACAACTACCCCCGAGGACAATTACCCCCCCCCCCCGAGGACAACTACCCCCGAGGACAATTACCCCCCGAGGACAACTACCCCCCGTGGACAATCAGGATTCAATAGCAAAAGACGATCTGATACATTGAGAGATGGCTACGAGCCTATAAGACCCCCTTCATGAACCCATATTCGCTCAAATACTAGCACGTTGTCTTCCTCGTTACTAAACATTTCCCTTTAATACATATACACTGTCGCTCATAAAGGTGGAATATTTTGTTTTTATACCAATTTATGGAATTATTTTAAAAATTATTTAAAAATAATAGATCTAGATAATAGTATACATTCTCAGATTTTATTGATCAATAATTTGCCAATGTGTGCTTTGCGTGACTGCTAAAGCATATGTATGCTACTATGCTTATTAACTAGGGGACCTATGCCCTTAAGTCATAAATGACAGTAATGAGGATTAATGCCCCGCAAAAGGGCACTAATATAGCACATCGACACGGTTTTGATCCTGGGGCCTCACAGTTACGAGGCCATTGCTTTGTCACTGAACCATGACTGTACGCAGCGGGGGCTAGGGTAGGGGGCAGTTTCCATAAATAAAATAAAACACAGAAAATGCAATAAATTTTCAATAATTTATTGTATTTTACCCCGGTTCCCAACATAAACAAATCTTCTGTGTGCCCATGCCTTGAGCCATAATGCATAGCCGTCCAGAGGATTTTTTTATGTTGGGGACCGGGGTAAAATGCAATAAATTATTGAAAATTTATTGCATTTTCTGTGTTTTTTTTTAATTTATGGAAACTGCCCCCTACCCTAGTCCCCGCTGCGCACAGTCATAGTTCAGTGACAAAACAATGGCCTCGTAACTGTGAGGCCCCAGGATCAAAACCGTGTCGATGTGCTATATTAGTGCCCTTTTGTGGGGCATTAATCCTCATTACTGTCATTTATGACTTGAGGGCGTAAGTCCCCTAGTTAATAAGCATAGTAGCATACACATGTTTTAGCAGTCCCCGCAAAAACACACATTAGCAAATTATTATTCAATAAAATCTGAGAATGTAAACTATTATCTAGATCTATTATTTTTAAATAATTTTTAAAATAATTCCATAAATTGGGGTAAAACTAAAATATTCCACCTTTATGAGCGACAGTGTAAGTTATACAACGGCAGTGCGGCTGCTGATTTCCACGAAGGATGTAAGTTTTAGTTAATTGTCAAGCGCTTCTCAAAATGCATAGAAATACATTTCTCTTGAGCAGCGTTATTTCAACTTTTTGAGTCATGGTACCCTCTTAAAAAATGAAAAGTTTCTCCCATTTTGCATGACTCAGGCACTCGCCATGTTCATGGGTGTCGATCCCGGGGGGGGGGGGGGATGGGGGGATATATCCCCCCCAAATATTTTAGGTTGGGGGGGGGGGTGGCCTGTCCAATCATCCCCCCCCCAACAATTCACCATCAAAAAAAAATGAAGAGAAACATTAATGATGAGAGCCCGATGAGAGTAGTTAATGGTTATTACTCGCAAGATGACCATCAATATACACATTTTGCTATCTCATTTTCATAATACATAAATGAGACATCCGTATATGAGACAAGAATAAATTGAATTCTCGCTCATACGGCTTCATCAGGAATTGATCAATTTATTCAGTCAACAGCATCATAGAAATGCAGTGCGCCAAATGCAAAGCCGCAGCGTTAAAAAGCAACGAGCTAAATATCAAGCGCAAAGCGCAAAAGTGCAAAAAAGAAGTAGAGAGTGGGAGAGAGAGATAATGAGAGACAGAAAGGATACAGGCGCGTTTACAGGCGCGCGTAAAAAACGCAGGCCAAACAAAAAGAGAGAGAGAGAAAGAAAAAAGGAAGAGGACGTAGGAAGAAAAAAGATTAAGAGTCAAGAACGGTACAACGAATCGTCATCTTTCTCTTATAATGTGATGAAACGTCAAAGTTTCGCGCGGGAGGGGGGGGGGGAACTGAATTCAGACAAGGATTAAGAGTCGAGAATGGTACAACGAATCGTCTTCTTTCTTTAGTAACTTAATGAAACGTCAAAGCTTTCGCGCTTCGCGCGGGAGGGGGGGGGGACTGAAATCAGACAAGGATTAAGAGTCGAGAATGGTACAACGAATCGTCTTCTTTCTTTATCAATTTAATGAAATGTCAGAGCTTCCGCGCTACGCGCGAAGGAAGGGGAACTTTATTCAAACAAGGATTAAGAGTCGAAAACGGTACAACGAATCGTCTTCTTTCTCTAATAATTTAATTAAAGGTCAAAAGAAATTGAATTTAGACAAGGATTTAGAGTCGAGAACGGTACAACGAATCGTCTTCTTTCTCTAATAATTAAATGAAACATCAAAGCTTCCGCGCTTCGCGTGGGACGGGGAAAAACCCCCTCCCTGCAGCCACCCCCTTTAGGGAGCGCGCTTCGCGTGCTCACTACCGCCCCCCTAAAATAAAATCCTTGCTACGCGCTTGAGAGGATAATAACCCAAGTTGCAAGCCCACATGGGTCCCATATTCTCTGAAATGTTATCTTTATTGAGGGTGACTTGAAAAAATTAATAACTTGTAAGGGAGGGGGTGCAACCTGCCACACATTTCTACCTCTTGGTTGCTTTGATCCATTGCCGAAATTATTTTGGCACCTGTCCCCCCCCCCCCCCCCCAACCACGGATAAAAATCGACACCGTTGTGACCAACAATGACGGTCGCATACTACCGGGTACCCATTTAACACCTGGGTGGAGAGTAGCAAGTGCATATGGTTAATATCTTGAAAAAGGATATTAGTGCCGGTGTCGTGATTCGAACCCTCGACCTGCGCATATCATACTCCCGCATGACAACATAATTATATAGATAACGTGAAGAAAACCTTAATTTCGGATCATGGTCGAGGGCCCATTATACAAAGACAAATACACGATCAGCTTAAAAAGTGACAGAGGATGCATAAATGAAATATTACATCCTAATTTATTTGTTTTGCCATTGTTGGTGAGAGAGGCTGTAAGGCGTACTCATCTGCGCGCAATGTATTATTGAATTTCTTTAAAAAATGCAATTTCTGTTATTTACTCGGTAGCAAAACTTCGAGGGAATTGGGCAACTCCCACCCCTCCCCCTCCCACACTGAAATGAACTTCACAAATAACATAGAAATTGAAAGTTTATGAAATTTTCTATAAAGAGCAATTTGGTGAGAAGCTCGCATTATTTGTCACAGTGTTAGAAATTCCTCGGGGGTGATTGTCATCGGGGATAGTTGTCCTCGGAAGAGGGGGGTAGTTGTACTTGGGGGGAATTGTTCTCGGGGGGTAATTGTTCTCGGGGGTAGTTGTCCTCGGGGGGTAATTGTCCTCGGGGGTAGTTGTCCTCGGGGGTAATTGTCCTCGGGGGGTAATTGTCCTCGGGGGTAGTTGTCCTCGGGGGGTAATTGTCCTCGGGGGGTAGTTGTCCTCGGGGGTAATTTTCCGGGGGGTAATTGTCCTTGGGGGGTAATTGTCCTCGGGGGGTAATTCTCCGGGGGGTAATTTTCTGGGGGGTAATTGTCCTTGGGGGGTAATTGTCCTCGGGGGGTAATTCTCCGGGGGGTAATTTTCTGGGGGGTAATTGTCCGTGGGGGGTAGTTTTCCGGGTGGTAATTTTCCGGGGGGTGATTGCGCAGGGGGTAATTGTCCTGATACGGCCTAGGTCACATATAAACCGGGCCGCGTACGATTTTCCCTACCCGGCGGCTTGCGGTGGATTTAAAGACCGTGCGGGAACCTTCCGATTGTCATTTCTATGGCATGTGTGGTCACGTTTTCTGCGGTGCTCAGGAGGTGCCCGGCGAAAATTGGTCGAGTGAAATGCAAGGCGCCCGTAAAAGTGCCGGCCGGTGAGCTCACGGGCTCCGTCCGATGAGCAGGTGCACCCAGGGCTCCCGGAAGGTGCCTTGCCGGGGCCCGGCTGGGGCCTCAAGGCGCCCGGACGGGTGACGTGCGGTGCACTGAACTATGTGTCCTCTGACATCCGCACCTCCTGTATTCAAAGCTGGGTTGTACATGTTGAGATGCCGCCGTGAGGGGGCCGCACGGGCAATATTCATTTCAATTGGCCCCCGGACGGCAGACGCTCGGGGTTGTGCATATCACCGGGGCTGTTGAGTGGCCCGTGAGGGAACCGTAGGGTAGACGTACGACACCCTCGAGCACCGCAAGGCGCCCGTAAAGATTTTTCAAAGGAATTTACCCAACAAAATCGTGAGGGGCTCTACCTACGGGCCCCTTACGGGCTTTCTACGGCCTAACGGGCAGGAAAAAATGCCGGGGGAATTGGGAGCAGCCAACTCAGCACCACGGCGCCCGTACGGCTTTAAAAACTGTCCCGGCGCCCTGTAGGAACTTTACGGCAACCGGCCGGACACCGGCCGAAAAATCCCAAAATGTCTGTCTTTACTCGCCGTACGGGCCCCGGAGTGTATATTTGAAAGCCCCATAACGCAATATGCATTCAGGCATTCATATACATTTGATTTCTTGTCCAAACTCATATTCCTAAAATTGGCTTTATCCTTTTTCTCTACTAGTTCTTGTAATTGAGTTTTAAATGTGTTTCCATGTACAGTCAAATCTGCTTTAGTGACCACCTGTCTACAAAGACCACACTTTTGTTCCGCTTGAAAATGGTTTCTCTTTGAAAAATGTACTAAAGGAACCTGACTACAAAGATCAATTTTTGTTTTTTCCCATTCTGGCGGTCGCTAGAGACAGGTTTGACTGTAGTTTGTATTTGCACAATACTCTATCTTTTCATGCTGTTTGGTTCAGGCTTACATCACTATCTACAAGGGAGACGTTTTACCTGAACCTAAGACTATACTACAGGTAAGAAGAAAGATGTATGACAAGAAAATTAATGATGTTACAGTTTCCAATTGCATCTAACATGTATCTTTTGTAATATTGCAGGGGAATAGTAAAGGAAATCATCTATATATTATCAATATAAACTTTGATTCAACTTCCCATAACACTTCACCTAGAAAGAATAAAGTCATTTCATTATAAATATAATTTCATATAACGAGTTCTGTGTTAAGTTCAAGCTGGTTATTTTCATCAAGACATATGAATTTGAAATGGGCCAATAATTTTTAGTACATTAATAGTAATAGCCTTATTACATAAAAAAACACGTTTCTGTGATGCTTTAAGGCATTGAAAGAATTACATTGTTTTAATGCTGTTGATATGATTCCAATTTGTATTTTATCCATCATAGAATTGATGTGTTTAACCATCCGCCGGGTATGCATTTACTTAATTTGTTGTATAGGCGACAGCAGAGGCCAATAACTTAGCTGCAGTAGCAAGTGCTTTGGACAAATACACTAAGGATATGGAACAGGTGAGGAAAGTTTTGTAGTAGATAGAACAACAACAGTATAAATGCTGCCATGTTCATATTTCATGCATTAAAGTGATTGTACTACGCTAGTGCCTAGCATTTACCATTGTCATGCCACAACAACTCTAATTTGTTGATAAGAATCAAAAGTTCTTGGTTGGGTGCATGCTCGCATGTTCGTGTATTTTGAGAGTCACAATGTGGGTTAGCATTACATGGGAAACAGTTGGATATATTGCTTGTTCATATATGACGCTGCAGCAGTTTTTTTTTTAATTTGGACGTAAAGTGTAATAGCTATATATAGGCGTAACATTTCTTTGTCTTATAATACAGAGCTCAGTGAATAAGTGCAAGTCCTTTGCTGCGCGTAGTTGCCATTCTGCGTTTAAATACAAAGTTGCAGCTTTTTGTGGCGCTTTACCCCGCCATATCTAAACGAGCCTTTATGCCTAGGTCACATTTGCCGCGGCGGCCATGGGGTCTAAAATATCTACGGCCAATAGCAATTACGCCCCCCCCCCCCCCAAAAAAAAAAAAAAAAAAAAAAAATGTTGTATTGCTCTTTAGGTGCCAAAACATGGGTCGGTCGGAAATCTTTTTTTTTCTCCCTCTTTGGGCTGACTTTTCCGCAAAAAAAACGGTAAATAAAAAAAATTAATTAAAAAGCCGACCGTAGATTTCATGATTTTGGGATCGGTCGCAAAGGGAAATACAACATTGTTAAACGACCTTATAGGGCCACTATACACGGTCGCATACGGTAGTAGTCACATATGTTAGCTGGATGTATTTTTCACTGAGTGTACTAGATCTTGGACTGTATGAATAGTTTTATAACTTGGTGTATATAAAATGGAAAGCTGAATTCCTATCTGCTGAATCAAAATTTGGACAAAGATTATAAGTTTCAAGTTTCAAGTTTCAAGTTTCAAGTTTATTTGTCTTCCAGAAAACACATGTGACAAAATATAATAGAGTATAATCATAACAGTACAATGTAGAACAAAGGAAGACGAGGAGACCTTGGTTGAAGCACAGCTTGTTAAGTTAAGGCCCCCTCATATGATGTGACAAAGATAACTTATTTATGAATACAACAACAAATATGGAATATATAAAAACTATTTACAAAATACTCTCAGAGAACAACTACCCAACGTTGCATCTAATATGATCTAATATGGACAAACCCAAGCCGACACCAAGTCGAGACATCAATGAGTTATTGCTCTCTGAGTGCAGAGGTCAAGTAGGAATATATGGTATATGTAGTATGTACAGATGAGAAAGAAGAAGAAAAAAGAAAAGGGATAAAGGGGTTATATGTCAAAGTCAAGAATTAACGAAAAAAAGATCAAGAGTAGAGTTAAATATGCTACAGTACACTAACAATAAAGCTTGATAACACATTCATGTGTCATCGACATACTTGTCAAGAAAATATGACTTAAGTCTACGTTTAAAAACTGAGATACTTGAAGCATTTGTTATGGTAGTATCAAGTGAATTCCAGAACCTGGGGCCAGTGGACATTAGTGTATTCAAAGTGAAGGTTGTCCTTGCATATGGTAAATGGAGAGCAGAAGCCTGTCTAGTATTATAGCTGTGAATTTGGTTATTTCTTCTAAAGATTTGAGCAAGGGCAGGAGGGAGGTCTCCAGAGTGAATGCTAAACATGAGCATTCCAAGTTGCATTGAATAGAGATCTTCTAGTTTTAGAATACTGTTTTCATAATAAAGTAGATTAGTATGTGCACGATAATTTGCTTTACAAATTATTCTAATAACCCGCTTCTGCACAACAAAAAGCCTGTGGATTTGAGTTTTGGATGATTTGCCCCATGCCAACATACCATAATTGATATATGATAAAATAAGAGTAGAGTACAAAATGAACAATACCTCTCGAGGTAAACATGATCTCAACTTATAAATAACACCAGTATTTTTTGACACCACTTTACTTAATTTGTCCACATGAGTTTTCCAATTCAGTTTCTCGTCTATGTATATTCCAAGAAATTTCGTTGAAGTTACTCTCTCAATTGGGTTATTATTGAATGCCACTTCGCCTGGCAAAATATTAACTGAATTACTGAACAGTATATAATTAGTTTTCTGAAGATTCAAGGATAACTTATTAGCATTAATCCACTTCATTACTTTTCGAAACTCTTCATTAACAGTTTTCAACAATGTTTGTGGACATCTATGAGAAAAAAATACACTTGTCAATGAGTCATCAGCAAAAAATATGAATGATAATACACTTGATGAGCGTTGAAAATCATTAATATACAAAATGAATAAAAGTGGTCCCAAAATGGATCCCTGGGGAACACCACATGTTACTTTTTGGGGACTAGAGTCAATTCCATTTAAGGACACATATTGCTTTCTTTCAGTCAGATAACTTCTAAACCAATCCAAGGCGACTCCCCTGACACCATAATGACATAATTTACTTAAGAGAATTTCATGGTCTACAGTATCAAAGGCCTTGGAAAAGTCTAAAAATGTACCAATGGTGTGTAAGCGACTATCTAAGGCAGAAGCAAGTTTATCTATAAGGTGTAAGATTGCATGTGTTGTTGTATGCTTCTCCCGAAAACCAAACTGATAATTACTGAAGACACATGTTTTGTTTAAAAATGTTATAGTTCTTACATAAATAATTTTTTCCAGAATTTTTGAAAAACAGGTTAACAAAGAAATCGGAGGATAATTTGTCAGTAATTGAGAGTCACCTTTTTTAAAAATTGGTACAACTTTTGCGATCTTCATGTTTATCGGTACAACTCCGCTTGACATAGACAAATTAAAAATATGAACTAGTGGTTGAAGGATACCGACAATAACTTGCTTAATAAGTTCGTTCCCAATATGATCATACCCAGGACTTTTCTTGTTCTTGAGGGCTCTAACAATACCAAGCAATTCTTCTTCATTTGTGGGCACCAGAAATAAACTTTGCATGTTAGGTTCTACTAAGTAATCATGAAAATCAGTTTGACTGTTAGGAATATTTTTTTTCAGATTCGGACCAATATTACAAAAATATTCATTAAACTTTTCCACTATAATATTTTTATCTTCAACCATTTGGTCATCTATATTCATTTGTATTATACTTGTTACTTTAGATGCTTTTTGAAATACATTTCTTATCACCTTCCACGTGCCCTTGATATTATTGTAAGTTGCTTTAAACTGTGCTAAATAGTATTGTTTTTTGGCTGCACGCAGCACAGAAGTCAGAGTATTTCTGTAAACGGAATATTTCCTTTTTAGAGCTACCGTCCCTGCTTTCTTATACTTATAAAACAGCTCATTTTTCTTATTTATTGATTTCAGCATAGCATTGGTGACCCACGGCATACGTGGAGTTCTTCTACGGTTGTTTTTACTCTTTACTACTGGAATATTAGCATCATACAACAATAAAAACCTATTCATGAAAATATCGAAGGCACTCTCATCACACTGATTCAAAAGAACATCACTCCAGTTTGTCGCCAATAACGCCTCTCTAAACTGATTAATATTTTCTGGGGTGTTTCTTCTAACATAAATGTTCTTATGGGTGACTACAAGTTTTTTTCCCAAAGGAATTACAGTATACACAGGAAAATGGTCAGACAAGTCCGACACGCTAGCAGATGGTCGGAACCTCTTTTGAAGGCATAACAGTTTTGCCATCCATTCTCAGTCTTATGCAGGGCTATATCCTTCTTGTATGTGATACAGGTATGTGGAGGTGACAAGCCATACCTGAGTCCAGATGAGCTAAAGAAGAAACACAATCAAGTTGAGGAAGCAGCCATTAATCAATTCAGAAAAGTACGCAAGATGGGAGGAAGGCAGTACAGCCATCAATATGAGGAGAAACTTTTAGCTCAGATGAAGACTTACGAGCAGCAGTATATCAAACACAATGAAAACAAGAAGCCGTTCAACATGAAAACCATACTCCCAACGTACAACACGCCATTGGTGATTGGAATAGTAGGAGGCTTGATTATTGTATGCTTTTGTACGATTACACCGATTTCCGTTATAAGGCCAGTCAAGACGGTAAAGAATATAGCTGATGTTCTTAAAGGTATTAAAAAGTGTTGGTAAAAATATTTAATTCATCTGAAACTCTTTGATGTTATAACAATATGCTATAGGAATATCTTTAACCAATCTCCCCCGCTGAAATACTTTTCTCTTTTTTTAGTGAATTAAACAGTAATTAATAAATCAATTATTAGTTCCAAGCTGACAAAAGTAATGAACACACATCAATAACGAGCCAACTTCCCCTAAAGGGTAGAAATAAACAATAATATTAATATATTACATTTATAAAGCGCTTAATACAATGTTTCTAATCGCTTAGCAAAAATAAAAAGTAATGTTAACCTACAAATTACAACAATATAATAATACATGATACATAATTCTAATAACAAATTCCTAATAACAATCATATAATAATAATACTTAATATTTACATAACGCTTTATAATTTAACAAACAAGATAGAATTACATTAAACAGAGAAGTCTTAAGTTTACTCATGACGATTTCTAACGTTGGGTACTCGCGTATTTCAAGGGGGAAGTTTTGATATACATTTGATTTCTTGTCCAAACTCATATTCCTAAAATTGGCTATATCCTTTTTCTCTACTAGTTCTTGTAATTGAGTTTTAAATGTGTTTCCATGTACAGTCAAACCTGCTTTAGTGACCACCTGTCTACAAAGACCACATTTTTGTTCCACTTGAAAATGGTTTCTCTTTGAAAAATGTACTAAAGGAACCTGACTACAAAGATCAATTTTTGTTTTTCCCATTCTGGCGGTCGCTAGAGACAGGTTTGACTGTAGTTTGTATTTGCACAATACTCTATCTTTTCATGCTGTTTGGTTCAGGCTTACATCACTATCTACAAGGGAGACGTTTTACCTGAACCTAAGACTATACTACAGGTAAGAAGAAAGATGTATGACAAGAAAATTAATGATGTTACAGTTTCCAATTGCATCTAACATGTATCTTTTGTAATATTGCAGGGGAATAGTAAAGGAAATCATCTATATATTATCGGTCGGAAATCTTTTTTTTTCTCCCTCTTTGGGCTGACTTTTCCGCAAAAAAAACGGTAAATAAAAAAAATTAATTAAAAAGCCGACCGTAGATTTCATGATTTTGGGATCGGTCGCAAAGGGAAATACAACATTGTTAAACGACCTTATAGGGCCACTATACACGGTCGCATACGGTAGTAGTCACATATGTTAGCTGGATGTATTTTTCACTGAGTGTACTAGATCTTGGACTGTATGAATAGTTTTATAACTTGGTGTATATAAAATGGAAAGCTGAATTCCTATCTGCTGAATCAAAATTTGGACAAAGATTATAATAGGATATATGAGCTAGCAGGTGGTCGGAACCTCTTTTGAAGGCATAACAGTTTTGCCATCCATTCTCAGTCTTATGCAGGGCTATATCCTTCTTGTGTGTGATACAGGTATGTGGAGGTGACAAGCCATACCTGAGTCCAGATGAGCTAAAGAAGAAACACAATCAAGTTGAGGAAGCAGCCATTAATCAATTCAGAAAAGTACGCAAGATGGGAGGAAGGCAGTACAGCCATCAATATGAGGAGAAACTTTTAGCTCAGATGAAGACTTACGAGCAGCAGTATATCAAACACAATGAAAACAAGAAGCCGTTCAACATGAAAACCATACTCCCAACGTACAACACGCCATTGGTGATTGGAATAGTAGGAGGCTTGATTATTGTATGCTTTTGTACGATTACACCGATTTCCGTTATAAGGCCAGTCAAGACGGTAAAGAATATAGCTGATGTTCTTAAAGGTATTAAAAAGTGTTGGTAAAAATATTTAATTCATCTGAAACTCTTTGATGTTATAACAATATGCTATAGGAATATCTTTAACCAATCTCCCCCGCTGAAATACTTTTCTCTTTTTTTAGTGAATTAAACAGTAATTAATAAATCAATTATTAGTTCCAAGCTGACAAAAGTAATGAACACACAACAATAACGAGCTAACTTCCCCTAAAGGGTAGAAATAAACAATAATATTAATATATTACATTTATAAAGCGCTTAATACAATGTTTCTAATCGCTTAACAAAAATAAAAAGTAATGTTAACCTACAAATTACAACAATATAATAATACATGATACATAATTCTAATAACAAATTCCTAATAACAATCATATAATAATAATACTTAATATTTACATAACGCTTTATAATTTAACAAACAAGATAGAATTACATTAAACAGAGAAGTCTTAAGTTTACTCATGACGATTTCTAACGTTGGGTACTCGCGTATTTCAAGGGGGAAGTTTGTTCCAAAGTTGGGGAGCACAAACAGAAAAGGCACGATCGCCATATCGAGTGTGGGTGAGAGGGCCTGGGGCTAGATGAAGATGTGCTGTGGACAATGCTCGGAGACGCATATAATGATGTATGAGTTTTAGGAGTGATGAGTTCCGAGAGATATGAGGGAGCAAGTTTGTGAAAGGCCTTGTATGTCAGCATGAGAATATTAAATTTGACACGCTGTTGGAGGGGGAGTCAGTGTAGAGAAAGAATGATCAACGTGATGTGTTCATGTTTTCTTGTACGTATGATGAGGCGTGCTGCTGTGTTCTGAATATGTTGATATTATATATTATATATATATACATGTATATATATTGCAGTAATCAAGGTGGGAATTTACAAAGGCATTAATTAGACGATGAGAGGAACTTTGATCCAGAAATGTTCGCAGTTTTCCAACTTTGTGGATCCCGAAAGCTGCGATACGACATACTTTGCGGATACGCTGGTTCACATTCAACACGTTGTCCACTGTGACTCCCAGATCCTTGGCGGATTGGGAAAGAGCGATTGTTGTGCCATCCATGTCAAGATCAGGTAGCACACTGGAATTTCGAAACATGAAAGTTATATGGATAACTTCCCGTTGAACACAAGATTATTGCCGCAGGACCAACTTTTCACGTCGCTGACGCACATGTTGAGCTCGGAAATGCTACTGGAAGCATCATTTTGCTTGAGCACTATTATGTACAAGTGGCGCATTCAGCCCCCCTGTGCCCCCCCCCCCCCCCCCCGGTAAAAAAAAAGGGGGAGGGGGAAAAGGAGGGGGAAAAGAAAGAAAAGGGAAGAGAGAAAGAAGAAGAAAAGGGGAGAGGAGAAAAAATAAGGGGAAAGGGGAAGAGAGAGGGGAGAAAAGGCGGAAAAGGAGCTCCCCCATCTGTCAGGATATTGTCGGAAAAGAGAACAGAAGAAAGAAATAGAAAAAGAGTAAGGAGAGGCAAGAAAGTAAAAGAAAGAAAAGGAGAAAAGGAAAAAAAAAGAAGTTAAAAGGAAAGGAAAGAAACGGGGGTGAAAGAGAGGAGAGAGAGGGGGTAAGAGCCTGAGAGAAGAGGGGTGGGAGTAAGAGCGAGAGAGAGGGGGGTGTTGGGTGGAGTCACCACGTCGAGGGGGCAAGAAAGATACGCATATATAATTATGTTGCTGTGTCGGGTCCGCTGGGTCCTAAATACTCGTGTGCTAAATCAATGAAGAAGTTCGAAGTCGGTGAGCTGTATCGGCCGGCAAATTCTTTTCCCCTACGAACTGTGACTTTTGATCTGACAAAGAAATATTTTTGAAAATTCAGACAATGTTTAAGAGTCGGTACAACGAATCGTCTTTTTTCTCTACTAATTAAATGAAGCGTAAAAGCGTCCGCGCTTTGCGCGGAATGGGCGAAAATGAATTCAGACAAGAATTAAGAGTAATAACTTAATGAAACGTTAAAGCTTCTGCTCTTCGCGCGGGAGGGAGGGGGGGGGACTGAATTGAGACTGAAGAATCGAGAACGGTACAACGAATATAAGTAAAGGGAATGTTTATATGTACGCGGATGACACGACAATATCCGTTTATGGAAACAGTCCAACAGATATAGAAATCCAGCTTAACAATGTAATGCAAGAAGTAAATGAATGGGTTGACAGAAACAAGTTGATCCCCAATCCAGAGAAGACCAAAGTCATGCTAATAGGCTCAAGACAAAAATTACATCGATTTTCAAATCTAAAGTTGCATGTTACATTAAAAGGTAAATCTGTTGAATGTGTTGATGAATCTAGGTGTTTAGGTGTAACCATAGACTCTATCCTTGACTTTAAGATACATACTGAAAAGGTGTCTTTAAAGGTGTAACAAAAGCGAAGTGTAATAAGAAGATTAAAAACATATTTTCCTACTAAACAATTATCTGATATATATCGGGGGTACATTATACCCCATGTTCTTCACTGTTGTAATGTATGGTCGCGCAGAAGTGTCGGGAATTTCAATACCTTAAACAAATTACACAAAAGAGCTGCCTACATAGTATCAAATAAGTCATGGGATATACCGTCCCTGGATGTATTACAGTCACTATGCTGGCCAACTCTTGATAAATTGTTCTGGAAAACAATGTGCTGTTTAATGTATAAATGTGTAAATAGAATAACACCCGGAATCGTTCATGACAGATTTATACTCGTCGACGATGTTTCAAAACGAATAACTCGCAACACAGATAAGAAAATTTTGCGATTGCCAAAATGTAAAACAGAATTTTACAGGAAGTCATTCATTTATTCAGGGAGTGAAATTTGGAATGATCTTCCACTTGAACTTAAAGAAGCACAGAGCCTAGCAGTCTTTAAGAGAGCTCTAAAAGAAAATATCACATGATAAGGTGTTCTTCTGCATAGTTGATTTGTATCATGTTACTTGACTCCAACTGTTGTTCTTTTGTGCAATATTATATTCAGTTAATGTATTCCTATGTTTTGGTTTATTTTATTTTCATAGTTGATTTTATCATTATCTATTCAGTTTTTGAAATGTTACTTTACTCCATTACCATACAATGTTTAATTTATTTTCATAGTTGATTTTATCATTATCTATTCAGTTTTGTCATGTTACTTGACTCCATTACCATACAATGCTTACAATTATCATTAATGAACTGTTGTTCTTTTGTGTAATATTATATTCAGTTAATGTATTCCCATGTTTTTGTTTAACTTATTTTCATAGTTAATTTTATCATTATGTATTATGATTCAGTTTTGTTATGTTACTTGACTCCATTACCATACAATGCCTACAATTATCATTAATGAACTGTTCTTCTTTTGTGTAATCTTATACTCAGTCAGGGGCGTACGCAGGGGGGTGTTTTGGGGTTCAAACCCCCCCCTTTGGTATTTTTATGTATGTAAACCCCCCCTAAAAAACCTAAAACCCCCCCCCCCTTTGGTTTTTTTTTTTTTTTTTTTTTTTTTTTTATTATAAAAAAAAAAAAAAAAAAAAAAAAATGAAATTATACCCACGGCTAACCTAAATAAGGTGACCTTACCCCCCCCCCCAACGACCAAAAATGTCAAATTTTGAAATTTCGAGACCAAAAAAAAAAAAAAATGTGTCCTCTTACCCCCCCCCCCCCCCCTCCCCCCCCCCCCCCCCCCCCCCCCCCCCCCCCCACTGAGCAACTTTTCGGCTGGCTGAGTCGTTGCGATTTTTTTTGACCTCCAAAAAAAAAGAAAAAAGTGTCCGCTTACCCGCTTAACTATGATGTGCAAACTTAATGAATAATGTTATCCACGCAAGTAATAGAATAAGTGGAACATTTTTTATTTCACAAAAAAAAGTTTTATCTAATTCGTACTCATTGTTTCAAACATATCAATTGTACATAAATTGTGCTTAAAGGACAAGTCCACTCGAAAAATTATTTATTTTCAATAAAAGCAGAAAAATCAGACAAACCAATCGAAAAAAGTTTGAGCAAAATCGGATAACTAATACAAAAGTTATAAATTTTTGAAAAAGTATGTAAAACTATGGAACAATAAGAATCACAACACAAATTGCCAAGATGCTTATCAGTTTGTGACGTCATGTTGTCACTATTCATCAATTGCTCTATATGGTTTAATCCCATTAATTTCCCAGGTTATATGATTTTATCATATTGCGTGCATGACATTTCCAAAAACTTTTGTGAACTTTGAAGAATTTATGTTAATTTCTGAATATTGTATATTCATAATTATTGATTTTTATATAAATAGTTTATCAAAATTCACATTTTTTATGATTATCTGGAAAAAAATTCCCTATATTAGTGCATCCACACAAAAACATATTACTATTTATCTAACTTGGATGCTGGTGTGAAGAAATAAGATTCTTAAGGAGAAAATAGGAAATTTATATCCTCAATATAAAGAAAATAATTAGTGGATAGTGAGGACATGACGTCACAGACTGATAAGCATCTTGGCAATTTGTGTACATAATGACGAAGAACAACGTATATATACGGGTAACTTATTGTTTAATTCAATGGCCCTATAGTATATACGCTTACATAAATTTGCTCGTGGTTTAGGTAAAAGCAAATCATCTTTTGAACGGAGTAAGTATCTCGTATTTTTTCTTCGAATTTTTTTTTCAAATAATTTAGAGTCATATCATAATAATAATAATAATAATAATAATAATAATACACAACCTTTATTAGGCGCTTAACACTTTTGATTCTAAGCGCACTATTGTCTTTCTACAAATTACCAACCAAAACTTTTAATAAGCACACAAACTGTAAATCTGTTCTTTATTCAATAAATCATGCATATATATATAATAATAAAATAAAAATGAGATCAAACATAAGATCAAACAAACGAGGAATAATATGGTGTGCACCTCCTTTGACCGACTCACAACTGCGGCCGTGTAGAATATCATTCATAAATTAAATATTATGTATCAATACCAATATATCCTTACTTTGTCACCGGTCTAATGGTTCCCAATCCAAAAAAGCATGAATTTGATGCAAAGATGTGTGCAGGCACGGATTTATTCTTAAAATAATTCTTCCAGCTCTATTTTTAATTGTTTGTAACATTTCGAGCTGTGTTTTATTGAAGGATTGCAATATAACATCTGCGTAATCAAGATGTGGGAGAATGGTAGCTTGATATATCAACTTTAGAATAGAGTGAAATGCCTTCTGTAGATCCACAAAAAAATGCTCCTGTATATAATTCTTTATCTGTTGCTCTTAACCAGTCATCTGTAACTTTAGTTAAAGCAGTGACGGTAGAGTGTGGCGACCTAAATCCCGATTATGTGGGATTGGTATTTCATTATCATTCAAATACTCTAACAATTGTTGCTGAATAACTCTTTCTAGTAACTTGGAAACGGAAGTAAGGAGAGAAATTGGTCTGTCATTATTTGGATCAGATTCGTCTCCCTTTTTATGTAAAGGAACAATTTAGCTTTTATTCCATTTACTAGGTACTTCACAGTCAATAATAGACCTATTTTCCAAATGTGTAACCGAGCTGAAAATGTCAAATACTAACGACCGATTTCTGTCATACCTATCCTAGCCAAAATAATGGAAAGGGTAGTTTATAATCAATTAATTGAATATTTAATGGAAAATAATATATTATCTGATAGTCAATCGGGTTTTAGACCCATGCATTCTACACAAACGACCCTTTTGAACGTAACAGATAAATGGCTAAATGCTATAGATAAAGGCAGTATTGTTGGTTTAGTTATGATCGATCTCAAAAAGGCGTTTGATACGGTCGATCGTAGTATTTTATTAGAAAAATTGAAAATGTATAACTTTGGTCAATGCACTTTAAAGTGGTTCACAAACTATTTTGGAGAAAACAAGTTACATCTGTAAACGGCTATACTTCCGATGAAAGGGAAATTATACGAGAGGTACCCCAAGGCTCTTCATCGGGCCCTCTATTATTCTCAATATTTGTTAATGATATGCCCCATAATGTGCACTCATGTGATATAGCATTATATGCCGACGACGCATTTGTATTTTTACGTCATCAAAAAACCCAGTCGAAGTTTGTAGCAAACTAAATGAAGATCTTTCAAGTTTATCATGCTGATTAAAAGATAATAAATTAATGGTTAACCCAAACAAATGTGAAGTAATGTTTATAGGCACTCAGCAGCGTTTGAAGAGATTACACGATATTATTGGTGATTGTTATATGTATGTAGATAATGACGAAATTAAAAGGGTCCAGCCATGTAAATATCTAGGTGTTGTCATTGATCAAAATATGTTATCGAAAAATCAAGTTGATCATGTAAAGAAAAAAGTAATTAAATGTATATATCTCTTAAAAAGATTGCGTCTATACATTAATCAGATCACTGCTTTGACTTTTTAAAAATCAATTATTCAATGCCATTTTTATTATTGTAGCGCAGTCTGGGCAAATGCTTTAAAGACTCATCTATTAAGTCAATTGCAAGTATTACAAAATAGATCACTTCGTATTGTTATGAATGTTGATTATAATGTATCCTTCAAATAAGTTATATGATACCTTGAAATTGGATCGCTTATATATACGGTGGTCCAAACAATTAGCATGTACTATGTATCGCTCTGTTCATAACATTTTTCCACCTTATCTTATTAGCAGTATCTTTGTAATTCGTGAATCAGTATATTGTACAAGGTCCGATCGGCATAAATTAAGACTCACTCAAACGAAGATCAATTACGGGAAAAGATCACTCTCTTATCGAGGGGCCAATATTTGGAATGAGCCGAATTACCCTTATTCCACCACTGTATCAATTGAAGCCTTTAAGCGTCACATAAATAGTAACCCCATCATCATGACCATTCTTAGCAGACGGAATTAAAGGTAATACAAAGTTTTGGTATGGGGTCATGAATTTGGTTCAAATGATATTGGAAGCATAGGCCTATGCGATCCTACACTCTAAAAACTGAAATGTTAAATCACCATTTAAAAGGGCCGAGGAGTGACCACTCTTTCAAAATGGTAGATTAACACTTTGAACATGCTGGATCCAACACTATTAAGGTTGAATCTAGCAGGTTACAAGAAACAATCTGACATTTTGAAAGAGTGGTCCCTCCTCGGCCTTCTTAAATTGACATTTAACATTTCAGTTTTTAGAGTGTACAAAATTCAGCGATCGTTGTCGCGGTTGAAATCGAGCCTAAAGTTATGAAATTGTAAATAATTAACTCTTTATGTTGTATAGCTCCCTCTCAAGGTCAAGATAGTAATTAAGCTATAAAACAATGTTTGTTGACTAAAATTGGCCGATTAGCTATTCCCATTTGGAAATTATATATCACAACTACATATTCTGAGATTTTCATGGTCGCAGCTACCATTGTACGGCCGTAGGCGCTATTTGAAATTTATCAAAAATTTACCGGGAGCACCGGTAAATTTTTATATTCAATTTTTCGCGAAAGCAGCAGTGTTACGAGGGCTAATTTTCTAGTGGTTATAATACATCTACAGGGGCACCCAAATATACCAAAATTGTAAAGAATCACTATCTACCCAATTTTCAAAATTTCCCAAAACTTTGTATTACCTTTAAGCTAAAAATACAAGAACCACGGTTTTCGTTCTGTTCTTCTTATTCGTATCTTTTTTTTCGTTACTCCCTTATCCGTTTTTTACCATGTAAGGGCACGTTCCTCCTTTTGTAGATGCCTCATCCCATAGTGCATGTTATTGTTGTTGTTGTAGATAGTATACTTTTAGTATATTTTTATTTTTATATTAATAATATTTAAAAAATATATACAAATAAAAATACAATATGTAAATTATATTTTGTGTGTGTTCATTTGTCTATTCTTATGAGTAAATAATCTGATTGTATGTTTTTATCTTGGGTTGGACCCATTTGCTGACAAGGACAATCCATCCCATGAGTAGAGAATAAATAAATAAATACGTAAATAGAATAAATAAATACCAAAAAACAAACATTATTCAGCCACGATGAATGCTTTTTTTGTACCCTGCGTGGCTTTAGAGGCATATGTTTATCCATCACCCTGAACAACAGTTCCTCCCATCTATTGACTGCATCGTCAATTCGACCATATTGTTGAAATTTATATCAACGATATCGACTACAGATTATTCGAAAGCCTTTGATAGAATAAATCACACTGTTTTAGTTTAAAAAAAAACCCTCCTCAATCTTGATGTTAGACCATGCCTTATTAACTGGATAACGATCTTTTTGGATAATCGATTGCAAATACAGGAGTTCCACAAGGAACAAAACTTGGACCTTTATTGTTTTTATACTAATGAATGGTGCATGCCAAGATTCCATTACTCCGTATTTTAAATACGTAGACGATCTGGCAATGGTAAAAAGCAGGAGTATATATAAAGCCTCAAAATTACAAGATGAAGTTCGCAAACTACAGGAATAGTCTAATAGTAATGATATGAAACTAAATGCCTCTAAATGTCCAGTTATGCAGATCTCCTTTTGTAAGCAACCTGTACAACAGATGACCTTGGTTATTGATGATACCCAACTACGTAACGTAGAATCTCCCAAAATATTGGGTTTAATCGTTCAGAGTGACCTAAAGTGGAATAAACACGTAACTGATCTCTTGAAGAAAAATAACAAGAGGTTATACATACTCAGGAGACTGAATTTAGAGGATACATAAGACCGATTGTAGAGTACTGTGCCCCCTGTTTTCAACGAAGCTCTTACAAAACAGCACATCGATGTACTTGAATCAATTAAAAAGAGAGCATGTAGAATAGTTCTGGGTAGTAGTTATACTTTATACAATGTGGCATTAGAAACATGTAACTTAATGACTCTTGAGGAAAGAAGAAAACAATTATGTCTTACATTTGCTCATAATCTGGAAGAAAGTCCTTTTTCATCGAATTGGCTAGTTAAAAAATAGGAAAGTCGCTACTGCCTGAGGACAGCTACAAAGTACACCCAGTACAAGTTCAAAACTAACAGATTTAGAAAGAGTCAAATACCATACCTTTTACAAAATGAATAATTGAAATGAATTTTTACATAATGTATATAGTAACAATATTTGATAAATATTTTTACCATTATTTAATGTTTTAATACGTACTCAACTTTGATTAAGTGTTAATGTAAGGAACTATATATTTTACAACCCATTCTGGAATATGTTAATCTTTGTATAAAGACATCAATCTATAATTATTTACTTACCTTTGATGAACTGGCAACATAGAGCAACATTTTGCTGACTTTTAATTTTTAATGAATATGAATTGTTGAAGGACACAGGTGCAATCATTTCAGTATTAGCTTTTTTACTTATTTGTATGTTATGTATTGTATTGTTTTGATCAATTATTATTATTACTATTGTCATCTTTAACATATTTTAAAAATGTAAATAAGATATAGTAATTGATTTTAAATAGCTACACAGTAGTAATGTTATGTATTACCAATACTGGTTGAATGAATGATTGTAACAAATGAAATATAATGTTATGTAATGGAGCTCATGTATATGTAAACATGCACAATTCAGCATTTTGGCTGCAAGGCATTGTTTTTTAATAAAACCATTATTGAATTGAATTGAATATTTCAACAAGCTTACAAAATTGAGATGAGCAAACTTCAGAGCTTTATCAAAAATTGTTTGTACTTAAAATTCAAATCATCGCATTTCATTAAATCGTGTATTTCGTTTTCCTGGTCTTCCTTTACATCAACATTTTCTTTAAAAAAGGGCATATGTTTGAAAATGCATTCGGGTATTCCCATCCTATAAAATGCTCAGACGGGTCATCATAATGTATTAACAGCAATTCTAGCACATGATGTGTGAATCCACTTTATATTACAACAAGTGCCCAACATATCTCTTTGATCTGTTTTCACCCCGGGTTTTCATAGAGCAATGACATAAAACACAAGGGCATCTTTTTATTAAAACCATAAGTACACCAAAATATGAATTAATACACTGCAAGATATTAATTAATCACTATTCAAATTTTAAAGAAATTCATCATTATAATGGAGACAATGATATAGTAATAAATTACGGTAGAAATAAAATGAAATAGAAAAATTACCTATTACAAGCGAACCAACTGTAAATGAACGGTCTAATGCACCAATTTCCATTCAATGAAGTAGTAAACATCTTCTTTCAAGCAAATAATCATTTATCAATAACGTGGAATATGATAAACAATAACTGCCATGAATATGAAAATATCTACCATGGGTACTTTCATGTAATATTCCCATCTTATACATAACATCGTAACTTCCGTTTTCATATCAACACTTCTGAAATAAGCTAGTTACAAATTTAGTGCAAGGAGTAAGAAAGTTAGTTAAACCTTTCAGAATTGTTTTTGTCGAAAAACGATCGGGAAGAACATCACTATACAAAACATAGTGCATCTCTTCAACTGAATTCAACGATGAACCGACAAATAAAGGGGTCGATTAAGTGATGAAAATAATAATAATAATTTTATTGGGCGCTTTATACAGGCGTTTCTAAGCGCACAGGTGGTACCTTTCTAACTCAGTATAATTATTCAACATGTTCAATAGTTTAAAGCAACAAGATAAAATAGAATATTACTAATATTTGCCACACTCGATCCAGGTGATGTAAATGGGTACCTGGCAGGAATTAATTCTTTGAAATGCTAGAGCGCCGCAATGGCAGCACAGCTAATAATCTCCAAGTTTGGAAGCGCTTAGTGATTACAATAAGCGCTATATAAAACTGAGTATTATTATTATTATTATTAATACAATACAATTCAGTTGGATGGAATTAACTACATGTGTGCGCCTCCAGCATACTATAACTGATGGGGAAAAAAGGAGGGGGGTGAGAAGGGTTATGAATGATTCAATGGATGGGGCATTTTGAATAAGGGGTGGAAGTTTGTTCCAAAGGGCGGGGGCAATCGATGAAAAGGCACGGTCACCAACAGTTGATATATGGTCAATCTAGCATTATGCTGAATTATGGTTGAGCTGGGAAGGAGATATATGAGACAGGGGCGGATCCAGCCTGCTGCAAGGGAGGGGTGGGGGCAAATAAGGGGTCCGATTCGTGAGAAAATGTTGAGCCAGCCTCTGAAAAAGCGGGGGGGGGGGCAGCACTAATTTTTTTGTTTGCCCCCCCCCCCGAAAATTAAAAATCGTGGCGGCCGATATTTCGCTCAGTGAGGGGGGGGGGGGGGGGGGGGGGGGGGGGGGGGGGGGGGGGGGGTTTTTGCCCCCGAACATATGAAAATGGGGGCGGGGGACTTTTTTTGTATAACTTTTAATTGCTGCCCCTCTTTTTTTTGGGGGGGGGGGGGGGAGGGCAGGGGGAGCCAAGGCCCGCTCGGCCCCCTGTATCCGTTTTCACACGCAAAACCATACCTCGAGTCACAAACTTTGTTGTGAAAATTCGTGATGAAATATGCGACAAATCGCATATTAAATTTTGTCGCGAATTTCGTCGTGAATATACGCTACAGAATATGCACCTTGTCGCATATTTTGTATCGAATTTTTTGATTGATTTTAGTTATCTTCTTTCTCCATATCTCTGCTTTCGTTCTCTCTCTCCCTCCTGTCTTAATTACTCTCACTTCCATAACCTCTCTCCTTCTCCCTCTCTATCTGTACCTCCCCCCCCCTCTCTCTCTCTCTCTCTTTCTCTATCTCTCTCTATCTATCTCATCTAAGGACGGCAAGGCAAACATTTCTTTCTCAGACTCAAACATTTTTATATAATTTGGTCATAAGGAAAAGGAAGAGACTGGATTTCCAACAACTGTGTAGATGTGACTGTGCTCGGGAAGGGGGGGGGGGGGGTTGTAGAGCTTGGGAAGCTTTGGGAATGAAGGGGGAGGGGGATAGGTAAGATTGTATGTATGTGCGCGTGTGTGGTGTGTCTGTCTGACTGTGCGTAAGGCTTCTGATCTATAATATTCATTCAGTGTAATTAATTTTAAGACATTATGTACTATTTATTAAACTATATTGTGTATTTCTGAGGGATGTACAATTTTCTTTACATTTTGATATGTTATGTAGCTCAATGAAGATGTATGATTTTTGTTGTTGTACTGAATGAATGCAATAAAGAATGCTACAAAACAAAAAAAATCTCCTTCTCTCTTTCTCTCGTTATTATTCTCTCTCTTTATGTATCTTTCTCTCCCTTTCTGCGTTTCCGTCTTTCTCTTTCTATCTCTCTCCCCCCCCTCTCTCTCTCTCTCTCCCCCCTCTCTCTCTCTCTCTCTCTCTTTCTCTCAATTTATTTCTTTCTCTCTCTTTCTTTCTCCCTCTTCTCTCCTTCTGTGTAAAAAAGACTGCTGTTTTGCTACAGCCAAGCTTTAAGCCTCTCTAAATAGACCAGTTCACTGTTAGAACATGTCCCAAATGACCTCGAGTATCCTCAGATCTTCAAAACATGAAGAGGTCCGTCCCACTTTGTACATTTTGAAATTATCACTCCTACAGCAATGTATGTGCTACATATTAAACTGGCCTTTTTCTCCCCTTTTTAAAGAATACTTCTACCTGTGTATCATGGAGTGCACTGCTTGTGCATAAATCAATAATGATAACTTTCATTAGCACGCATCCAGTATTTTGTCTCCGTGTATTTCACATTTTGGTCTGTAATGACCTTTATCTGCTCATGCTTAAGATCTTATATTAGCTCCGCGCCTGTATTGAAATATGTAGCTATGATGCTGACTAAGTTGACGAAATAATTTATATATTTATGTCATCGAGGAAAGTGACCATTTGCGCATACGCAAGTACTATATAGATAGTCCATAGGAAAAACAATTTAGCCTTCGGCCCCGGATTTATAGGGTTAAATTTGTAGATATTGGGACATTTAATTTTGTCGGTAATTGGTGGCTAGTTTTGTCGGTAATCGTTGGCCTCTACACCCCCCCCCCCCCCAACTGAAAAAGGTCTAGCGACGCCCCTGGGCACATTACTCACAAGAGTTCTAACAAGCCAAGCTTATACAGAGCCTATAATAGTAATGTTGTGCATGTACCACCCACCCGATCGATCAAAACTCAAAACTCAGAACTGAATTTAAAATAGCGAAATGGTAAGCATCTAAAATTTACTAATTGTGATAAATATCTATAAAGATTTATCAAGCAACAAAAATAAATAATATCATGTTCAAGAAAAGGATTTATGCACTTTGTATTCTTCTTTCGTCTCCATCATCTGACCTCAAATGCTCTGCCAGGCTTTTGCACACTGAAGAGCCTTCTCATTTGCTGCCACTAGGTATTCCAGGCAGCATTGGTCAACTAGGAGTGGGCATCTTAATAAGTGCGACATAGATTGCATGGATGTTTTACACTCGCAGTCGATGTCTGTGTTATCAGTGTATCCCCATTTATGCATGTTGTATTTGCATTGCCCCACCTCTGTCTTCCAGTCACTATATGGCCAGGTGGAAGTTGTTCCTTGTCGGGATTGGTAGCTTTTCATGGTGGTGGTTTTCACAACGTTTCTCTTCCCACAAGATCACTCTGGTTGAATGAGGAGATTGTGATAGTGACTGGACTGTATATGAAGGCTGGTAGGGGCCGGTTGATGGGAGTAAAGGGGATGGCGGGTGTCCTCAACTTGTCTGCTGCGTTCAGTCTAATTGCAACTGTTCTGCGGACATCGGATGGAGCAATGCCGGCCAGGGTGTGCAAGCTGGCTACATTCGTGGGCTTGAGGCAGCCAATGATGCATCTGCAGCTGTCATTGAGTGCTGCATCAACTTTCTTTGTATGGGATGAGCTTTCTCATACAGGGCAGGCATATTCTGCTGCAGAGTAGCACAACGCAAGAGCAGTTGACCTCAGCGTGGAGGAATTGGCACCCCAAGACGAGTTTGCCAGTTTGCGAAGGAGGTTGTTCCTTAATTGTCCCAACTTTACCCTTCACCTTTTGAACATGCTGTTTGCATCAAAGGGTTCGGTCAAGAGTGATTCCAAGGTAGAAAGGATGATCGCAGTGCTTCAAAGAGACATCGTTCCATTTCAGGGACAGCTTCCTCCCAGCATTGTGGTTGCGGAGATGGAACAAGCTAACCTGGGTCTTGGCAGGGTTAGCCTTCATAATAGTTATTGTTTTAGTAGTCTGTCAGGTTGTCTAGGGTTGATGAAAGAGTGGCTTCTATCTTGTCTATGTGGGAACTCTGGGCCGCTATGCCAAGTTCATCAGCATATATGAAGCTTCTTGTCACTGCATGGGTACACTGGCTGGTCGTTGGTGTATACATTAAATAGCACAGGAGCAAGAACACTGCCCTGAGGTAGATCATTCTTTTGTTTCCTCCATCTGCTGCGCTTCCCATTGAACTCAACATAAAAGCGTCTAATTTCCAGGAGCATTTGCATAATCTTAGTCAGATGGGAGTCCTTTGTCATGGTATAGAGCTTGTCGAGAAGTATACGGTGGTTCACAGTGTCGTATGCAGCTTTCAGGTCGACGAACACAACTCCAGTCGGTTCATTCTTCTCGAAACCATCCTCGATGTGCTGGGTTAGATTTAGCACTTGGCCAGTGCACGATCTTCCAGGCCAGAAACCTGGTTGTCTGTATAGCATGAGGCGCTCAAAGAACTTGAAGAGGTGGCACAACAGGGAAATTGGTCTGTAGCTCTTTGCCTCGTTATTTTTCCGTGGCTTGAGGATAGCAATCGCAATGGCTTTCCGCCAGATTTTAGGAAGCTGGTAGAGGTTACGCAGTTGTCGAACAGAGAGGGAGTATATAGCCACTCCTGTGTATTGTGCCCAAAATGTTTGATCTGTTCTGTACGTATGTCATCAAGACCAGTTGCCTTGCCATTCTTAAGGGAGTCGATAGCCGTCTGGAGTTCCAAGTTGTTAAAGTTTCAGGTAGATTCTGTGTCAACCTGTTTCCAGGGATTCCTTTTGTGGCGTTTCTTGTGTGCCGATTTGCCATTCAGGAGAAGTTGGTGGGCAACCTGATCTGCAGTAATATTAGAATGAGGTGTAGTCTTCTTGGGATCGTTGCTGATTTTCGTTGTGCGTCATATCAGACTTCCTCCGTTCCTCTGATATTGCTGCCATGAGGAGTTCGCCTGCACTCAGGGTTTCCTCTGAAAATGGGTCTTCCTCGTACAGTTGTGTGTACTTCTTGTACATCAAGGCACTTTCAGCTGATATTCCAGGTATGTAGTATTCCCTACATCCACGTGGAATGTGCTTCCTGGATATCTCCTGTACAGTCCGGACGAATTGGTCGTAGTTTGTCGGGACTGGGTCAAGATCAGATAGAGCTTCATCTAGATCAATGGCGAACTTCTCCCAGTCAGCTTTATGAAAGTTGAAACGGCGTGGTACGTGAACTCTTTGAGGTACCACAGAAGTAGTAATGTCCACGGTTATTGGTCTGTGTTGTGAATGTGGTATAGGCTCTAGGACTCGTTTCTTGGATTGGCATGATATTTGTTCACTTGTTAAGGATAGGTGTGGATTATAACCTTTCTTCCATCGACAGCTATTGAAGTAATATGGGAGCTTAGCATCATGGACTAGGTGATGTGCCTTTGCCCAGGCCTCAGCAAGGTCACCATTCTCATTCATTTCTTCGTATTCCCACGAGGTGCTATGGCTGTTATTTGAAAGATTGAGGTTCAGTAAAGGCAAATGTAGATCCCGGTGGTTTATTAACAGAAGTGACTGTTAGTTTCCCCATGTTGACAGCAAGGACTTCTATGTTATCCTCTTCAGTCAGTGAGGTCTGATCAATGATCATATTGTAGAGAAATGTGTTTGTGAGGTATTGTGAAAGAATATTGTAAAGGCGTGTTCACTGGTCCCACAACATAACTCTCTTTTTATTTTAGCTACGAGGAAACAATTAGGTTGCACTGGCAATACAATACATGAAAGAAAGTAAGTATTCCCTTTTCGTTATTTTATTGAGGTACTGATTTTGCAGACAAAACACTTGCACAGTGTAGTCATGCAATCAAGCAAATAAATGATTCGATCAGAATCGCATGAATGGTAAATGTGAATATTGCACGTAGTTACATTAAATAGTCATGAATGAGAACGAACATAAATAAATGGAATGACATGAATAAAAGCTTACGACTGAATGGAAACGACGCTGAAAGTCCAATGAATATGACGAGATGAGAAGAACGAAGGAAGGGGCTCACGCGATGATGGTGCGGAGGCTTGATGGCAGAGATGTAGCTCGTTGTCGTGGCTGAAGAGCCGTGAAGAATCTCAACGCTAACGCTCGTGATGATGATGATGATGATGAAACTCTCAGGCGAGAAGAGAAGAAACGGCGGGCGCTCGACGACGAAACTGTGAGTCGTTTGATGTCGGAAGCCATGGTAGAAATGTAGACATCAAAGCCGGTGGTGACAAAGTGGGTCGCTCGATGAATCGATGAGCCGGACTTTGAGGTGAAATCATCAGAGTTGCAGTGAGTCGAACTCGTTGATGAACGTTCAGACGAGCTACAGTGAATCGAGCTCGTGTGTGAACTATAAAACTATCAAAAGTAAAAGTGCTTACCTTGACCATGTACATTCAAAATGGCTGCCGTTTCGGTGACAAACATTTAACAACTTCTTATCCATGGGTTTGGGGAAAATTTCAAGGTTATGGCAACCACTTTTGAGTTTAAAAGTTGCTTAGTTGAATTTGTTAAGTCAGAAAACATATTAATAGACACTAAAATCATTAGAATCGGACGATGTTAACCATAGGCGCCGGAAGTGGGGGGAGTTGCCCCCCAACCAAAAAAGTGGGGGGGGGGGGCATTTGCCGCCCCCGATCCTCAACTTGTTGGCGGGAAAACTGCAACTGATATCCCCTCTTTTTTCTTTCCCTTCTCTTCCTTCTCTTTTTCTTTTTGCTGGGTGGGGGGGGGGGGGGGCAACAGCCTGGGAGGCAAAGCCCTTTCAGCCCCCCGATCTCCTTCTTTCTCCTTTCTTTTTCTTCTTCCTTTCCCTTTGTCTCTTCTTAACCTTTCCTTTTTTTAATTTCCTTCTTTCTCTCTCTCTCTCTCTCTTTTGCTGAAAGGGGGGATGGCGAAGGCCTTTCGCCCCGATCTCCTTCTTTTCCCCCTTTCTTTTCTTCTTCCTCTTCTTACTTTCCCTTACTCTCCGCTTTACCTTCTCTCTCTCTCTCTCTTAAGTTTGTGTTGGCGGTTGGGGTCAAGGCCCTCTCGCCCCCCCCCCCGGATCCACGCCTGGAAGACCTGTAGTCAGGCGCGGATCCAGGATTTCCTAGGGAAGGGGGCCCAATTTTTTTTTTTTTGCTGCCGAAAATTTGAAAATCGCGCCGGCCGAAAAGTCGCTCAGTGGCGGGGGGGGGGGGGGGGGGGGGGGGGTATGAGCACATTTTTGTTTTCATAAGGGCTTGTGGTCGACAGCAAGGATGAGATCCTCACATCCAAGTACGAAGTATCTGGCCTTGTCTAGGGCATCCGCACGGGAGGGCCTCGCCTTCGTTTGGAGCATAGTGTGATTCAGCGAAAACTCGAAGCTCACCTCCGCCTAGTGAGCCGGGAGATGTAACGTACGTGAGTAGATGTCCAATCCGCCCATCCTGCTGCGGAAAAACTTTGGCGCGAGATTCGGACCACTGAAATGATTACTAGACAAAGTAACCTTTAATTGAGTCCAGGGGCGTAGGCAGGATTTTTTCAAGGGGGGGGGGGGGGGGGGGGGGTTTGCTCCCGAAAATTTGAAATCGCTCGCGGCGAAAGTCGCTCAGTGGGGGGGGGGGGGGGGGGGTGGGGGGGGGGGGGGGGGGGGGGGGGCAAGCGGACATTTTTTTTTTTTTTGGTCTCGAAATTTAAATTTGACCATTTTTCTTCGTTGGGGGGGGGGGGGGGTAAGGTCAACTATTTAGGTTAACCGTGGGATAATTTTTTTTTTTTTTTAATAATTAAAAAAAAAAAAAAAAAAAAACCCAAAGGGGGGGGGGGCTGTTTCATATCTGAGCAGTGCCTACCGTAAAACACACCACATCATCAATCTATGCATGAGTCTCGTCGTGGGTGCATTTTTGAGTCTGGGGGGGGGGGGGGGGGGTTTGGTTTTTTTTAGGGGGGTTTACAACATAAAAATACCAAAGGTGGGGGTTTGAACCCCCCAAACCCCCCCCCTGCGTACGCCCCTGATTGAGTCAAACCGTGATCATAAGTAAGATTTGGCTATTTGTGTCAGTCGATCAGTAGACTTCAACAATGATCACGGTCTGTAAACAAATTAGATAAAGAAGATACCCTAATTAAGATCAAACTATAACATAATCCTCTATTAATGACCTACCAGTGCTACAAATAAGGTATCAAAATATGCTCATCTGACCGGAATTAAATGCCTAAAACCCCTTGACTTCCGGTGGCTCTGCCCCTGGACCCCACCTAGGGCCTAAGGCGACGGCTGGATGCTAATCTGACGGTAATTTAATGCTTAAAACCCCTGAGCTTCTGGGGTCTCGGCCCCTAGACCTCACACAAATTAGTGTCCTGCCAGCCTGAGTGTCACAGATAAGGTATCAAAAATATGTTTATCTGACCGTAAAACCTCTAAGTTTCCGGGGCTCCACCCCTTGACCCCACCAGGGGCCCTAAGGCGGGCCCCTGCATGCTTGTCTGACCGTGATAAAGTGCCAAAATTCCCTGAGCTTCTGGGGGCTCCGCCCCCTGGACCCCACGCCAATTAGTGACCATGCCAGTGTCACAAAAAAAATACAAATAAGCTCATCTGAACATATAATTTATTGCCCCAATTAAACCCCTGAAATTCCGGGGGATCCACCCCCTGGACCCCACGCCATTTTTGACCTTCCAGTGTCACAAATAAGGTATAAAATTATTATCATCTGACGATAATTTGATGTATAAAACCTCTGAACTTCAGAGGGCTCTGCCCCCTGGACCCAACACCAATTTGTGTCCTACCAGTGTCACAAGTAAGGTATCAAAATATGCTCATCTGACAGTAATTAAGTGAGTGGGGTGATGGGGATTTTTTTTTTGTCTACCCCACCCCCCAAACGTTTTTGCCACTGCCGGTGTCACCATTACGTACCAATATTTGGCTCGCAATATTTCAAATTTGCCCCCCCCCCTTAGAAATCCTGGATCCGCGCCTGTTGACAGCCCTGCTATAACGATAGCGTGCATGCAGCCTCATGGGCATGCTATGAGCATATGGTATTCAATGTCACAAAATTAATATTCTGATTGGATTCCGAAGGACATATAAAAGTCTAATAAATCTTTCGAAGGTGAAATTACCTACGTCGGTCGGTCAGTAGGTAACCAGCCCTAATATATACGTTAGCATCCCAAGAGCTGTTTCATATCTGAGCAGTGCCTACCTGTACAAACACACCACATCATCATGATCTGTGCATTGAGTCTCGTGGGGGGGGGGGGGGTGGGTTTGGTTTTTTTTAGGGGGGTTACACACATAAAAATACCAAAGGGGGGGGGGTTGGATGGGAAACCCAGGTTTGAACCCCCAAACCCCCCCCCTGCGTACGCCCCTGATTGAGTCAAACCGTGATCATAAGTAAGATTTGGCTATTTGTGTCAGTCGATCAGTAGACTTCAACAATGATCACGGTCTGTAAACAAATTAGATAAAAGAAGATACCCTTAATTAAGATCAAACTATAACATAATCCTCTATTAATGACCTACCAGTGCTACAAATAAGGTATCAAAATATGCTCATCTGACCGGAATTAAATGCCTAAAACCCCTTGACTTCCGGTGGCTCTGCCCCCTGGACCCCACCTAGGGCCCTAAGGCGGACGGCTGGATGCTAATCTGACGGTAATTTAATGCTTAAAACCCCTGAGCTTCTGGGGTCTCGGCCCCCTAGACCTCACACCAATTAGTGTCCTGCCAGCCTGAGTGTCACAGATAAGGTATCAAATATGTTTATCTGACCGTAAAACCTCTAAGTTTCCGGGCTCCACCCTTGACCCCACCAGGGGCCCTAAGGCGGGCCCCTGCATGCTTGTCTGACCGTTATAAAGTGCCAAAATTCCCTGAGCTTCTGGGGGCTCCGCCCCCTGGACCCACACGCCAATTAGTGACCTGCCAGTGTCACAAATAAAATATACAAATAAGCTCATCTGAAATATAATATTGCCCCAATTAAACCCCTGAAATTCCGGGGGATCCACCCCCTGGACCCACGCCAATTAGTGACCTGCCAGTGTCACAAATAAATATACAAATAAGCTCATCTGAACATATAATTATTTGCCCCAATAAACCCCTGAAATTCCGGGGGATCCACCCCCTGGACCCCACGCCAATTTTGACCTTCAGTGTCACAAATAAGGTATAAAATTATATCATCTGACGATAATTTGATGTATAAAACCTCTGAACTTCAGAGGGCTCTGCCCCCTGGAACCAACACCAATTTGTGTCCTACCAGTGTCACAAGTAAGGTATCAAAATATGCTCATCTGACAGTAATTAAGTGAGTGGGGTGATGGGGATTTTTTTTTGTCTACCCCCACCCCCCAAACGTTTTTGCCACTGCCGGTGTCACCATTACGTACCAATATTTGGCTCGCATAATTTCAAATTTGCCCCCCCCTTAGAAATCCTGGATCCGCGCCTGTTGACAGCCCTGCTATAACGATAGCGTGCATGCAGCCTCATGGGCATGCTATGAGCATATGGTATTCAATGTCACAAAATTAATATTCTGATTGGATTCCGAAGGACATAAAAAGTCTAATAAATCTTTCGAAGGTGAAATTACCTACGTCGGTCGGTCAGTAGGTAACCAGCCCTAATATATACGTTAGCATCCCAAGAGCTGTTTCATATCTGAGCAGTGCCTACCTGTACAAACACACCACATCATCATGATCTGTGCATTGAGTCTCGTGGGTGGGGGGGGGGTTGTTTTTTTAGGGGGGTTTACACACATAAAAATACCAAAGGGAGGTTTGAACCCCCAAAACCCCCCCCCCCCCCCCCTGCGTACGCCCTGATTGAGTCAAACCGTGATCATAAGTAAGATTTGGCTATTTGTGTCAGTCGATCAGTAGACTTCAACAATGATCACGGTCTGTAAACAAATTAGATAAAAGAAGATACCCTTAATTAAGATCAAACTATAACATAATCCTCTATTAATGACCTACCAGTGCTACAAATAAGGTATCAAAATATGCTCATCTGACCGGAATTAAATGCCTAAAACCCCTTGACTTCCGGTGGCTCTGCCCCTGGACCCCACCTAGGGCCCTAAGGCGGACGGCTGGATGCTAATCTGACGGTAATTTAATGCTTAAAACCCCTGAGCTTCTGGGGTCTCGGCCCCTAGACCTCACACCAATTAGTGTCCTGCCAGCCTGAGTGTCACAGATAAGGTTATCAAAATATGTTTATCTGACCGTAAAAACCTCTAAGTTTCCGGGGCTCCACCCCTTGACCCCACCAGGGGCCCTAAGGCGGGCCCATGCACGCTTGTCTGACCGTTATAAAGTGCCAAAATTCCCTGAGCTTCTGGGGGCTCCGCCCCCTGGACCCCACGCCAATTAGTGACCTGCCAGTGTCACAAATAAAATATACAAATAAGCTCATCTGAACATATAATTTATTGCCCCAATTAACCCCTGAAATTCCGGGGGATCCACCCCTAGACCCCACGCCAATTTTTGACCTTCCAGTGTCACAAATAAGGTATAAAATTATTATCATCTGACGATAATTTGATGTATAAAACCTCTGAACTTCAGAGGGCTCTGCCCCCTGGACCCAACACCAATTTGTGTCCTACCAGTGTCACAAGTAAGGTATCAAAATATGCTCATCTGACAGTAATTAAGTGAGTGGGGTGATGGGGATTTTTTTTTTGTCTACCCCCACCCCCAAACGTTTTTGCCACTGCGGTGTCACCATTACGTACCAATATTTGGCTCGCAATATTTCAAATTTGCCCCCCCCCCCCTTAGAAATCCTGGATCCGCGCCTGTTGACAGCCCTGCTATAACGATAGCGTGCATGCAGCCTCATGGGCATGCTATGAGCATAATCCTGTTTTCACGAAGTGACGGTAGTGAGGAAAATCGTAACGCAAAGTGAATGCAATTTTTTTTCACTACCGTCACTTCGTGAAAACAGCGACGATATGGTATTCAATGTCACAAAATTAATATTCTGATTGGATCCGAAGGACATATAAAAGTCTAATAAATCTTTCGAAGGTGAAATTACCTACGTCGGTCGGTCAGTAGGTAACCAGCCCTAATATATACGTTAGCATCCCAAGAGCTGTTTCATATCTGAGCAGTGCCTACCTGTAAAAACACACCACATCATCATGATCTGTGCATTGAGTCTCGTGGGGGGGGGGGGGGTTTAGGGGGGTTTACACACAAAAAATACCAAAGGGGGGGGGGGGTTGAACCCCAAAACCCCCCCCCCCTGCGTACGCCCCTGATTGAGTCAAACCGTGATCATAAGTAAGATTTGGCTATTTGTGTCAGTCGATCAGTAGACTTCAACAATGATCACGGTCTGTAAACAAATTAGATAAAAGAAGATACCCTTAATTAAGATCAAACTATAACATAATCCTCTATTAATGACCTACCAGTGCTACAAATAAGGTATCAAAATATGCTCATCTGACCGGAATTAAATGCCTAAAACCCCTTGACTTCCGGTGGCTCTGCCCCCTGGACCCCACCTAGGGCCCTAAGGCGGACGGCTGGATGCTAATCTGACGGTAATTTAATGCTTAAAACCCCTGAGCTTCTGGGGTCTCGGCCCCCTAGACCTCACACCAATTAGTGTCCTGCCAGCCTGAGTGTCACAGATAAGGTATCAAAATATGTTTATCTGACCGTAAAAACCTCTAAGTTTCCGGGGCTCCACCCCTTGACCCCACCAGGGGCCCTAAGGCGGGCCCCTGCATGCTTGTCTGACCGTTATAAAGTGCCAAAATTCCTGAGCTTCTGGGGGCTCCGCCCCCTGGACCCCACGCCAATTAGTGACCTGCCACTGTCACAAATAAAATATACAAATAAGCTCATCTGAACATATAATTTATTGCCCCAATTAAACCCCTGAAATTCCGGGGGATCCACCCCTGGACCCCACGCCAATTTTTGACCTTCCTGTAGTATTTATGAACTCAGAGACATAAAACTAGATACAATGAATTTAGAAGTTGAGATGATTTAATCTATTCCAAGATGTCCGATCATATGTCATCATGTGTACATAAAGGGGATTGAGCCCTCGACGTTGACTGTTAGCACAGTCTTACAAACACAACATATTTCCCTCCTTTAAAGAGATGAATAATGTTATATAACTAAGTCCAGATATGAGTTCAAAAGTTTATGAGTCCAGAAAATAAAACTTGTTTATTAACAAGCCTGAAATTTTATTAACCTATATTGAGCAATTGTTTCATATGAGTCCAAAACTTAAATGTTCCAGTTTTTTAATTTCTATGCTCAATACTTGTCGGCTCTAAGGATTTAAGATCTGTAATCTCGTAGATATCCAGGTCGTCTCCTTAGACGCTGAGAACGACGAACAGTTCGCGGTTCTGCTCGCTGTTGCTCTTGATCTTCAGTGCTTGTAGGGAATGGAAAGGTGTCTTCCCAATCGCTTTCATTCATGTTGCCTGGCTTGCTCGCGATAAGGCGTCTGGTGTTCCATCGCGTTCCGTCATCTAGTACAAATGCATTCGAGCCGAGCTTCTTCACGATCTGTTTGGGTTTCGATACCCCCGAAGCTAGCTTGTGCTTGCGATTTGGACGCTTTACACGAACCCAGTCACCGATAGCGAATTTCGGTGTGATTGCTCGTCTGCGTTTGTCAGTGTACGCTTTCATGCTTTGCTGTTTCCTCTCAATCTCTCTCGCTTCAGCCTGTGTGCTTGCAGGCTCTGAAACCGGTGGTTTCAGGATGTTGAATGGCATACGGAGGTTCCGTCCCAACATCAACTCTGCTGGAGTCTTTCCGGTTAGCGAATGAGGTGTTGAGCGATACGTGCGTAGTAGGGTCTGGATGGCCTTATCGAAGGTCATTCCATCTGCGAGATTCGCTTTCAAGCTCTCCTTGATTACCCGGTTGAAACGCTCTACGCCGCCATTGCTTTGAGGGTTGTAGCGAGTTGTGAGGCGATGTTGAATTCCATTAACGGCTAGGAATTCTTCGAACTGTTCAGACGTGAACTGTGGTCCATTGTCCGTGGTGATAGATTCTGGAAGACCCCACTTGGTAAACATCTTCTCCAAGATGCTAATGACTGATGTCGTAGTGACTGATTGTTGCTGCTATCTCAGGCCACTTGCTATGGAGGTCGTGTACAACTAACAAAAATCGCTGACTTTGGGGAGCGGCTTGGACTTCCCCAAAGATGTCGACTTGAAGTTGCTGCCATGGCTTCTTCGGCCATGGGGTCGGCTGCAGTGGTGCTGGCCGCGGTTGAGTTTTCTCGCTGAGAGTACACGCTTCACAAGATCTAACGAGATCTTCTACGCGTCGATCGATCGCTGGCCACCAGATTGCTTCGCGACATCGTTGCTTCATCTTCACCACACCTGGATGACTTTCATGTGCGGTTTGTAACACACGATGTTGAAGCGATTTCGGGATTACCGCTCGGGTGCCACGGGCGATACACGTGTCGTCGAAGATAGCTAGCTCATTGCGAACACGATGATATGGAACGAGGTCTTCGGAAATCTCTCTAGGCCATGCTGTTTGGAGATAATGACAGACCTTCTGTAGAGTTGCATCTGCGGCTGACTCTGTTTTCAGCTGCTCACGCGTCACAAGCTTTGCGGTCACGTGAGAGATCACCATAAGAACGTAGTCTTCGACGTCGTCTTCGATGTCGCTTCTTGCATGGCTATCGCGATTGCTATTCGCGTTCGGTGTGCGGCTAAGCATATCTGCTACTCGGTTGCGTGAACCCGCGAGATATTCGACCTTGAAATCATATTGGTGCAGTCGATCTGACCATCTGTAGATGCGGAGTGGGCGGTGTCCAGATCCTGAAGTGCTCAACAAGGTTGTTAAGGCTTGATGGTCAGTACGAAGTGTGAACTTGCGACCGTAGAGGTACATATGCCAGTGTTTGCAGGCATAGATGCATGCGAGAGCTTCGCGTTCTCCTGTAGAATACTTTCGCTCTGTGTCCGACAACGCTCGAGATGCGAATGCGACCGGACGTACACTGCCGTCGATCGTTTGCGATAACACTGCTCCGATAGCGAACGCTGACGCGTCTGTAGTCACGTACGTTTCAGCGCTTGGAGTGAAGTAAGCGAGAACTGGCGGCTCTGCGATTCTTCCTTTGAGCGTGTTGAATGCGGTCTCTTGTGCGTTGTGCCATTCCCAAAGCGCTTCCTTCCGGAGAAGCTTCTGCAGAGGTTCTGCGATTTCTGCGTATTGTGGCACGAATTTGCGGTAGAAGTTCATTGTTCCCAAGAATGAGGCTAGCTCCTTCACATTCGTTGGGGCTGGGAGTGTTCGGATAGCTGCAACGTTGTCGAGTGTAGGCGTCAGACCATCTGCAGTGACATGATATCCCAGAAAATCAATGTCCGAAGCAGCGAACGTGCACTTGGCCTCGTTGAGCGTCAAGTTATGCTTGGCGAGGCGCGTCATGACTTCTGCTAATCGTTGATCGTGCTGAGCCTTGTCCTCTCCGAAGACTACCACATCATCAAGGAGATTCAACGTGCCCTCGATGCCAGCTAGAACTGAAGAAACGATTTTCTGGAATGCGCTAGGTGCTGAGTTCAGTCCATAGGGCATACGGCGATACTGAAACATGCCTATGTGTGTGTTGAATGCAGTGAGATGGCGGCTGCTCTGCTAGCGGAACCTGGAGATAGCTACGTCTCATGTCTAGTTTAGAGAAAACTTTAGCTCCGTGGAATGAAGCTGAAAGTTCATTCATAGTAGGAAGTGGATACTTATCCGGAATGATTGCCTTGTTGACTGCCCTCAAATCTACACAAAGTCTAAGATCTCCATTCTTACGGCGTGCGATGACCAGATTAGACACCCACGGGGATGAATCGATGCGCTCGATGATGCCATCGGATTCAAGCCTATGAAGCTCCTTTGAGACTTCATCCCTGACAGCTAACGGAAGTCGACGGAGACTCTGTGCAGTAGGTGGGACTGAGGAATCCACCCTTGGTGCATGGCAATATCCTTTGCATTTACCAAACTCGTTGAAAAGTGCAGCATAGCGTTCTCTATACGCATTGTCTATGAGCCGAATGCGTTCACCAGTGTGGTCGTTCATCTGAAATCCTAGGGCGTCGAACAGATTGACTCCCATAAGGCTCTCGCCCTTCGCTATGTAGAACGTAAAGCTGTCGAGATGTACATCCTTGTACCCGACAGGAAGCTCAACCGTGCCCAGAACGGAAATCAGTGTAGGTGGTTCACCATATGCTATGAGCTTGCTCGATGTCGATGACAGGCTACAATGTGAGAAATGTCGATGATACAGTTTATCACTAAGAATTGACACTTTGGCCCCCACATCAATCATCAAAGAGAGGTTAGTACCAGCAATCTTGCACTTCACATTCTTTGAACTGACCTGAATGTGCTGAAGAGATCCGGTCTGAGAGTGTGAACACGCTGCTTGCTATGTCGCCCTCTATTGGTTCATCAAACGTGTCGAACTGAAGATGCACTTTTCTTGGTAGATCTGCATACGCTAGAGAAATGGTGCATCTTCGAGCACGAATTGCAACGTTTTCCAAACGCTGGACACGCTTTCGGAGGGTGGGTCCGTCCGCAGTTCGAACACGACTTCGAGTTAGCATGGTTAGAGTGGGCTTTGTTATGATATGGTCGTTTGATGTTCTGTACTGGAGTTGCCTGATGTGCAGTATGACTATGTCCTGTACTGGCACTCACAGTCACATCGTGTTGTTTGAGGAGCTTGGCGTCCAGCATTGCGGCTTCGATCTGGATCGCTAGATCGAGCGCCTTCTTAAGTGTCAGACCGTCATCCTCCATTAACAGACGTTCTCTAATACGGGGAATAGACGTTCTTTTCGATTAGTTGATCTCTAACCAGTTCATCGTTTAAGGTGCCAAACTTGCACTTGGATGCCAGTTCGGTTATGGCTGCCACATATTGTTTACTGGCTCCCCATGACCTTGTACTCTCTGTCGGAAACGATATCGTTCAATCATCACACTTGTTTTTGGCCCAAAATATTTCTCAAGTTCATCAACAGCTTTATCGTACGTACCGGTAGTAGACACTTCCAGCTGTCCGAAGATCCGCTGCCCCTCTGCGCCCAAACAGTGGATCAGGATTGCGCGGCGGCGGAGGTCGGGTATCTCCGCTGTGTCCAACCCGCTTGCAGTCAAATACGTTTTGAAGCTCAAAATCCATCGTGACCAAGGCACAGGAGGTTCCTGGGGTTGCTAGGAATGGGTTAGGTGCTACAAGACCTATTCCAGCCATTCTCGTCGCCAGATGTAGTATTTATGAACTCAGAGACATAAAACTAGATACAATGAATTTAGAGTTGAGATGATTTAATCTATTCCAAGATGTCCGATCATATTGTCATCATGTGTACATAAGGGGATTGAGCCCTCGACGTTGACTGTTAGCACAGTCTTACAAACACAACACTTCCAGTGTCACAAATAAGTATAAAATTATTATCATCTGACGATAATTTGATGTATAAAACCTCTGAACTTCAGAGGGCTCTGCCCCCTGGACCCAACACCAATTTGTGTCCTACAGTGTCACAAGTAAGGTATCAAAATATGCTCATCTGACAGTAATTAAGTGAGTGGGGTGATGGGGATTTTGTTTTTGTCTACCCCCACCCCAAACGTTTTTGCCACTGCCGGTGTCACCATTACGTACCAATATTTGGCTCGCATAATTTCAATTTGCCCCCCCCCTTAGAAATCCTGGATCCGCGCCTGTTGACAGCCCTGCTATAACGATAGCGTGCATGCAGCCTCATGGGCATGCTATGAGCATATGGTATTCAATATGTCACAAAATTAAATTCTGATTGGATTCCGAAGGACATATAAAAGTCTAATAAATCTTTCGAAGGTGAAATTACCTACGTCGGTCGGTCATAGGTAACCAGCCCTAATATATACGTTAGCATCCCAAGAGCTGTTTCATATCTGAGCAGTGCCTACCTGTACAAACCACCACATCATCATGATCTGTGCATTGAGTCTCGTGCTTGTTTTGGCAGTCTCCTTTGGAGAGATGGCCGAAGTCACCGACCTGACCGAGGAATGGCTCCCAGTTGTTAATGGAATATATAATCAATGGGATAGAGACAAAATCCTGGCTCGACATAACCAGTTCCGTAGTGAAGTACAGCCATCTGCTGCAAACATGGTAGCTCTGGTAAGTTTTGTTTATATACGATACTTGCTGATCTTGCGACACTACTTGCTCTATCGAAACTTGCTCCTAGCCAATTTCCTATACTATCCGAATTCTTAACTTCAACACTGGACCAATTATCTCTAACCCTTAACCAACCACTTGCAAGATTTGCGGAGAGAGGCACAAACACAATAATTGATTATAATCAGTGGCGGATCCAGGGGTGGGCCGAAACGGCCGCGGCCCCCCTCCCCTATTGGCGGCGCAAATAAATTGAGAAGTAAAAAAAGAGGAAGAAAAGAAGAGAAAAGGAGAAATGAAAAGAAGAAGAAAAAAAAAAGGAGAAGAGAAAAGAAAGGAAAAGTAAGAGAGAGTTCAACAAAGAGAAAGAGAAAGAAAAAGAAGACAGAAGCCGGGAGAGAAATACAGCGAAATGGCACTAAGTGACAGTAACGACGAATAAGGGAAAAGACTAGGGAGGAGGGTGCGTGTGTGAAATGCGGGTGCATTGAGGGGGAGAGGGGTGACTGACCGTATTTTAATATTTAGGTTATGCAAAACTGAGTCGGAATTATGCTTATTTAAAAGAATTCTTAGCATGTTTGTTTATGTAAAGCCGTAGTGCATGAAAAGATTAGTGTAGAAACACTCTTCTGAAAAGGTCGCGCCCGGCCCCTCAAAGAGCGGCAGAATGGTAATCTAGAAATTTTGGGGTCATTCTCGAAGGCTTGGGAGTCGTTATTGAAGAGGGGGCCGGGCACACTCAAATGGCAGTGACCAGGGGTGTCGATTTGTATCCGTGGTAGGGGGGGATGATAGGTGCCAAAATATTTTCGGCAATGGATCAAAGCAACCAAGAGGTAGAAGCGTGTGCCAGGTTGCACCCCCTTCCTTCCAAATTATTAACCTTTTCAAGTCACCCTCAATAAAGATAACATTTTCAGAGAATATAAGGGTGGTAATAAAATTAATAACATGCTAAATGTTAGTCCTGACTTTTGCCTGCAGTGTAGGCCTACCAGCAGGGGCGTCGCAAAAGGGCGGGGTGTGGGGGATGCGACACCCCCCCCCCTCCCACCTGTCAGGATATTGTCGGTAAAATTGCGCTGCCGTCGGAAAAAAAAGAGAAAAGGGGGAGGGAAAAAGAAAGGGAAACGGAAAGAAAAGAAAAAAGAAAAGGAAAAGAGAAGAAAGAAAGGAAAAGAAAGGAAAGAAAGGAAAGAAAGGAAAAAGAAAGGAAAGAAAAGAGAAGAAAGAAAGAGAAAAAAGAAAAAGAGCGAGGAGAGGCAAGAAAGGAAAAGAAAGAAAAGAGAGTAAAAAGGGAAACAAAAGAACGGGGGTGAAAGAGAGGAGAGAGAGGAGAGGTAAGAGCCTGAGAGAGGAGGAGTGGGAGTAAAAGAGAGCAGGGTTGTTGGGTGGAGTCGTCTTGTCGAGGGAGCAAGAAAGACACGGGTAAATATGTTGCTATGTCGGGTCAGCTGTGTCGGTATTCTTGCTCGATCCTCGTGTACTATATCAATGCAGAATTTGAAGTTGGTGAGATGTATATTGTTGGTCGGCCGACAAGTTTTCTCCCTACGAACTGTGACATTTTATCCGCTGTGACGACTTCGAGAGTGACTACAACTACAATACTTGTATTTTCTCGAAGTTTCACTTTCCTATAATATCAGCTAAAGAAATCAGAGGTTTAAAATTTTCGGGGAAAACTAAATTCTAACAAGGTTTAAGAGTCAACAACGGTACGACGAATCGTCTTCCTGTCTCTATATTGTGATGAAACGCCCCCCCCCCCCCCGCGCGGAAGGGGAAAAACGTCATTTAGACGAGTCGAGAACGGTACAACGAATCGTCTTCTTTCTCTAATAATTTAATGAAAGGTCAAAACTTCCGCGCTTCGCGCGGGAGGTGGAAGCTTTATTCAGATAAGAATTAAGGGTCGAAAACAGTGCATCAAATAGGGCTTATTAAGATTAGAAAACGGTACAAACGAATCGTCTTCTTTCCCTAATAATTTAATGAAACGCCAAAGCTTCCGCGCTTCACGCGAGAGGGGGAAAACTGAATTTAATTGAATAGGGAGTAATAAGAATCGAAAACGGTACGACGAATCGTCTTCCTTTCTCTATATTGTGATGAAACGCCTAAAATTCCGCGCTTCGCGCGAAGAGAGAAAACTTCATGTAGACGAGTCGAGAACAGTACAACGAATCGTCTTCTTTCTCTAATAATTTAATGAAACGTCAAAATTTCCGCGCTATACGCGGAAGGGGAGGCTTGATTCAGATAAGGATTTAGAGTCGAGCAAGGTTCAACGAATCGTCTACTTTCTCTAATAATAACGAAACGCCAAAACTTCCGCGCTTCGCGCGTGTGGGGAGAAACTGAATTCAGACAAGGATTAACAGTAGAGAACGGTACAGCAAATTGTCTTCTTTTCAAAATAATTTAATGAAACGTCAAAGCTTTCGAGCTTCGCGCGGGAGGGGGGGGGGGGGGGACTTCATTTAGACAAGGATTAACAGTCGAGAAAGGTACAATAAATCGTCTTCTTTTCCTAATAATTTAGAGGCCTATCACCCACATCCCCTAATGAGCGCTCTTTGAGTGATTCGCTTGCTCACTGCCGCCTTCCCTAAAATAAGATCCTAGCTCCGCGCCTGCATTAAAATATATCAGCTATGATGCTGACTAATTAGTTGACGAAATAATTCATATATTTATGTCGTCGAGGAACATGACCATTTGCGCATATGCAAGTACTATAGATAGTCCATAAGAAAAACAATTAGCCTTCGGCCCCGGGTTTATAGGGTTGAATTTGTAGATATTGGACATTTAATTTTGTCGGTAATTGGTCGCTAGTTTTGTCGGTTATCGTTGGCCTCTACACCCCCCCCCCCCCACTGAAAAAGGTCTAGTGACGCCCCTGCTTCCAAGTGCCTCGAAAAGAGTACATGGTTCATTTAAAACCATCTTTCATCGAGAAATGAAAACCTGATTTCGATGCGGTATTCGAGCAGAATTCTGTGAGATGATGATATACTTTCTCGTAGCTTGATGTGAGGAATATTATTTGTCTGCGGTACGATTGTATAGCAGACAAATGTTGTTTGTATCGTTAATGAATGCATACTTATGTTGGTTCCGGGGCTATGCCCCGATGAAATGTAATTTGCATAGGCAGCTCGTACAGGTGTGCGAGCTAATTCTGCCACGGAGACCAGGGCGTGGCATGAATTAGTGTGTAATTGAATCATTCTAGCTTGAACTTTCAACGAGACAACTTTTATTTACAATAAAAGTGCGTTGCGTCATGTATCATTCATGTGTCATCGACATACTTGTGAAGAAAATATGACTTAAGTCTACGTTTAAAAACTGAGATACTTGAAGTATTTGTTATAGTAGTATCAAGTGAATTCCAGAACCTGGGGCCAGTGGACATTAGTGTATTCAGAGTGAAGGTTGTCCTTACATATGGTAAATGGAGAGCAGAAGCCTGTCTAGTATTATAGGTGTGAATTTGGTTATTTCTTCTCAAGATTTGAGCAAGGGCAGGAGGGAGGTCCCCAGAGTGAATGCTAAACATGAGCATTCCAAGTTGCATTGAATAGAGATCTTTTAGTTTTAGAATACCGTTTTCATAATAAAGTAGATATGTATGTGCACGATAATTCGCTTTACAAATTATTCTGATAACCCGCTTCTGCACAACGAAAAGCCTGTGGATTTGAGTTTTGGATGATTTGCCCCATGCTAACATACCATAATTAATACATGATAAAATAAGAGTAGAGTACAAAATGAACAATACCTCTTGAGGTATACATGATCTCAACTTATAATAACACCAGTATTTTTTTACACCACTTTACTTAATTTGTCTACATGATTTTCCAATTCAGTTTTTCATCTATGGATATCCCAAGAAATTTTGTTGAAGTAACTCTCTCAATTGGGTTATTATTAAATGCCACTTAACTGAATTACTGAACAGTATATAATTAGTTTTCTGAAGATTCAAGGATAACTTATTAGCATTAATCCACTTCATTACTTTTCGAAACTCTTCATTATCAGTTTTCAACAATGTTTGTGGACATTTATGAGAAAAAAAATACACTTGAGTCATCAGCAAAAAATATGAATGATAATACACTTGATGAGCGTTGAAAATCATTAATATACAAGATGAATAAAAGTGTTCCCAAAATGGATCCTTGGGGAACACCACATGTTACTTTTTTTTTGGGGGGGGGGGGCTAGAGTCAATTCCATGTTAGGGACACATATTGCTTTCTATCAGTAATATAACTTCTAAGCCAATCCAAGGCGACTCCCCTGACACCATAATGACATAATTTACTTAAGAGAATTTCATGGTCTACAGTATCAAAGGCCTTGGAAAAGTCTAAAAATGTACCGATGGTGTGTAAGCGACTAAGGCAGAAGCAAGTTTATCTATAAGGTGTACAATTGCATGCGTTGTTGTATGCTTCTCCCGAAAACGAAACTGATAATTACTGAAGACACATGTTTTGTTTAAAAATGTTATAGTTCTTACATAAATAATTTTGTTCAGAATTTTTGAAAAACAGGTTAACAAAGAAATCGGACGATAATTTGTCAGTAATTGAGAGTCACCTTTTTTAAAACTTGGTACAACTTTTGCGATCTTCATGTTTATCGGTACAACTCCGCTTGACATAGACAAATTAAAAACATGAACTAGTGGTTAAAGGATACCGACAATAACTTGCTTAATAAGTTCGTTCCCAATATGATCATACCCAGGACTTTTCTTGTTCTTGAGGGCTCTAACAATACCAAGCAATTCTTCGTCATTTGTGGGCACCAGAAATAAACTTTGCATGTTAGGTTCTCCTAAGTATTCATGAAAATCAGTTTGACTGTTTGGAATATTTTTTTTCAGATTCGGACCAATATTACAAAAATATTCATTAAACAGAGCCCCTGGAAGTTCAGGGGTTTTAGGCATTTAATTACGATTAGATGAGCATATTTTGGTACCTTATTTGTGACATGCACTGAAACGCAGGTCACTAATTGGAGTGGGGTCCAGGGGGTGGAGCTCCCAGAAGCTCAGGGGTTTTAGGCATTAAATTACGATCAGATGAGCATCCAGGGGCCGCCTTAGGGCCCTTTAAAAGTGAAGTGTGAAAAAATGTACATGTAAGAGTTTCGATGTCTAGAGTTTATTATCATTTTGTGCAATATGTTGAATTAATCTTTTTCATTTCTTATCCCATTTCTGTTCCTTAATTTGTCATTTTTGGTGAATGTATTCTTTCATATAACTTTGAACAATGCAATTATGTAATTAAAAAAATATATATATATTATTCATTGCGGATGTAGTATCGAAAATAATATCGCTAGTTATATTCGTTTGTCGCAATGTTATGGTCAACAGGGGATCTAAAAGATCACGACGTTATTATTCGAATTATTTGACCGACGGTCCGCCCGTAGAATATAAAACACGCTCGCTTATTTTATCACCTGCCGAAGCGTTGCAGCGGCGCACGAAGCGTTGTGATTTTTTAGATCCCTTTGACCATACATTGCGAGACAAACAAATATCACTAGCGATATTATTTTCGATATGTAATCTTTGTCAGGCGCGTACGCAGGGGGGGGGGGGTGAACCCCCCCCCCCCCCTTGGTATTTTTTATGTGTGTATTTTGGAAGAACCCCCCCCCCTTTGGTTGGTTTTTTTTTTTTAATTATTTAAAAAAATATTAAAAAATTATGCCAATGGCTGACCTAAAAAAGGTGACCTTACCCCCCCCCCCCCCGCTTATTCAGCGGCTGGCTGAGTCGTTGCGAAATTTTCAGCCCGATTTCAAAATTTTAACCCCCCCCCCCTCCCCCCTTGAAAAAATCCTGCGTACGCCAACGATCTTTGTTTGTATCAATCTTTATACTTTTTTAAAACCTCATTTACTTTCAATGACGCGGCATAAATGAAAAATAAAGTATCCTAATATTGCCTCGTTCTCTGGTTACAGCAATGGAGTCATGACCTTGCAGGTCTTGCGCAGAGGTGGGCGAACCGATGCGACTTCGGCTTTAACTTCCGAAGTCTGGTAACAGAATTTAGTAGTGTAGGCCAGAACATCGCCCAGGTGTATGCCGGCACTCTTGATTCTATAATGGATTCGTGGAATAACGAGAAGGCTGATTATGACTTCGAAACCAACACCTGTTCCGCATTCTGTGCCCACTACACTCAGGTAAGTTTCAAAGCTCAAAGCCTTTTTTAGCCGTTGACAATACATACAATTAACAACTAATTATATATATAATCATACCCTTACCATTAAAGTTAGGTCGTTTTTAAGAATGTGATTTTTTTTCTCCTGATTTATGTTTCTTTAAAATGTGACACATTAATTACAGCTAAAAGTATTCAACAAAGGCCCTAATTTAACCAGTCCTCCTTTTATTCTTGAGTCACGAAAAATACACAAAACATTAAATTGACAAGGGGTTTGAAATTGAATAATTTAACTGTATGTTGGTAGCATCCTTTAAAAAAAAAGCTTACGACGACGACGACGATGATGGAAATGATGATGAAAAAATACACAAAACATTAAATTGACCAGGGGTTTGAAATTGAATAATTTAACTGTATGTTGGTAGCATCCTTTAAAAAAAAAAGCTTACGACGACGACGATGATGGAAATGATGATGATTATGATCATAATTATTATTATTGTTATCAACATCATTAATTTTTTTTATCATTATTATCATCATCATGTTTATTATTTTATACAAATTATTATCATTTTAATTACTATTGTTATTATCATTATTATAAGTAGTAGACCAAGCAGTAGTAGTCGTAGTAGTTGTTGTTGTTATTGTTGTCTTTGTTTTATTTTCATTACCATTTTTTTCATTTTGGTATAGATGGTGTGGGCTACAACCTCTTTCATAGGATGTGGCAGGGCTGCATGTCCACCGCATTCATTGTACCGTCCTGACACGTACATCGTCTGTAATTACGGACCCGGGTAATTCGTTGTCATCATTGCATGGTCATTGTTCCCATTTTGCTCGGGATAGTTACATACACACACACACGCACACACACATATGAATTCAAGTACGCAATAAATGATGAAGAGAGAGAACCGTTTATATTATAGGTTACGTGACCTAATACAACTGTTGGTCTAAAGGCATTAGTCTTCTCTATCTTCATCATTTTTTGCGTAGTTGTTTCTAAAAATATTTAGAGCCTATATATATTATATATATATATATATATATATATATATACATGTATTTGCAGGCGCGGATCCAGGATTTCTTAGGGGGGGCCAAATTTGGATTCAATTTTAAAATTTAGTGTGCTGAAATTTGAAAATCGTGCCGGCCAATATTTCGCTCATAAGTGACTTTAGTTCATAAAATCAAAACAAGTTGGTCGAGTTGTCCGGATAGAGTGACACCCTAACAACTAGACCCAGACGAGTTGTCCAGGGCCTGGTCGGGTTATCTGTGGTCGATCTGTCCGTTGGGCGGGCTGTCATGCAAGAAGCACATAGAGACATAATGTATGTACACTCTAAAAAAAATCGAGTGATCACGGACGTCACTCCTCTGGAGAGTGAAAATGTAGTGAAAATGGAGTGAACATTCACTCTTTTCTTCTTAGAGAGCACTCTTATTTTAGACTAAATTCAATCGATTTTCACTCCTAAACAAGTGATCACGGACGTCACTCCCAAGAAAGTAGAAAATAGAGTGAAAATTCACTCTTTTTTTTAAAGAGAGTACATAATTATACAAATACTTTATTATGGAAATCGTCCATCCGTCATGGTTAAAGAAAACAAATGAAATAAAGATCCTTGTGAGTTTCAATTCACTATTACCGGTTTCAATTAATTTCGTCAGATAGTGAATTCAACATCACAAACAAGTGCAACAAAGTGTATACAAATAAATGAGTACATGACTGTGTACATTGCGTTGAAATGGCACATTGCGTGGGAATGGAATTAACATATTATATATTGTTACATCATAGTCGTAATCATATCATATTTATCTTTCTCTATTTTGTGGAAAATATATATCGAAGAGACAAGAGATATGTTAATTAATAGAATGATACATAATTGTCAAAACGTCAGAAAGAAAAAACAAATACTTACTGTAAAGTAAACATATATATCAAGATGTGCAAAATAAAAAAATGAAACAATTTGATGCTATATATACAATTCTATAAATTAAGAACATGAAACTAAACTAAAAGGTAACCCCCCCCCCCCGCTTCCCCTAAGGAAAAGTACAATGCATTTTATAAAAATGTCAACCACATCTGAACAATTTTTAATTAAAAATAGTGAAGAATGATGGGATTATTAAATAAAACTTGTAATTTATGACTTAAAGTCTTGATATTGAATGGTTCTTTTACTATCTTCCAGAGGTAATGTGACCCATCGCCCATACGAATCAGGTGTGCCCTGTTCTAGTTGCCCTGATAGTGAAGGAGATACATATAGCTGCGAGAATAATCTTTGCACCTGTAAGTATTCAATTCAATTTAGTTCAATTCAATTCAATTCAATTCAATTCAATTCAAGGTTTATTTCAAGGTACTAAATCCCATTTGCAGGCCAAAAATAATGAAAAGGTTAAATTTCAACGGCATTTGAAAGATAATACTAATTTAGAACTTCCCTAAAAAAAGGGTGCTTGAAAACTGCTTTAAGTGGGAAAATAACGACTAATAGTAGTCAAATCGACTTAAGAGCTATAGAGCCAGTAAGTAATAGTCTGATTTTCAGACCATTGTACCGAATGGTCATACGTTTTATGCTGCGCAAAGATTCAATCACTTTAATTTGGCCATTACAAGAAGTGGGTTATTGATGTAGACAAATGATCATGTACCCTTTACAGCTCACTTTATGTATGTTAATACCAAAGAAGGAAAAAAAAAGCTAGTCAGTCACTCAATAGTGTCTGACAGCGAAGTCTAGCAAGTAAACGGGTTTCCTTGCTAACGTTTAAATTTCACAGATAGGTCATCCGTGACATATTCATAATTCCTGCAAAGTTCTACAGAATTTGATGTTGGCTGCAAAAGGGACATAGTATCTTTAAAGGGGAAGTCAACCCTAGTATATCAGAAAAATGAGACAAATAAATTAGTGAAATTTTGAGCAATATCCGATTAAATTAGAAAAGTTATGAATTTTTAAGTTGTCATCAGTGATGGCAACACTGTGACATATCGTGCGAGCTCCTCTCTAATTCTCTCTGTACAGAAAATTTCATAAATTGTCACTTTCTTAGTTATTGATGACAGAATATTAAGGGTTATACGGGGGTTGTATTATTGACACATTTGCAATAATTATATTTAGGGTGAATGTAATATGATTGAACATTTTCTGAAGGGAAGATATCATTTTTTGATTTGATTTTTTTAGTATTACCATGGACCTACTACAAACAGGGCAAATTGGAAGGGACCTCGCAAGATACCTCACAGAGTTGTCAATTTGTATTTGATTTGATACTTCTAATCCGTTTTTGCTCATACTTTCACTGACATATTTCTTTTATTTTTCTGCTTCTATTAAAACCAATTCAACATCAGGGTGGACTACCCCTTTAAACATGACTGGTAGTCACAAACTGAATTGTACATGTTTCTACAGTGCAAGTTAAATACAATATTTATACAAATTGCAGCAATAAGAAAACATGTAGAATAGAAAGTAATAGGTACATGAAATAGATATCATTAATGAAAATGTAATACAAAAGCAAATACATGACTGTTAAATGCATTAGCATTGCATCCAATTACCTCGCTGCTCTCAATGTAAACATATTGCACGATAATAAACAGGACTAGGTCCCAAAAAAAATGGAAGGGTGTGTGATGGAAAGAAAAGAAGACTGTAAGCAACCAAACAGGAGATATAAGATACCGAATGGAAGGAAGAAAGACAGTGGTGGATTCTATATGAAACAGGAGAGAGAGAGATTCATTTATACCCATTTACACCGGGGCTCCCTTTCATAAAACTTACAACTAATGTTAACTTTGCCCTTAAATCATATTGTTGTAATACGTGGTGGATGCATTCGTTGCGTTTTATTTATCTTCTCGTAATCTTTTTTGTTTTAGTGGGCTAAGGGCTTGGCAACGCTGACATGACAACGAGATTGGACTGAACTCCCCAACTACAACACGTCCAAAGGACCTGATTACATTTTTTGAGTTTTACTTCTATTCATCTTTACTTCGCAACCCATAATTCGGAATAGTGGGAATCGTATAAAAGTTTGTTCAGATATAATGCGGTAATATAATGCGGTTACCCCTCCACAAACCGCGGCGGATTACGTGTAAAATCCGGTGGTTGTGGTTTACTTCGATTAATAGAGTGTGAGTCCAAAAAAAGTTTACACCTAGAAAATTGCTAATTATTTTTAAAAATCATCTATGAACAGTAAATTATTATACATCTGATGAAAGAGTGTTTTATCCCAAATCATTTTGGTATCATTTTTGTGGGGTATGTGTTTACGCTTGGATGAACAGGAGGCATTTTTTGCGTGAGTGCAAAATTCGACTTGCGCCAAAGTTGCTTATGTGATGTCACATAAAAACAATTGGGATTTGGGTATTAATTCGGTCTTTGCAGATCCAAATAACATTCCTAACAAAATTAATCATGCCACACATATTAAATATCAACGAACATTTTGTGCGCGCGTGTGTGTATGTGACTTTGCTTTTGCAAAACGCATATGCAATCCATTTCATTTGATACATTAAATTCATTCTCTCACTCCGCTAATCCGAACATACTGTAGGCATCACTTTGGCACAAGTTGATTTTTGCACTCTCGCAAACAATGCCTCCTGTTCATCCCAGCGTTAACACATACCACACAAAAGTGATACCAAACGATTTGGGATAAAACACTCTTTCATAAGATGTATAATAATTTACTGTTCATAGATGATTTTTAAAATAATTAGCAATTTTCTAGGTGTAAACTTTTTTTGACTCACACGGTGTAGAGGGCTTCTTTTGATTTTTTATTTCGAAATCTGTGTTGGTAATATCTTTAATTTTAAAGCATTACATACTGCATTCTATTCAACATTGTCTTGAAGACTGCAATGCTGTTTGCAGACATGGGAATTCTGGTCTTCTTTCTTAATCTTTACCGTCAATGTCTGTGTGACTATTATTTGTTTTTATTTGATGCTCTTTTACTTTTGTACCATTAATTAAATCATGAATTTTAGTTTTCATTTCATCGTTGAAAGACAATCTTTATTATTATCCTTGGCATATAAGTTTATTTCGTAAATTCAATTGTAAACTTATACTTCTTCTAAAATGAGGAATTCTTCTGTCAAAGTCTAAGTGTGTTAACCAAGTTAAGTCACAAACGGTAGGCCTATACTCGCCGTGGGCCGGGAGCGGCAGGGAGGACGTTTCTTGAAATCAATCAAAGGGCCAAATTTAACTACTATATGGAGGGGAATTTTTCTTTCCTGGAGGGGCCGTTATAAATAGGCAATTTGTGCTTAAAAATAGGCAAAAACAGGATTATAAGCACCAGAAGGGGCCGGGGGCGAAATTTTTATTCCCAAACAGGTTAGCAATTTCTTATCATAGGCAACACAACCACGACAAATTGATTCGCCACCAAAGACAAGCATCACACATCCCAAAACCACCACAATAACTCCCAAAACATGTCAGGAGGCCAATGTCTATGTGTCAAGATGTCAGCGATAACAAACACTTTATTAACTAGTCTTGGCTCCAAGCGCACGCAGGCGCGTCACATTTACTAATAATACAAAGACATTTCATCGAGTAATAAATGCAAACCAGAAAAAGTAATTGAGCATATGTATTCCAAGTCACCTGTATAGCTATGAAGAACTCTAATTGATGAGACTTACATCTCAGGATACTGCACTACACTATTCAGTGAAACCTCATAGTAACATGGTCTTTTGACATCATTATTCATCAGGTATAATAATAAATTTGAAACTGATTACCCTCAAATGTACACAGTAGATACAACAAGCCAAAGAGTGCACAATCTTATGGGTTTACATCTAGTGACATTATTCCATATAATTGCTCTGTTATCAAATCTCTTCAAAAGCAGTTTTCCATTTTGGAACAAAATTCAAACCTATGTACAAAACGATCTACGGGTGTGTATATGGTGTGCAACTGTGCATTACACAAGCTTTTCAATTGCCACTCATCTGTGAATTCTTCTCGTTTATTGAAAATGGGCTCACTTGATGTGAATTTCTTGCTTTTCATCTTTAATGATGTAAATCACTTGGTTGAGAACAATCCAGACAATGTTATAAAAAAGGTCTACATGTTTATCTCAGGTTATCCATACTGTACCTGCAGAATCAAAGCACATGTAGAGTGCAAATAATTTGCAAAAATTATAGCAACTGAATCAGATATTGCAGGTACAATTATGAAGCTTATGGGTCATTCCATGTCAAATCACCCAATGGTTTTAACCCGACCATTTTTGATTTTGATGAAACTTAGTGTACTTGTTGAGTGTGATCTCACAGCACCAAATCCAAAATTTTAGGTCAATCGGGTGAGGGGTTTGGGAGATACGGCCCACCAAATTTTGAGATTTTTTCAAAAATGGGGGTGGCGGGCCTACCTTTGAACCCTTGTATCTCGGGACCTAATGGGTCAATCTTCACAAAATTTGTATTGTTTTAAAGGGTATTCAATAAGGATTCCAATTCTGCCGCCATTTTGAAGATTCGTACATGTTGGGGTACTTTGACCTCTTGACCTCAGATTTGACCTTGAAATTGACCTTGTGGATCACGTAATTTTGACAACTTTTTTCATGAAATGTAATCTCTGACATGTACACTAAAACATGTAAAAGTTTCAGAGATATAATATTTTTTGTTTAGGAGCAATAAGGATTGAAAGTATTCATGCTCACAGATATTCACAATAAACCCTATTATAATGTATACAATACATGCAATATGCACAGTACAACATACATCTTCCACATGCTTTTTTGTTTTAGGCATATCCATCCTAAATGTCAGTAGTACTTGAATAGAAATAAAATGACAAGTTCATATAGGCCTAAAGGGTTAACAGGATGTATGGCTTTAGGCCTCTGAGTCGGTTCTAGGATAATTACCCCCCTGGAAAATTAACCCTCAGGAAATTACCCCCCCCCCCTGAGGACAATTACCCCCCCCCCCCCCAAGGACTATCACACCCAGAGGATTATTACCCCTCAGAAAATTACCTCCTAGGACAATCTGTCCCCCCCCCCCCAAGGACAATCAACACCCGGACAATTTCCCCCTAGGACAATTACCCCCCCCCCCCCCCCGGGAAAATTACCCCTCAAGAATAATATACCCCAAAAAATAAATCTGCTTTGATTATAACCACCTTATCAGTTTGGACTTCCACTTTAACGAATAGGGGGGGGGGGGTAATTGACCTCTGGGGTAATTGTCCTTAGAGGGTAGTTTTCAGGGGGTGAATTTTCCAGGGGGTAATTATCCTAGAACCGACTCAGAGGTCTAAAGCCATACATCCTGTTAACCCTTTAGGCCTATATGAACTTGTCATTTTATTTCTATTCAAGTACTGCTGACATTTAGGATGGATGTGACTAAAACAAAAAAACATGTGGAAGATGTATGTTGTACTGTGCATATTGCATGTATTGTATACATTATAATAGGGTTTATTGTGAATATCTGTGAGCATGGATACTTTCAATCCTTATTACTCCAAAACAAAAAATATTATATCTCTGAAACTTTAATATGTTTTAGTGAACATGTCAGAGATTACATTTCATGAAAAATGTTGTCAAAGTTACGTGATCCACAAGGTCAATTTCAAGGTTAAATCTGAGGTCAAGAGGTCAAAGTACCCCAACATGTACGAATCTTCAAAATGGCGGCAGATTTGGAATCCTTATTGAATACCCTTTAAAACAATACAAATTTTGTGAAGATTGACCCATTAGGTCCCGAGATACAAGGGTTCAAAGGTAGGCCCGCCACCCCCATTTTTGAAAAAATCTCAAAATTTGGTGGGCCGTATCTCCCAAACCCCTCACCCGATTGACCTAAAATTTTGGATTTGGTGCTGTGAGATCACACTCAACAAGTATACTAAGTTTCATCAAAATCAAAAATGGTCGGGTTAAGATTTTCAGATTTTTTGGGTGATTTGACATGGAATGACCCTTATAGAGTAAATATTCAAATACAGTGTACCTCAAAATTCAGGTACATTTTGTTTAACCCCTAATTTAATCAACTCTTCTAAGTTCCTCTTTAGTTTGCCTTCGTGTAAAGTTAACAAACAGAAAATTATGGTTAGGTTGTGCAACTGTCACAATGTGTCCCAAGAATTTTATTTCATTACACAGAACAAAAGTCTCAGATTGTTCTGTTATTTTAAAAGATTATTGAAAGCTCTCTCCAGTTTTAAACGGCTTCACAGTCAATCATCCAGTGGATAAGCTATGCAGACAAGAGGCAAAATATAAAAGACCGATCTGTCTTTGTAGTTTGTACGAATGAAGTTCTATGTTTTGGTTTTTTTTCCTGAAAATGCGTTCTCTCCAAAGTTGTGTTGAAGTAGGTCAAGCTGATCCTGGCTAATGAGCTTGCTTTCGTGGACTTCCTGCAAGAGAGTCCTGGTTTTTCCATCTTTCCTGTTTACCTTGTTTCACCACTTTTTTTTTCTTGGCATCCTGCACTTGCTGTCTGGTTATATTCAGTTTCTAATCAACTCAGACAGAAAAAGAATAGTCATGTTCTTTTGTAATGTCATAGGGTTTCTTTGGAGGCACGGGAACACTTTCGGATGTTGTACATGGTTTTGCTGGGAGTCTTGAGCCATGGGTCTGTTTATAGGGAGGACGTCCAGGAAAGACAGTAGGCACAGCTCTAGGAAGGAGATGTGGTGTGTAACATCCTTTCCTCTCTTGGGTGTATTCCTGCATTACAATAAAAGCAAATGGAAACAATAATGAGTTTTTTCTCATAACATGACAATTGTTCTACTATTCATGCTATTTCATGTGATTTTTAAGACTGAAACTGAAAGCAGCTTCCAGCCAAATGAATAAAATAATGTCATTTGATAGAAATAGTGTAGTGTGCGGTGGGATTTTTAGGCTAGCCTAAGGTAGTTGGATAACTCCTGTGATGTGAAATATGGCAGGCTAGCCTGGCTTAGACCAAAAGCTTCAGTCTCTCTATATCGTCGGTTGTTCTACTGAGACTGCGTCTGGCTGGCACTAGACCTCTGATTATATTATGGGGAATGTCAACAAATGTCAGTTTTATTAAAGAAATGACCCATATCACACGGTTATTTCTGTCTAGCCTGGCTTTGCCTTTCAGGCTTTAGAAATTAGAGACTAGAGTTTAGATCTAGAGTCTAGATCTAGATCGAGAGTCTAGCCTAGATATAGACTAGTTAAAAATAAAATATAAAGTCAGAAGTTGACATTTGATTTTTATCTTGAAATTAGATAAGATAAAATTAATTATATCATTTTATTTAATAGAATCAAACTCATGGAGTTATATTTCCGAGTTGGACTCTCTGGCTCTTGGAGTTGCGAGCGACTCCAGCGCAGCAGAATTTTCCCATCACCGTCCCCAGAACCTTAACCCATGCCTGCCCCAGCCAGGCGGGCGTGGACTGGCGCGCTCCGCTGCTGCAGGAGCTGCGGTGGCTTGTCATGAGACAACCCGTGCCGGGTACAGACTACAGTCACTGCATAAACTACATTTTTAGCTCCAAAATCTCCTTATTAATCAACATAACATTAAGAAGAACTTACTTGTGAACTATTAGGCAGTTCCCTTTCTTTCTTCGGTTCGAACATCCAAATGCATCGCACGAACCTGGCTTCTCCAAATTTTTCCACGTAAGTTGTGCACAGTATCTTGTTGGGTCGTTCGTTTTTCTGCCCTCCTTAGTAATGGCGGCCACCGCTCCAGGTCAACACAGCAATTTGAGCGAGTACGCCCTCTAGTGTTATTAAGTATATATGAACCGACGAATCCGCATTCGACGGTTCATGAAACCCGCCCTCCTTCAATTCTAGCAGACGATGAACCGTCGAATCTGTAGCATCGTCTGAACGGGATGTAAAAATTGGTAAGTAAACTGTGTTTCGTGTACCTAGTTGGACTTTTATGAGATTAGATGCATGAATGTAATGAAAATCTGAAGTCGCTGCTTAAATTATATCAATTTATAACACATTTAAGCAGATATTTCGAACTCAAAACTCTGATTGTCCCACCTGTTGATTTAGATGTTAGTAAATCTAGAGATTTAGATAAAATCAATTTCAATGGACAATGGACAATATAGGTCCAAGTCGAGACGGACGATTGTTCGTACTATGAATCTTAAATCTAAGTCTAATGTGTTATCATTTCCCTATTTTTTTAAAATATGGGTAGACTATTAACTGTTGAAATTAATTGTACTAGATCTATGCATGCATGGTGTTGGTCATGGTTGTCACTCACTAGAATCTACTATTCATTTTATTTTAAACTAGAGTTTAGACTAAGTCAAATAAGAGTTTAGCCACCCTGAAACTTCCACAAATTTTTATTCCTGCATATACGCCATACTTAAATATTGTTCACGCCATTATTATTCAAGCAGTGCAATGAGTAGGCGAGTTGGCTCAGTCGGTAAAGCGTCTGCCTGTCGAACCAAAGATCCCGGGTTCGACTCCCACCGAGGCGGATGACTGATGTCTGCATTGTGTGTTAATGTGCCCCTTCCCTTGTTCATAGACGCAGGTTATGTCAAGTGGAAAACACTCCGTCCCTCGGATAGGACGTTAAATGGAGGTCCCGTGTACAAAAGAGTCACCACCCTTGCACGTTAAGAACCCATTGCACTTTTCGTATAAGAGTAGGGGGAAACACCGGTGTAATGGTCCACCTGCACACCCCAATCAGGCCGAGTATACGGCATCTGCAAGAATCTTCAGTATTGAAGGAGGCAGATTATCTTGAAGAAGAAGGAGAAGATGCTTTCAGCGGTCACTTTTTCTTTTCCTGTTTTCCTTAGTTTTCTGTGCGTAGACAGTGCGCAAGTAATGTGAAAACTGCGGGAAGTATCCACAAATTATGAGCAATTTATTCGTAAATCCATCGTGAACTAGTCGTAAACATGCGTGTCACTCGGGGCATTGGCACGCACCAGTCAGTATGGACACAGGTAGAATACGTATAGGATACTCATAATTCCTGAAGTGTTCACGAAAGACGTCCACCAAATTTGTTGTGCCAAAATTTTAAACATTTTGAAAATTCTGCCACAAATTTCAAGCTTTGTCCCGCATCAGCCTCGATCATCCTCCAGCATGTTCCGCAAACGCTTCCTGTTATGGCAAAAACGTGACATGAAACAATGGGCAAACCATGCGCAAACCAATATCGTGGAAGTGTCAGGGTGCTTTAAGACTATGAGTTTAACTTTGAAATTTGTGACTAGATTTTGTCTAGATTTAGATCTAACTACTGTTAGTGCTAGTTAACTTAGTATGCAAATAATTGTGGCACCATTCATTTTTTGAATCCCTTGCCTTTTGTTTTGTTTTGATATTATTGTAATAGAAAGATGAGTATTCTATTCCAAAAAATTATGTGCACAATGTCATGGGTACAATTTCTGTGCGGGAACGCTAATAACTAATAGAAATAGGGGCCTGGCTGGTATTGGTAATGGCTCTGTCCTGATGATACTGAGACAAACTGCAACAGTCTTAATTGGTCTGTGATTTGTGTAGATCTACTCACCTTTTCTCTCCATACATTCACAAATTCTTTTTAAATCAATAAATTTTTTATTTTAATTATGAAATATCCAGCCCCACCCTCCACCCCCATGCCGCCTACGCCTATATGATGACAACTCGGACAGTCAGATATTGGACATTTATAGTTATTTATTTTTTATTTATTTATTTATTTTTTTATTTTTTATTTTTTTATTTATTTATTTATTTATTTATTTATTTATTATTTTTTTTGGGGGGGGGGGGGGCTGAGGTGGTTTCATTGTAAAATGTATCGTCTTAATTGTCACCAAAATAAATGTTCATAAGTTTGACTCTCATTTGAGGGGGGGGGGGGGGGTAGGGGGAGCAAGATTTCCACAAAGGGGACAAATTACAATAGGATTATGGGTGTGTTTTGTTTTCCTTTCTCTTGTCCCCACTGGAGCTGGGCAAATATATTAGCTAGATTATGGGGATGTCTATATAATTATCAAAGCTGAAAAGAAAAATATGCTTTTAAAAAGACATGATACAGGGGAGGCCATCGTTCCCATAATGCCTTAAGGTCACAAAATCGTATCTTATATGGCTTAAAATCTTGAAAATCCTCCTTGTAATATTGTTTATTTACGAAAAGCTTGAATATAGTATACAACTTAAGTCCCTATAACCCCCTCTCTGTCGCTTCCTTCCTTTGCTGAGGATTAGGGATATGTTAGATCAGCCCCTTGATGCCAACGGTGCTACACCCCCACCAACCCCTCCCCCAATGAAACACACACAGGCTACGCCATCTATGAACTACTTGGACGAGAATTGTCGACAATATGCACTTGTACCAAGGAAATACTTCAGGGTGGGTGGGCCGAATCGTGCAGCTTGGTCAGACTGATTGGGGGGGGGGGGGGAGGGGGCTAGGGCCCGGAATGATGGGTCACATATCTTATTGGGGCATGCCTTTTTTTTCTTTTAAAAAAAATGTATGTTTTCAATGAATATTTTCTACAAATATTCGGGGCCATGTGACGTCCCCCCCCCCCGCCCCTGCACCCATGCCACAGTCGTGGGGTGTCCCCTATCCATTTTGCTTTTTTATTATCATTTTGTTTATTGCTTATCTGACTTTCATTTTTGTATGAATAGGGACCCTCTTCTCCTATTATGAATAGCGACCCTCATTAAAATTTATGAATAGCGATCCTCTCCTCGTTTTCTGAATAGCGACTCTCTTCTTGTATTATGAATAGCGACCCTCTTCTCGTGTTATAAATAGTGACCCTCTTCTTCGATTATGAATAATGATCCTGATGAATAGCGATCGGCCCTCATTCCGTATTATGAATAGCGACCCTCATTTTGTGTTATGAATAGCGACCCTCTTGTCGTTTATGAATAGCGACCGTTTTCTAGTATTATGAATAGAAACTCTTTTCTCAAATTATGAAAAGCAGCCTTATGAATAGCGGCCCTTATCAATAGCGGTCCTTATCAATAGCAACGTTGACCTGATTTTTCGGTCTAGGTTGGTGATTATTAAGAATGTAAGACTACTTCAGTTTAGGTCAGGATTGGGTTAGCATGGTTTGGGTTAGACAGAAATAACCGTCTGGTATGGGTCATTCTTTAATAAAAACAGACTTTTGCCAACATTTCCCATGTAGACAGTACTTTTTACAGCTCGCACAATGGGGGTAGATTGATCGATTGCTACCAATTTTGTACTACTTCTGGAAGTTCTGGTACAAAAAATTTCTCCCCCATTTTTCTTGATTTAGATCTAATTGAAATAGAAAAATCAGACAGAAGAAAAATTATCAAAGCTTTGATAAAAAAATACATATTTCTTTTCTATGTAAAGTTTTTAAAATTTAAATTACGTAATTCCAAAGGCGAAATTTATGGAATTGCTTTATACGAGTTATCCAATTTTTATCTCAGAACCAGTGAAACGGTATGTTTATGAATTCAACTGTAATCTATGACAAGACCCGGCCAGGTCAACTTGGCAAATAATTAATTTTTTTGAAAATTTTCATTTGTTTTCCAGCAATAGATAGTTGGAAGTTTCTCACAGAAATCCTGGCATGACCTTTAGCTGCATTCTGGTGAAGAGTGCTGTGTGATCTGGTAAGTAATTCAGTTTGACCTTTTTTTCTTCTTTATGTCTTCTTTATGTCTTGTTTGTTCAACAAAAGAATAATTGTGATAGCAGAGTGATTTACAGAGTCATTATTTAATTGTCATGATTCTCTGAAGATTTTTTTGTCTTGTCTGCATAGCTAGAGTGAGACATAGGTACCGCGGCATCAAAAATTAAAAATCACTCTCATTTCAAAAGGTTATGTCCAAATTTGATGAAAATTGCACATAGCAATAGGCCATTTTCGTAATGTAACCAAATTTAATGCATAAGTCTTTGTGAAGTGCCTCAGTACAAGTTATTTCATTCACCTTATAAGAATGATAGTATTTCAATAGTCAGGAGACAAACTGCATATATTTAGTGTTGCTAGGTAGGTCAAGCCATAATGTTTGTCCAACCTGGCAACAACTAATGTGTTCAGTTCGGATTCTGTCTATTGAAATACTATTATTCTTTTCAGGTGAATGAAATAACATGTATTGAGGCACTTCACAAAGACTTATGCATTAAATTTGGTTACATTACAAAAATGGCCTATTATCAAGCATCACTTTATTATGTGGAAGAAATTTGATGAAACTTGTCATAATTAAGGATCATACATGTAGATTATGTGGAAGAATTTTCATATCCAAGGTCGTGGTCAAAGGTAAATTATAGTCACTTGTGTTATATTTTGCTTAAAACAATAACCTTTGTTAAATTCTCATTTCAAAAGTATATGTCCAAATTTCATTAAACCTGCATCCAAAAATTATGAGGAAGACTTTCATCACCAAGATCAAAAATCAATTATGTTTTAGTGAATGAATAGTGTTGCCATCCAGTGGTTGGTCATTTCACCTGTTTTTAGTCAACTTGGCCGAATGCTACCAAATTTCTTATAGATATCAATTGGAAGTGTTCATACTTAATAGGCAAATTGCGAGGTGCAGGCAAGACATCACATGCAGTTTGATTTTTTGTCTATTTTATTTATGCCTATATCTATATCTTTTTATTTTATTTTCAGGTGGAGATGTCCTGAACTTGCTTTGTGCTGCAATCTCTTGTACATGTACCACCAGATTCCAGGAATGTGATAACTCAACTTTACTTATAGAGGTGTTGTGGTCTGGTGGATAAGTCATCCGACTGCACATCACAAGGTACAGGGTTCAAGTTCTGCTGCAGCACTAATGTCCTTTGGCGAGATGTTAATCTACATTTGTCACTCTCCACCCAGGTGTTAAATGGGTACCCGGTAGGATGCAAAAGTTAATGTAGTTGGATGAGCAAGTGTGCGTTTGTAAAATGGGGACTGGGCGGAATGCTCACCAGGGAGTGGAGAACGTGCATACATTGTGTGCGGGCAAGCCTAAATCCGATGACTAGGTAATGATATATATATCTGTAAAGCGCTTAGACACATCGTTTTATTGATGTATCATGCGCTATATAAAAGCAGAATATTATTATTACACCTGTAAGAACATCAAGATTTCAAGGTTAAGAATTTCATAATTATAAATAGCAAAGTGATGAATGAAAAATATAAAAGATTCAGCCTAATTTAATTGTCAATAAATTGATGCAAATGAATGTAAAACCTTTCATGATTCTATGGTTACAACGATGGAGCATGCTTGCATGTTGTAATTATGATTCATATCCAAGTTATTTTGATTATCTTTTGCTATTTGCCCACTATTGTAAAATAGAATATTTCAAGCTGTCACATCTGGTTAAAGCTACAATAGCTGACAGTTGGGCAAGGATGTTCAATTTGTTTGGTGCCAATGGGTGCCGGCTTAATGGGCTTATGTATAGTGTTGGGTTCATGATCATACATCGTGTTGAGCCCTTACTGTGTTGAACATTACCTCTTTAAGTGGTTATTTATATTAGGTATTGAAGATCAGTACAAGTTCAAGGCAAAGTTACCAAAAGGGGCATTGACAAGGGGCATTTAATAACAATTAGTGAACTGGCGGCATTGTATTAGAGAGTTTTTTGAAATCGTGATACTGTTTCTAAAACTTTTGATGAAGGAATAACGCACTGTAAATACAAATAATTTCAAAAAACATATCTTCACTTAAAATATATGTGTGAATAGTGTTAAATGGTTTCATGAAAACCATTGTTCTTGTGCATTACCTATTGGACAATATGAGGTATAGTATACCAGGTCAGCAGCTGATTTGAACTGGAAAAGTTAAACTTTCTGGCTTGTTATTTCAGCTCACTGCTTGTGAAATCATGAACATTGTTACCAGTTCACTTTAATGCAGAGCTTTATTTGACCTTTACTCAAATCGTTTTGAATCTCATGATAATATTATGTAACTTGTGCTGAATTCATGATGTAGCCCAAGAAAATAAGTACACTGAATGGCGCATGATTTGAATTGAATTTATTTTATTCATCAAATATGTGTAACACTCAAAAATTGTCCTGTTACTTTACCTAAATATATAGGATTATGATGTGTTTTAGATTATCTCGCACTACAATCGTCAGTGGTATCAATGCCACAGTTGTTATAACTCAAAGAGTTGTAATTTGTGATAATTGATTATTAAATAAGCTTTATCTAGTGTGTTTAATATTGATGTCAAATAAAGTTTAGATGTGAAAATATAATTTAGTTGTGTTTAGTTATTATTTGATAACATATATATACAATGTTTCAACATAATTGTAGTAATCTACCTGTCATACTTCAGGAAAAGGGGTTACAATCTTCAGTTCAGGATTATTTCCTATACTAGAAGTAGCTAGATGCTACATGTCAAGCCCGATATCAATAATGTGTTTAGTTTATGGTTAAATTTAGTTCATATAAATCAAGGTCTTTGAAGAGAGATGGTATACAATCAGGTAGGAGTGTTGGAAATGGAATTATATCATGAAAATACCCAAATTACGAGGGTGTGTGAGCGAAAATTGATTCAGAAAAGTGAAAGAGAAATCAGAAAGAGGATAAAGAATGTAATGAAGTGGTATGATCGAGAGGCCAAGCAGTATGCAATGATTCAATGAGTGGTTGAATTCAACTCCATATAAAGATGAATTATATAGAAAACGATTGGGGAAACAAGATGTGATGGGGGGGGGGGGGGGAGGTAGGGCGGCTAATTAGACAAATTGAAACGGAAACAATATTATAAGGAACAAAATTTGAAGGGAGATCACTATTAAGGAAATGTTTATGAAGTCCTGATATTTCCTGAATTATTCATTTATCAATTAAAGTCTCATTAAGAAAAATGAAAGTAGTAGGCCAAAACCAAATTACTCGATAGGTAAGCTCGAACAGTTCAACATTAAAAGTTCGATGACCCGCATTGGGCGCGTGTACTAAACGAGCAAGAACGGTTGCATGAACCGACGAATCCATGCGCATTCAGCGCTTTTGTGCTGCGCGTATTCACTTTCGGTTTTATGAACCGTCGAATGCGCTCCGTTTGCCACTTTCGGTGGAAAAGGCGTAGTGCGGAATTACATCATTATTCTTATTTTATCATTACTCGACGATCGTTCAAAATTATGAATAGTTTTTTATATGGTGATTATAAGCTGGTTTCAGGCATTCACACTATCTAAAAATTATCAATAGCAATTATCGTACATTGCGCTATAGCGCTGTTGGAAAATGTCAAACTTTTAAACGCGTTTATCTCGAAAGTAAGATTTAGAATTCAGTGGACGGATTCGACGGTTCATGTAAATGAGTCTCTTTTGCACAAAAAAATCCCTAAACATGGGTCCAACTTTTAACAAGAATACTATTACAAAATTTCCAAACTTTCCTACAACCGAAAATTGTGAAAAATGGGTCTGTTTTCTAGAAAAATGCCACCTAATAATGGATAGGGTTTAGAGGCGTGAGTGGTACACCCCCGTCCAGACCAAATCTGAATACCCCCCCCCCCCCCTCCCCCTCCCCCTCCGGGCCACATCACTGACGAAGGCTGTAGCTGAACATAACATTGTGGTGGTTAATATTCTGTACTGAGATTAAAAGTTTAACTTTCAAAGTAAATTATACACATGTATGTACTTCCAACACCAAATAACTCTCATATCTGTAAAGGCATAGTGTAATACAGTCAACTTGGGGCTTTAGTTCACTGTTGAAACCTAGAGCAAAAGTAAATTTAATTTGATAAATTATATTGTGTCATACAAGTCGACTGAGGATTTCATTGCAAAGAGGAAAAACAAAAAATCAAGAAGCAAATGACAAAGTGGCAAAATATTGATAGGTTTTTTTCTGCGTTTCGTAATGTGTGAAATTACTAATGGTGCAAAGATTTCAAAGAAATATGGGTTTTTAATTTCATGTTGTGTCTTGTGATGTATTTCATTCTGTCAAAAAATGTTTTAATGACATATCATGTTATAATGAATTACACCATCTATCTAAAGTTGAAGTAATAAATGTGTTCAACAGCATTATTGTTTATTTTGTATAACAAATGTAACACATATTTTGTATTATGTTTACGTTGATGTTCTAAAGAATAAAACCTATAAAGGGATTGGGTAACTTTGTCTCAGATTCTGAAATAAAAATCCTGGATTTAGCTCATGCTGCAATGATAATTATAAACCTTTAGGGTCAGTCAGGAACCCCATGACTTTTTCAAGTCGATCTGTCTGATTATCAAGATATTTATGATTGGAAATTGAAATTTCAAAAACCATTTTCTTTCCGGTTTTTATAACAATACAGTCTATTGGAAAAAAATGAGTATGGTATAACTGGTCACTCAAAGATTTTTACTCTTTTGAGGCACTTCATGGTAATTTTGAAGCGCAATTTTTTTAGGGCTTCAATATTATACCATATCACAAACACTGATACCATGCATCTCAGATTTAACATTGTTAAACGATCGATGCCTTTAAGATCTATGAACCCACCTCAACAAGGTCACCACCTACAAGGTTAAGACCTTGACATCCTCTGATTATCTCCATAGCTTGGATGGATGTCAGACCACCAATCTCAGGAGTACCTAAAACCAGATCGATAACGATGTTCATAATAATAATCTGGATTTATTAAGCGATTAATACGAAATACCGTCTCTAAGCGCTTGCAGATGCTATTACCCGTCATTGGTTTCATTCGCCCGCCATGTGCACCATCTCCACTCCCTGGGGAGTAGTCCTACCATATGGTCACCGTGAGGGCGTATTGCAATTGCTATTAAACACAAGGGGTGGTATTCTCAAAAGCGGACTAAATTTAGTCCATGGTTTAATCCACCTACTAAGTATGGAATGCCAAATGTCCATATGAATATATTTTTGAATAATTTGATATGTCCCTGAACTACCATGATAACATAATTATATCATAGATATATTATTGTTTATCAATTAAGTTATTACATTTTATTTTACTTAAGTCACAGATTAAATTATGGACATACAGTATATGGACACTTGGCATTCCAGACTTAGTCGGTGGGATAAACCATGGACTAAAGTTATTCCGCTTTCGAGAATAACACTCAAAGGCTTTTGACATCCTACCAGGTCCCCATATATCTCCTGGGTATGGAGTGATGAATGTAGATTAATGCGTTGCCAATATCAGACGCGCGCAAGGCAAGCTCAACTTGATCCTCCTTTGTGAATTCGGGCCAATGTAGGTGCTTTCAAATAATCTGTTAACCTTATATTTGAACGAGGCTTAAGACGGGATTGTAGCTAGCCTAAAGTTAAGTGTCTTTTGAGATTAAGGGCCATAATCATTTGGCTTGATTTGAATTACTTCATGTCTTTACATCATTAAACCATTGCGTACTGGTACCGGATGGTCACCGAATTAAGCCTATAGGAAGTGGAGAACTCAGTAGTCGATGGGTTTAAAGCCCCACCGCACGACCTATAGCTACTTGCATGCGCCCTCTATAAAGCAAACAATGCCTAATGGGTGCCTGTTGGTCCCCCATGATCCCCTTTTTCTTATGTTAATCGAGAGCTGATTTGATGAGATAACCACCTGTCAGTGACCTTACAGGGAGGTCTAATCCCCCCTAGCCAAACTAGTACAGACAGGCTTTAATGCTTTGTTTTTGTTAGCTGGTTTGTTTATGAAATGTTATATATTTTAATTACCTTCATGCTATATTTTGCAGGTCCTTTGGGTGCACCAGTTGGTCGGGAAGAGGGACCAATACGGTTTCAGTGATTAAGTTTGCTTTCCTCTTCCCTGGCAGCCAACTGATACACTCAGAGGACCTCCAGGAGGATTGTGCATTTATAATTGACATTCTCTTAATGTTTGTTTACCTATATTTACATTGTCATATTTCTTGTGAATTGCCGAATAAATAATAAATAAATAATAAATAAATAAACAAGATGTCATACCTGTCCCAGGGCATAGTCCTGGGTCTATACCATCGATATCAAAGGACAGATAGACCGGTCCATCTCCCATCATGGCCCTGACTTCCTCCATCAGTGGGTTCATCGACTTGTGCCAACATTCTTCCGCAGGAACAATTCTGAAGCCCTGAAAAAAAAAGATTTTGAAGAAATAGTAATTAAAGGGATTGGGTGAATACCCAATTATAAGCATTATAAGAAAACTTTATTGTAATGAGTAATTATGTGTTTTTTAAAAATCCAATTCATACTTTTACTACTTTACTAGTTCTACATGTAGAATTATATTGAGATTAGGTTGAGATACAATCTACTGGAATAAAAATTAGTTAGTTTCAAATGTAATCTGGCCTTATTTTATTTTATTTTATTTTATTATTAATTTTTTTTTTTTTTTTTTTTTTTGGGGGGGGGGGGGGGGCTTTTGGTGCTTTTATATTGCAAAAATCTAAATTCAAGATTCAAAATAAAAGGATGAAATGTCAGCATGAAGAAGCATAACATTCAAAAAATAACTTCTGATCTATATCTCCAGATTTATGCGGATTTCAAGGATCGAATTAGGACGTTGAAATGTTTTTAGCTTTAGTACAAAGTAAACAGAAAATTGAATTTGTCATAGCTAAAATAGAGGGCAAATTAGGGGGTCATCTGGAAGTGGTCTCTGTTTTCTCATGATTTATCCTCCTCGCTTTTTACAATAATTAGCCACACTTGTGTATTGAGTGATTTACTATGCTAGAGACTGCATGGAGACTGAATTATGCAATTTAGCCCCTTTCAGTTGTTTTTATTTGGCTACTTAATCAAATCTCATTTTAAATTGTTTAACATGTTATTTGATGATTTGTTTGCATGTTTTTCTTTAAATAATTAACCTACTTCTGATGATTTCTTACCGATAGAGTTGTTATTTCTCAAGAGAACCGACTCTGTGCGGATTTGTCTCGGTCCAAACCTAGTTCCTGATTTATTGGAAGTTCCAATATCCAGACACACATAGGAGCATCACTATCCTGACTGTGTAGTAAAACAGGCAACACTGGCACCAGTACATTGATTAACGCAACTTTACTATAATACTACAGTACGATGCTGTTAAAAGCACTTATAATCAATTACATGGGATATAACCCATCACTAATAAATAAACAATGGAACTTACAAGTTTCGTTTGTGTAAATTTCCTTGGTTTCCAGACATCTGGCCTACTTGTTTGCTTATACTAGTTATAGCCCATCCGCAATTCAGCTAACGTGCGCCATTTTCGGATTTTATGACCCTTATTTTTACGGCCGCTACGTCCGAATATATGTATGTTGATATGGACGCGATCGGTTGTGTACACTAGCTCAGCGGTAGGCTATTGCGTACGAGCGTTTTTAGAGTTTGGTATTAAATACGTATACATGACTCTGCAGCGTTGCTTTTTGTCAAATAGCGCCGTTTACGACAGATCTGTCCCCGAAAGCACTTTGAGCAATTCGTAATAAGTACATTAAAATAGAATTTGTAAAGAAATTAATGACTTTTTAAAATCATAATTCTTTCAGGATAGGGAAAGAAGTCATAAATATCATTTTAGCCCAACTGAGCCGACAGGGGTGGCGGAGCATTACTATATAATTCCAAAGTATAATATTCAATTTAAGAATTGTGGGGTCTTAATAATAATAATAATCGGCATTTCTATAGTCTATCTTGAAATTCTATTCCGAGGCGCATTTATTATTACCCCATCTTTACCCTAGCTACCATTACAGTGCGAACAATCAAATAAATTAAAGAAACAGTTGCTCTGTCTCTAACTTACTTTGAATTAGGGGCGCATATTGTAGAGAAAGGAAAGGGGGCACTCAGTTATCACTGGAAGGGAAAGTTTACTTATTACAAGGAAAAGGGGGTAAAGGGGGGGGGGGGGGGGGGGGGGGGTAAGAGTAAGAGGACACATTTTTTTTTTTTTTTTTTTGGTCTCGAAATTTGAAAATTTGACATTTTGCTCCGTTGGGGGGGGGGTAAGGTCAGCTTTTTTAGGTCAACCATGGGAATTTTTTTTTTTTTTTTTTTTTTTTTTTTTTTTAATAAAAATAAAATTAAAATAAAAAATAAAATCCAAAAGGGGGGGGGGGGGGTTAGAGAAATTTAGGGGGGTTTACACGAAAAAAATTACCAAAGGGGGGGGGGGTTAACCCCCCAAACACCCCCCCCCCCCTGTGTACGCGCCTGTCACAGCCTATCTATCCAGTGAATTCCTAATTTGAGTGCACTGTATATTCTGTTGCATAATCGTCCCTTTCTTCTCATTTTTTTCTCTCTCATAATCGTAACTTTCTCATAAATTAGTAGATTTGTTATTTATTTCTTCCAAATTCGTACAGTGTTTATTATTTTGTTTGACTTTTATTTGTCATTGAATTAAGAAAGTAAAGTAAACTAAACTGAGCAATGATGAAAATTATTAAAAATTGTAATTCCTGACAGATCTATCATGCACGTACTCAGCAACTGACAGCTCTCTTTTCCACATACCCTCTGGAATCAACTGCCCCGGAACATCCGTACAGCACTCGCACTTGTCTAGACACTTGAAGAAGCACTTGAAGCAGTATTTTTCAAACCTTTATAGCATCATGCATGTGAAGCGCTGTGTCTTGTGTGAGAGCGTAACTTATAGATATTATCATTATTATCATTAACATTAACTAGTCATGCTTTCTAAGTTATTTATATACATACTAGTAGGCCTATATGTAAATGTATGATTTGTGTGTGTATCGTAATACAAGAATGAGCTCATGTCACATTTTTAAAAAGTTGGTCAGGGAGTAAATAAGTTATCTCATATTCGCATTATCATGTACAATATCGAATTGTTATACGAAACAATATGGGTAATGAGGAAAATTAATGAAATGTGATTTTTTAATTGTTGTCACTGGCGTACCTATGGGGGGGGGGCAGGGGGGGCAGAGTGCCCCCCCTGACGGGCTCCAGGGGAAAAAAAGAAAAAGGGGAAAGAAAAGAAAAGAAAGGAAAAGGAAAGAAAAAGAAAAAAGGAAAAGGGAAGAAAAAAGGGAAGAAAAAAGGAAAGAAAGAGAAAAAAGGGAAAAAAAAGGAAGAAGAAGAGAAAAGGAAGAAAAAGGGAAAAGGAAAGGAATAAATATGGGGGATTTTTTTTTTTAAAAGACCATGGCCGTACGCACCAGGGGGGGGGGGGGCAGTTGACCCCAGATATTTTGAAAACGTACATTTTTTTTTCCTGAAAATGTAGTGTAGGCCTATACCAAATCCTTCAATTCTACTTTTGAAAATGCAAAAGTACCCTCATGACCAGTTCGGTCGCTCGAACTCCCTTCACTCCTTTTGCTTTTGAGATTCTTCGAAAACTTTTAACGCATCTTTCCCCTCCCCCACCAGAAAAATATTCCGCATACGGCCCTGAAAAATTAAAACAAATGAAAATAGGAAAATATAAGTGATATAACAAATTTGAAACTCTTCGCTGGCGCGAACTGCTTGCTAGCCTATTTTGTATTAAATGTTTTCACTTGCTCGTCCCCCTGAAAAAAGAAAAGGATTAGTATTGCCTAGAATACAATTGTGCCTGCCCCGACCTGCAACCATGGCAACAATAACACACAATATATGTACCAAATGTTACTAAAAGAGACTAATTCATTTTTCTCGCTCGCGAATAAAATGAATAGACATTGCTTTGGAAACAATTGTGCCCACCCTTGACCTGCAACAATATCATTAAAAATGGAAGATTTTTTTCGCCCTCCCGCCAAAAAGGAATTGAATCGCGTTAAACGCGTCCATCCTGACCTGCACCAATAAAAACAAGTTTATTTATTAATTTCTATTAAAAGATATATTTTTTTTTTTGCTTGCTCGCTATGCTCGCTCGCCAAAATGGAATTGACACCGCTAACGTGCCCGCCCCAACCTGCAACAACCAGTTAATAATTATGTACCAAACGTTATTCAAAGAAGTTTTGGTGTGCTAGTGCTCGCCAAAACGGAATTAACATCACCTTAGACATGATTGTGTAAGCCCTGCCCTGCAACAAAAAAATCTGAAATTTATGAACCAATTATCATTACAAAAATTTTGCTCGCTCGCTACGCTCGCTCGCCAAAATAGAAATAACACCGCTTTTAATAATCACGTCCCTGACATGGAACAATGAACCAAAGTTTATATACCATATTTTCCCTATAAAAGAGAAGTGATTTTTTTTTGCTCGCTCGCTCGCCAAAATAGAAATAACACCGCTTTTAATAATCACGTCCCTGACATGGAACAATGAACCCAAGTTTTATGTACCATATTTTTCCTATAAAAGAAAAGTGATTTTTTCGCTCGCTACGCTCGCTAGCTCGTGGAATTATGTGCCCACCACTAACCTGCTACAATATCATTAAAAAGAGAAATGTAGGGGGTTGCCTACCCGCCAAAATGGGATTGACATTGCCTTAAACACGATTGTGCCCGCCCCCTACCTGCAACAATGAAACAAATTGTATATAGCAATTCATTGAGAGAAAGATGTATTTTCGCTCGCTAGCTAAAATGGGTATAAAATCACCCTAAACACAATATTGTTCCCGCGCCCTGCATGGGACAATTGAACCAAGTTTAAGTGGCAATTATTAAAAAAGAAGTGATTTTTTCTTGCTCGCTACACTCGTTTGCAAAAAAATGAAATTAACGTCGCTAACAAGTGAATGTTCCCACCCCCAACTTGCAACAATACCAGTTTATATACCAAACGTTACTTAAAGATTTTTTTTTTGCTCGCTCGCTCGCCAGAAGTGAAAATTAGCATCGCCTTTTTTGTTTGTTTCGGTCGCTTGCCCCCCCTGACGGAGTACCCCAGGTACGCCACTGATTGTTGTGGTGTATTTGTTATTGTTGTAAATGCTGAATACCGTTTTCATTGTAAGATAATGGCAATTCGGTTTTGCCGCCGCGATGTATTATGTTATCGTTCTGTTATATTTTGTGTGCATTGAATGAAAAATGAAGTAACTTTCAAAACACCAACAAATATCCAAATAAGCTTCCTCTCAGTTTAAACAATATAATAAATTATTTCGCTACTTTAAAGAAAATCCCATATATTTTTAAGTCGCATCGTGAAGGGTAAGATTGTATTATCTTCTCGAATTTACTGAACAATCTATCTGTAATCGACCAATAAATTTCAGAGAAGTAACATGTACTTGTATAAGTTTTATCTTTCTAATTTTTTTTTAAAATTAGAAACAATCATATTATGAAAAGAGGTAAGATTTTTTTTTGTTGAACTTTACAAGCAACAGTTTACAATAACGGTTCTTGAATCACTTCGGTCGAAGCAACGACTTGACCTTGATCAGGACTAGTTTTCTTTTTCGAAGGGGGCCGGTGTTTGCAAACCACCTTCTTGTATTGTATTGATATTCATATTGGAGGGTTAAATGGCTTTTGTCTATTTTACATGATGGGACATAATTATTTGTCAGGTGGTGGGGCAGTTATATTTGGTTAGCGTCAGTGTTCATTTGCGAATCCGAATGGATTGATCATGATTTTTCCGACTCCTTTGTTTACTGTCTTTAGTTGGTGATGATTATATTATATGCCAACTGATATATCAGTTCTGGTATCATAATGGCTGGTATAAACAACCACATGATATTTAAAAAATAGAATGTGTGTTCACCAGGTTACTGACCAAGGCTGAGAGGAGAGCAATCGATAAAGCAATATCAAGAGGTAGAGAGAGGGTGAGAGCGAGAGAGAGAGAGAGAGAGAAACCCTTGAGCATTTTGAAGTGCGATAGGGATCACCATTTAAGTTGTTGACAATGTAAAATAAATCAAATTGCGCTCAGTTGTGATGGAAAATTCACAATGTAAACATTTATTTCTATAGAGAAGCCAAAACATCAACGTGTAGACTTCCAAATGTGTTTAATACACCGTCACACCTTTTTGAAGGAAAAAAACATTTACATTTCAAATTTGATCTATTTTGTACATAGTGTTTACAAAAAGTACACAAATACAATGAACAGTTTCTATTCTACTATAGAAACAAAAATATAAATGTAAATACCTGAGGAACACATGTACAAAAATACCTATGTCAATGACACCCATCAGTTGGTGACTTGTGTTTAAAAAAAAAAAAAAAAATTGCTTTCTCTTTTTTTCCACAGACAAAGCACACCAGTCAATACCATTAAAACCTTACTTATTGCAACAAATTACAACATGTACATGAAAGCATCCACATTTTGAACACGTATTTTTTGCTTTTATCTAGTATACAAACAAAATAGTCTTCTTTAATATGTGTTTTTACATTAGCAAGCTGACGTAACCGAAACTTATAGACAACCAGATTCCAGACTAGATTTCAATTCGGAGTCGGGATCCAAAAAAATACCGCGTCCAATCTATAAAAAAGAAGAAGCTTATAGGCCTTTTTTTTTGGTTACGCATGCGAATGCAGCCATCAATTTATATTTGACCGAGACCCCTGGGCAAATCCCTTTGTCAAGCGTCATTATTTCTGAGATAAGGAGAGTATAATGTTCAATAATTTGCTTTACAATCATGTACATCGGACTGTAAAAGCTCTCATGAACATGCATAATGCTTTTATTAACTTCAACAATAAGTCTTCTTGAAATGAACAATTCGTGACGTGTATGGCTAGCATTATTCTAAACTGTAACATAAAGACTATTATTTTCACCATACATTTTGTCATCATTTTTCATTACGGTTATGACGTTTCGGAAAGAATTTATCTCTGATTTCTAGATTATTATTTTTTTGCCCACCCGGTAATAAAAGAACACGTAAATCATTTAATAGTATATATGAATAAAATAAGTACGATAGCGACTTTTCATTTCCCATTACTTTATTTTATGGACTATCTCCATAATTTCTCCATGATAAATATTCCGAGGAAAGAAACTTGATTCTATATAGACAAACAAAGAGTGTAAAGTTTTAGTGGTTGTATTTATTTATTTCTGATAATGGGTACGTCGCACATTATTACCAATTTGATGGTCTTCCATGAAGCCCTGTTTGGTAAAAATAAAAAAAATAACAGCAGCAAAAACAAAATAGATAAATACACAAGCATATAAACAGGTAAAATACAAATTAATTGGTATCCTCATGAAATAACTAACCATTCAAGAATTATCCTTGGATCATATACAAAAAATGTGTTAAAGGAATTTTCAATTTTATTAGAAAATACATTTAACAAAATGAAAATAAAATAAAGAATAGATAATAACCACGTATTTAAAAGAATGAAGACAAAAAATATTGAAAATATTGAAAACGAACATTTGTTATAATCTGATATAGCTTTATAGACACGGGCAGTGGCGTACGCATGATTTTTTCAAGGGGGGGGGGGGTTAACATTTTGAAATCGGGCTGAAAATTTCGCAACGTGGTGGTTGTCCTAGGGGTAATTTTTAAGGTTGGTGGTAATCATCCTATAGGGGTAATTGTCCTGATACGAAACATCTGACCACAAGGCCTTCAACTCGTTATTTTTATCACCGACCCACCCAAGCCGTCGTCATAAACGTGATAATAGGGACTTTTATATTTGCACGTTGACAGCTTTGACTGCAACGTGTGACGTCATTTTAAGGCACTGCGCATGCGTCACGTCGTCTCAGTCAGCGATCGAGAATGCGTCAACCTTGATTTTCCTAAATCTAGTACGGTACTAGTATATATGCCGCGTGCGCATACAATATACAGTTCCCCAGGTAGACAAAGGAACATCCCTTCCCTGCTATTCACCTGTTAAACACATTTTTACATAATAGCAGTGAAGGGATGTTCTACCACAGCAATATGCCATTTTCGTAATGTAACCAAATGAATGCATAGGTCTTTGTGAAGTGCCTCAATACAAACTATTTCATTCACCTGATAAGAATAATAGTATTTCAATAGACAGAATCCTAACTGCATACATCATTGTTGCCAGGTTTGACAAACATTATGGCTTGACCTACCTAGCAACACTTAATATTATGCAGTTGCATTCTGACTATTGAAATACTATTATTCCTATCAGGTGAATGAAATAATTTGTATTGTGCACTTCACAAAGACCTACGCATTAAATTTGGTTACATTACGAAAATGGCCTATTGTTGAGGGTAGAATGAGGAACTGTATATTTTGTCCTCTTTCTTTGTCTGTTATGTTCATAGTGTTACTTCCTGCATGCATGTATATCGTCGAAAGCAATCTAAAATATTTCTAATTGTAGTCAACATGGGCAGTTGAGTACGTCAACACGCATGATCAGTCGGCGTTCGTCGTGTTCTCGTCCACTCAATCTAAAAGTCCCTACTAGTACTTGGCTAGGTCGTGATATAAACATAATGCGGTCTGCCTTTTGGTCCGGCATGGATATAATTAGGCGAATGCCTCTTTGTTGTTAGTATTGCCCATCGATATTTCATCTCTCTTACAATTCTCATAATAATTATATACCCACTTCTCATCACGACTCTTGACTGTTAAAGGTATTACAAAGTTTTGGTATGGGGTCATGAATTTGGTTCAAATTAACATATTTGAAGCATATGCGTTCTTACAATATTCATTAATCGTTGTCGCGGTTAAAATCGAGTCTAAAGTTATGAAATTATAAATAATAAACTCTTTATGTTGTATAGCTCCCTCTCAAGGTCAAGATATTAATTTAGCTATGAAACAATGTTTCTTGACTAAAATCGACCGATTAGCTATCCCCGCTTGGAAATTATTTATCACAACTACATATTCTGAGATTTTCATGGTCGCAGCTAATATTGTACGGCCATAGGCGCTATTTCAAATTTATCAAAATTTACCGGGAGCACCGGTAAATTTTTATATTCAATTTTTCTCAAAATCAGAAGTGTTTTAGGGGCTAATTTTTTTTAGTGCTTATAATACATCCACAGGGGCATCCAAATATAACAAAATTGTAAAGATTCCCTATCCACCCAATTTTCAAAATTTCCCAAGACTTTGTATTACGTTGCTTTACTGTACGATCCGACATAATGGTGCATAAAATAATCAGAACTTTAACGTTATGAACGACGTGTTATTTTGTTGTCTGTTCGCCTACTCCTGGCATCAATTCAATATGATGGTAACATGGTTGTAACGGACAATCATTTCTACAACTTTTTACAACTAAAACATTGAAAGAAAAAAAAAAAAAACATGTATGCATCTTACTACAGAAAGGTTCGTTGGCAGCAAACACATAATGAATTGAACGCAAGATTTCATCAGCAACTGAAAATCAACAACAAAAACTTATGCACAACTCTAGACTATTTTACATATTGTCAACTATAACAGCACGTTCACTATTCGCTACAAAAATATGAAGAAAAAAAATAAATATTTGTAATGTATAAAACATATTATGAATATATAAATCTACTGGAGAAACCAAGGGTCTAATGCTTTATCTTTTTTCATCTTTTCCGAAACTTGTATGTAAACGATTTTTTATGTGTGTGGGTGTGTTCAGTAAGAGGTTGGTTATTTGGTAAATTATTAATTGATGTGCTCTCCCACTAAAACACTCGCCCACTCTTCGTTGTCATTAACATGTGAAATTTTCTACCAAAAGATGGCGCTGTTTAAATTTGTTCTGGTACGGAATAAGAGGCCTAGGTGCTTTGAACCTGCGATAAAGCAATAAATGAAAACGTCTGCGAGATAAGACAGCTACTCGTCAGATATTGCGTAAGAGCTTTAGATCGCGTTTCAGTGTGGTGTCCGCAAAGTGCGCAATTTTGATGTTATTGCAAGCAAGAGGAGGGCATCATTGAGCCGTGTCTGTATCAGAAGGAGAAAAAAGTGCTTTAAAAGTGAGTTTACATTTTTTTTATTTCTATACTAACATTTAATTAACATACTTAAAGGGGCACGTTCCCGCCATTGTAGTTATCGCTGCTCTAGTCATCGCCATCTTGGTTCCGAAGATCGACTTCTAATTTGCATACAGCTGTCATCAAAGAACGCGCGGCCTGGCCTGCCTTCGTCAAGCGCAGCCAGCTGATCGCTGCCGATCCTGACGTCTCAAAAGTGGGCGGAAACAGCAGACGAATCTTAGAGCCGAACTGCGATTGGTATTACTTCGGCACATGTATGCGATAATCGGCATTGTGCGGGCATTCGGAACATGCCATCTGCGTAAGAGCCGTATTCTGTTGGTGTCAATAGGCAGCTAGCACCGTCCGCCAGCGGGTACGTATTTTGAACGCCCTCTGGAATACGGGGAACATGTCACTTTAACTGTTGTAAAATGTAAGACAAATATAACATAACCTATGTTATGTTGTATTTTGTCTTACATTTTATGATATTAAAAGTGGAAAAAATCCACCCCGTGCATACCACATACATGCAGTGCTAGAGGTCCATACGCATTAGCATGGACTCTCTATGCTTTGCTGGAGTGTATCCAGAGGAATACCAACGAAACAAGCATCCAGTCCTGAAAATACAAAGTCAAAATTTTCCTGTTAATTGGCTTTAAAAAATAATTTGAGGAGATACATCATAAATGTAAATGCTTTTTTAAAAGATGAAGGCCCTAATGTTAGCCATGTTCATCTTGAAAATCAATGTAATTTGAAGGACCCATGCATGGGGGCTACGCAAGTTTGAAGGCGACACTACTTTTACCCATCACCATGGTAACTGTCTGTATAGTCTGAGAGACACGCCCACATCATGATTCATGCCACTCACACTATCTGCTTCATCAAGTTTGTGGTGATATTTGTAAAATAAACAATAAGAATAATACTACAAAAATTTTGAATAATAACAATCAATAAGACTAGCAATGCAAATTACGGAAATTTGGTACAATAACAGAAAGCATCGGTTACCTTCAGCGGTCGTGATATGGTAGTCGCATCATCGTCGCAATGCCCCCAGCCCGCGGCATTTCCATACCAGACAGCGGTTCGTTGAACTTTCCCAGGCCAGTAGATCTGCGCAGGTACAGGGGCTGTTGTGTGGACAGGCACCTGCAGGCAGACTGCTGCTGAAGTACGCCATTATTGAGGGCAAATGAGCTCAATTGAGCTCCTATTTTTCTGACATGCCTCGACAGCATGGTTTATTTCATCTTAGTGCGTGTCTCACGCCTGTAAGAGAGAAATATCAATCTAAGAAGATATCTGAAAAGAGCTTAATGCACGCCCTTCGCACGCCCTTCGCTCAAAGTTTACAAATAGCCTTTCTTCAAGAGCGGATGGCAAAAACCAAATGATATTATATAATTAAAACAAATACCGTATTTAAAAAAAAAACGTATGGGGGGGGGGAGGGGTACTCACATATTAAGAAATACGGGGTGTGCCGCTCTAATGGGTCACTTTTCCACTAAAAATCCCTAAACATGGATCCCATTTAAACAAAAATATCCCTAAACATGGGTCCGTTTTTTCAAAATTTCCATGCAAACACCAACAAATTGTAAAACATGATATGGGCTTTACTTCGAGAAAAATCCCCCAAATGACTATTAATAAAGTTAGGGGTTTCGAGTGAGCGGCACACCCCCGTCCAAACTAAATCTGAGTACCCCCCCCCCCCCCTCCACCGGGGGGGGGGACTTTATTACAAGTGTAAGAATATTTGTATTGAGACTTTTGATATCTTTCTGAATGGGATTACAAATTTTAAAAAATATTGAATTGATGTGAACAGTCCAAAAGGTTCAAATGTATTGAACCTAATTGCATGACATGTATTGGACTGATATAAATTGATTTGAATTGAATAACTGATTTAAAAAGTAAATTAAATTGCATTGTAATCGAACTGAACTGAATGATTTGAATTGAGTATCTACGAGGAAACATGAATGATTTGATTTTGTACAATCGTTTGAATGTATATGGTATATAGTCAGCCACTACATTTAAAGCTTGTCAACACTAGTGTGGCTAGGAGGGATTAGACCACACACAGGGGGTCGCCAAAGGGGGGGGGGGTGCGACACCCCCCCCCCCCCACCTGTCAGGATATTGTCGGTAAAATTGCGCTGCCGTCGGGAAAAAGAGAAAAGGGGGAGGGAAAAAAAGAGAGGGAAAAAAGAGAGGGGAAGGGAAAGAAAAGAAAAAAAGAAAAGGAAAAGAAAAGAAAGAAAGGAAAAGAAAGGAAAGAAAGGAAAAGAAAGGAAAGAAAAGAGAAGAAAGAAAGAGAAAAAAGAAAAAGAGGGGGGAGAGGAAAGAAAGGAAAAGAAAGAAAAGAAAGAAAAGGAAAACAAGAAGAAAAAAGAGTGAAAGGGAAACAAAAGAAACGGGGATGAAAGAGAGGAGAGAGAGGGGAGGTAAGAGTCTGAGAGAGGAGGAGTGGAGTATAAGAGAGAGGGGGGTTGTTAGGTGGAGTCGTTTTGTCGAGGGAGCAAGAAAGACACGGGTAAATATGTTGCTGTGTCTGGTCAGCTGTGTCGGTATTCTTGCTCGATCCTCGTGTACTATATCAATGCAGAATTTAGAAGTCAGTGAGATGTATATTATCGGTCGGCCAACAACTTTTTTTTTCCTACGAACTGTGACTTTTTATCCGCTGTGACGACTTCGAGAGTGACTACAACTACAATACTGGTATTTTCTCGAAGTTTCACTTTCCCATAATATCAGCTAAAGAAATCAGAGGTTTAAAATTTTCGGGGAAATAAATTCAAATAAGGATTAAGAGTCAACAACGGTACGACGAATCGTCTTCGTTTCTCTATATTTTGATGAAACGCCGAAATTTCCGCGCTTCACGCGAGAGGGGGAAACTTCATTTAGACAAGTAGAGGACGGTACACGAATCGTCTTCTTTCTCTAATAATTTAATGAAACGTCAAAACTTCCGCGCGTCGCGCGGGAGGGGGAGAACTGAATTCAGATAAAGATTAAGAGTCGAGAACAGTACAACGAATCGTTTGCTTTCTCTCATAATTTAAGAAAACGTCAAAACTTCCGCGCTTCGCGCTAAAGGGGGAAACTGAACTCAGACAATTAGGGCTTATTAAAGGGAAAGTCCACCCCAAAATAAGTTTGTTTCGATAGAGGCAGAATAATAAGAAAATCAGGTGAGTGAAAGTTTGAGCAAATTCTGAATGAAAATAAGAAAGTTATGAATTAATGAAGTTGTGATCAATCAAATACAAATTGGCAACGCTGTGACTTATTATACGAGCTCTCCTTCATTTGCTCAGTGCATAATATTCCATAAAATCATGTTTTCTTCGTTATTGATGACGGAATATATATTTGTTCCTTGCAGGGGGAGTATAGAAACATATTTGCAATTATCATATTTAGGGTGCATGTATGGTTGAAATTTTTCTTGAGGAAAAATGAAAATTTTAGATTTTTTTAGTACTGAGCAAATGGAAGTTGAGCTCGCATGATACGTCATAGAGTTGCCAATTTGTGTTTGATTGATCACAACTTCAAAAATCCTAACTTCCTTATTTTTAATCGGAATTTGCTCAAACTTTCACTGACTTGTTTCTCTCATTTTTCTACTCCTATTAAAACTAACTTAATTTCAGGGTGGACTTTCCCTTTAAGAGTCGAAAACGGTACAACGAATCGTCTTCTTTCTCTAATAATTTAAGGAAACGTCAAAACTTCTGCGCTTCGCGCGGGAGCAGGGAAACTGAATTCAGACCAATTAGGAGTCGCGAACGGTACAACGAATCGTTTGCTTTCTCTAATAATTTAAGGAAACGTCAAAACTTCCGCGCTTCGCGCGGGACGGGGAGAACTGAATTCAGATAAGGATTAAGAGTCGAAAAAAATGCTTTCTCTCATAATTTAAGGTAACGTCAAAGCTTCCGCGCTTCGCGCGGGAAAAGGGAAACTGAATTCAGACCAATTAGGAGTCGAGAACAGTACAACGAATCGTTTGCTTTCTCTCATAATTTAAGGAAATGTCAAAGATTCCGCGTTTCGCACGGGAGGGGGAGAACTGAATTCAGATAAGGATTAAGAGTCGAGCACGGTTCAACGACTAAATCGTCTGCTTTCTCTAATAATTTAATAAAACACCAAAGCTTTCGCGCTTCGCGCGGGAGGGAGGAAACTTCATTCAGGCAACGATTAAGAGTCGAGAACGGTACAATAAATCGTCTTCTTTTCATAATAATTTAAGGAAACGTCTAAGCTTCCGCGCTTCGCACGGGAGGCCTATCACCACACCCCCCCCCCCTAATGAGCGCGCCTCGCGCGCCCTTTAAGTGATTCGCTTGCTCACTACCGCTCCTCAATAAAATAAGATCTTAGCCCCGCGCCTGCATTAAAATATGTAGCTATGATGCTGACTAAGTTGACGAAATAATTCATATATTTATGTCATCGAGGAAAATGACCATTTGCGCATACTCAAGTACTATAGATAGTCCATAGGAAAAACAATTTAGCCTTCGGCCCCGGGTTTATAGGGTTAAATTTGTAGATATTGGGACATTTAATTTTGTCGGTAATTGGTGGCTAGTTTTGTCGGTAATCGTTGGCCTCTACACCCCCCCCCCCCCCCCCCACTGAAAAAGGTCTAGCGACGCCCCTGGGCACATATACTCACAAGAGTTCTAACAAGTCAAGCTTATACAGAGCCTATAATAGTAATGTTGTGCATGTACCACCCACCCGATCGATCAAAACTCAAAACTCAGAAACTGAATTTAAAATAGCGAAATGGTAACCATCTAAAATTTACTAATTGTGATAAAATAATATCTATAAAGATTTATCAAGCAACAAAAATAAATAATATCATGTTCAAGAAAAGGATTTATACACTTTGTATTCTTCTTTCGTCTCCATCATCTGACCTCAAATGCTCTGCCAGGCTTTTGCACACTGAAGAGCCTTCTATTTTGCTGCCACTAGGTATTCCAGGCAGCATTGGTCAACTAGGAGTGGGCATCTTAATAAGTGCGACATAGATTGCATGGATGTTTTACACTCGCAGTCGATGTCTGTGTTATCAGTGTATCCCCATGTATGCATGTTGTATTTGCATTGCCCCACTCTTGTCTTCCAGTCACATATATGGCCAGGTGGCAGTTGTTCCTTCGTCGGGATTGGTAGCTTTTCATGGTGGTGGTTTTCACAACGTTTCTCTTCCCACAAGATCACTCTGGTTGAATGAGGAGATTGTGACAGTGGCTAGACTGTATATGAAGGAAGCTCTTCCTTGACTTCAGGCTGGTAGGGACCGGTTGATGGGAGTAAAGGGGATGGCGGGTGTCCTCAACTTGTCTGCTGCGTTCAGTCTAATTGCAACTGTTCTGCGGACATCGGATGGAGCAATGCCGGCCAGGATGTGCAAGCTGTCTACATTCATGGGCTGCAGCAAGTGATGCATCTGTAGCTGTCGTTGAGGGCTGCATCAACGTTCTTTGTATGGGATGAGCTTTCCCATACAGGGCAGGCATATTCTGCTGCAGAGTAGCACAACGCAAGAGCAGTTGACCTCAGCGTGGAGGAATTGGCACCCCAAGACGAGTTTGCCAGTTTGCGAAGGAGGTTGTTCCTTAATTGTCCCAACTTTACCCTTCACCTTTTGAACATGCTGTTTGCATGAAAGGGTTCGGTCAAGAGTGATTCCAAGGTAGACAGGATGATCGCAGTGCTTCAAAGAGACATCGTTCCATTTCAGGGACAGCTTCCTCCCAGCATTGTGGTTGCGGAGATGGAACAAGCTAACCTGGGTCTTGGCAGGGTTAGCCTTCATAATAGTTGTTGTTTTAGTAGTCTGTCAGGTTGTCTAGGGCTGATGAAAGAGTGGCTTCTATCTTGTCTTTATGGGCGGCCAAACGGGCCAATATCAACAGTCACAAAAACAAACAAAGATGCATACAAACAAACAAAGAAGCATACAAACAAACAAAGGACAGAGCAAAATAGACAAAGTACCCAGAAGAAAGGACCAATTAACAAAGAATAAATCAAAGGTCAGAGCAAAATAGACAAAGTACAGGTCAGAAGAAACAGAGGGCGTTTTGGTTTACGGTAAGCAAATAGACATCAAGCACGAAAACGAGAAAGGACAAACTCAAAAGGACATCAGCTCAGCTACGAAGTGACCCTCAAAGGACAACAGAGGGCGTTTTGGTTTACGGTAAGCAAATAGACATCAAGCACGAAAACGAGAAAGGACAAACTCAAAAGGACATCAGCTCAGCTACGAAGTGACCCTCAAAGGACAACAGAGGGCGTTTTGGTTTACGGTAAGCAAATAGACATCAAGCACGAAAACGAGAAAGGACAAACTCAAAAGGACATCAGCTCAGCTACGAAGTGACCCTCAAAGGACAACAGAGGGCGTCCTCGAGGTTTTTTTCTTTTTATCTAGGGCCTACTCCAATATAATACGCTGTAGGTCAATACAACAAATATGGGCTTTCATCGAAAGGGTGCGGTGCGGTGCGGTGTGGTGTGCTCAACGCACCCATTCGATAAAAGAGGGGGGCCTTTTCTCGAAAGGGTGCGTTGAGAGCGGAGTACCATTTTAACACACCCTTTCGATGAAAGCGGGGGGGGGGGGGGGGCTTTTCTCGAAAGGGTGCGTCGACTAGTCTTTCGCATCAGTCGTTTAAAATGAGGATCTCGGACAGAAGGTAATAGTTGCCAATTTAAGTATATCGAAAATGTATTAAATGAAATGGAATGGTCTTGATTACAGAGTGGTCTCTTTGATGGGGGAGACAGAGAGAAGGAAAAAAGGGAAAGGGAAGATAAAAGGAAAGAAAGAAGAGGAAGAAGAAGAAGAAAAGAGGGAAACGGGGGCGAAAGGCTCTTGCCTCCCCCCCCCCCCCCCCCGCCAAAAAATAAATAAGAGAGAAAGAGAGAAGGGAAAGGGAAAGGGAAAGAGAATAAAAAAGGAAAGGAAGAAGAATATGAAGAAAAGAGGGGCTCTTGCCTCCTCCTCCTCCCCCCGCCAAAAGATAAGTAAGAGAGAGAAGGGAAAGGGAAAGGGAAGAGAATAAAAAAGGAAAGGAAGAAGAATATGAAGAAAAGAGGGGCTCTTGCCTCCTCCTCCTCCCCCCGCCAAAAGATAAGTAAGAGAGAGAAGGGAAAGGGAAAGAGAAGATAAAAGGAAAGAAAGAAGAGGAAAAAGAAGGAAACGGAGGCGAAGGGCTCTTGCCTCCTAGCCCTTCTTCCCCTCCTCCCCCCCCCCCCCCCGCCAAAAAATAAATAAGAGAGAGAGAGAAGGGAAAGGGAAAGAGAAGATAAAGGAAAGAAAGAAGAGGAAGAAGAAGAAAAGAGGGTAACGGGGGCAAAGGGCTCTTGCCTCCTTTCTTTCCTATTCTCCCGCTTTTTCGTTTTTCTCTTTCTTTCTTTTCTTTCTTCTCTTTTCTTTCCTTTCTTTTCTTTTTTTCTTTTCTTTTTCTTTTTTTTCTTTTCTTTCCCTTTTACTCTCTTTTTCCCCCTCCCCCTTTTCTCTTTTTCCCGACGGCAGCGCAATTTTACCGACAATATCCTGACAGGTGGGGGGGGGGTGTCGCACCCCCACACCCCCTTTGGAGACGCCCCTGCCTTCGCCACTGTTGGCGACCACAAGGCTATCAATACAAATTAAGACATATTAATGAAGATTCTTTTTTAATGTTGCAGAGAGATAAGTATTTTCTCTATGAACTTGTTTAATGGAAAATAAATAATATTAAAAACATGAATACTATAGCGGTATAATGATGAGAGAGATGATTTAAGTCATACTTTTTTTCAATGTGATTGGAGTGGACTTGAGGGTGGGGGGGGGGGAGGTCCTCCTAAGATCTCGGCCGTTTCACAGCCGATCGCCGCAAAATGCATATTTATGGTAATTTATGCAAACAAGGTCAGAGAATTCACATTTTTACCCATAAATCATATATAATTCATATTCGAGCGTTCTTTTTCACTTCATATATTCGTTAGAATAATAATACGACAACAAAGTTGGAAGAGCCAGTTTATCCCTATGTTATCTCTTGTTTTGATTATTTGTATTTATGTATTATATTATTTTGTTATTTCATTTCATTTCTAACCACAATTCAACTATTTTTACCCCAAATCAAACAAATTTACTTGAAACAAGACCAAATAACCAATGTTTTCTCTTTTTTTAAAAGAATAAATGGTATTTCCATATGTTTGGTACATAAATCACAAAAATGAGCGATTTTAGATTTTTTTGACATGCAAAAACAAAAGGTCACGTGACTCCGCAATTATACGTCCGATTTTCAACAAAAATATGTTTCAAAAGATGCGTAAGACTCGAAAGAAAAAAGTCATGAAAGAAAAACTGCCGCGGTTCCGGAGAAGTCGCGAAATTACTAGAGAGCACTAATCTTTTTTGGGCCCTCAAAAATTTGAAAAATCGTACCCCCCCCCCCCCTTGAACGCCAGGGGGGGGGGGGGGTATCTCCCAAAAACGGTAAAAATTAACGTGTTTTTTTTACACGTTTTTTTCACAGGGCGGAGCCCTCAGAAGCTCAGGGGTATTAAACATCAAAATTAACGTCGGATGAGCATAATTTTATACCTTATTTGTGACAGTGGCAGGACACAATTTGGTGTTGGGTCAAGGGGGCAGAGCCCCCAGAAGCTCAGGAGTTTTGTCCATTAAATAATTATTATTTTATACCTTATTTGTGACACAGGGGTCACGAATTGGCGTGGGGTCCAGGGGGTGGAGCACCCAGAAGCTCAGGGGTTTTGGGCAATAAATAACGGTCAGATGAGCATATTTTTATATCTATTTGTGACACTGGAAGGACACAAATTGGTGTTGGATCCAAGGGGCGGAGCCCCAAGAAGGTGAGGGGTTTTATACATCAAATTATCGTCAGATGAGCATATTTATATATCTATTTGTGACACTGGCAGAACACAAATTCTTCTTCCTCTTCCTCTTCTTTCTTTCCTTTTATCTTCTCTTTCCCTCTCCTTCTCCAACATAAGATGCAAGACGGATATATATCGACTCACCTTCTTTCCAAGAACCATACGGGCCTGGAATTTACTTCCCCCCCCCCCCCCAGCATCTTTGCCTGCGACGCAGTCGAAACCTTCAAAGCCGGACTCTTATGGGAAGCCATCCAAGGGGGTAATATAATCATAGTCCCTCCCCACAACTGCAATGTGATGGGACTTAATTCTAAAATGTTCTAGAAGCAACAAACACTCTCTCTCGAACGATAACGTTCTTATTGGTCATCTTTATATCCCTCTTGAGGATCAGGACCAGGATCAGAACAGATTCTCTCTCTCTCTCTTATTTATTTTTTGGCGGGGGGGGGGGGGGAGGGAGGAGGCAAGAGCACTTCGCCCCTGTTTCCCTCTTTTCTTATTCTTTTTCCTCTTCTTTCTTTCCTTTTATATTTTCTTTCCCTTTCCCTTCACTCTCTTTCTCTCTCTTATTTATTTTGTTGGCAGGGGGGGGGCAAGAGCCCTTCGTCCTTCCCCCGTTTCCCTCTTTCCTTCTTATTCCTCTTCTTACTTTCCTCTTATATTTTCTTTCCCTCTCCCTTCTCTCTCTCTTATTTATTTTTGGCGGGGGGGGGAGGGCAAGAGCCCTTCGCCCCCGTTTCCCTCTTTTCTTCTTGTTCTTCCTCTTCTTTCTTTCCTTTTATCTCCTCTTTCCCTTTCCCTTCTCTCTCTCTCTTATTTATTTTGTTGGCAAGAGCCCTTCGCCCCCTTTCCCTCTTTTCTTCTTATGCTTCTTTCTTTCCTTTTATATTCTCTTTCCCTTTCCCTTTCCCTTCTCTCTCTCTCTCTCTCTCTCTTATTTTTTTTCTGGGGGGGGGGGTGGGGGAGGGCAAGAGCCCTTCGCCCCCGTGTCCCTCTTTTTTTCTTTTTCCTCTTCTTTCTTTCCTTTTATCTTCTCTTTCCTTTTCCCTTTCCCTTCTCTCTCTCTCCTATTTATTTGTTGGCGGGGGGGGGGGAGAGGCAAAAGCCCTTTGCCCCCGTTTACCTCTTTTCTTCTTCTTCTTCTTCTTTCTTTCCTTTTATCTTCTTTCCCTTTCCCTTCTCTTTCTCTCTCTCTCTGATTTATTTTTTGGCGGGGGGGGGGGGGGGGCAAGAGTCCTTCGCCCCCCACCTTATTCCCTCTTCTCTTCTTATTCTTCTTACTTTCCTTTTATCTTCCCTTTCCCTTTTTTCCTTCTCTCTGTCTCCCCCATCAAAGAGACCACTCTGTAATCAAGACCATTCCATTTCATTTAATACATTTTCGATATACTTAAATTGGCAACTATTACCTTCTGTCCGAGATCCTCATTTTAAACGACTGATGCGAAAGACTAGTCGACGCACCCTTTCGAGAAAAGCCCCCCCCCCCCCCCCGCTTTCATCGAAAGGGTGTGTTAAAATGGTACTCCGCTCTCAACGCACCCTTTCGAGAAAAGGCCCCCCTCTTTTATCGAATGGGTGCGTTGAGCACACCACACCGCACCGCACCGCACCCTTTCGATGAAAGCCCATATTTGTTGTATTGACCTACAGCGTATTATATTGGAGTAGGCCCTAGATTAAAAAGAAAAAAAACCTCGAGGACGCCCTCTGTTGTCCTTTGAGGGTCACTTCGTAGCTGAGCTGATGTCCTTTTGAGTTTGTCCTTTCTCGTTTTCGTGCTTGATGTCTATTTGCTTACCGTAAACCAAAACGCCCTCTGTTGTCCTTTGAGGGTCACTTCGTAGCTGAGCTGATGTCCTTTTGAGTTTGTCCTTTCTCGTTTTCGTGCTTGATGTCTATTTGCTTACCGTAAACCAAAACGCCCTCTGTTGTCCTTTGAGGGTCACTTCGTAGCTGAGCTGATGTCCTTTTGAGTTTGTCCTTTCTCGTTTTCGTGCTTGATGTCTATTTGCTTACCGTAAACCAAAACGCCCTCTGTTTCTTCTGACCTGTACTTTGTCTATTTTGCTCTGACCTTTGATTTATTCTTTGTTAATTGGTCCTTTCTTCTGGGTACTTTGTCTATTTTGCTCTGTCCTTTGTTTGTTTGTATGCTTCTTTGTTTGTTTGTATGCATCTTTGTTTGTTTTTTGTGACTGTTGATATTGGCCCCTTTGGCGCTCCATATGTCTTTGTGTGAACTCTGGGCCGCTATGCCAAGTTCATCAGCATATATGAAGCTTCTTGTCACTACATGGGTACACTGGCTGGTCGTTGGTGTATACATTAAATGCGCTTCCCATTGAACTCAACATAAAGCCGTCTAATTTCCAGGAGCATTTGGATAATCTTAGTCAGATGGGAGTCCTTTGTCATGGTATCGAGCTTGTCGAGAAGTATACGGTGGTTCTCAGTGTCGTATGCAGCTTTCAGGTCGACGAACACAACTCCAGTCGGTTCATTCTTCTCGACACCATCCTCGATGTGCTGGGTTAGATTTAGCACTTGGCCAGTGCACGATCTTCCAGGCCAGAAACCTGCTTGTCTGTATAGCATGAGGCGCTCAAAGAACTTGAAGAGGTGGCACAACAGGAAGATTGGTCTGTAGCTCTTTGCTTCGTTATTTTTCCATGGCTTGAGGATAGCAATCGCACTGGCTTTCCGCCAGATTTTAGGAAGCTGGTAGAGGTTACGCAGTTGTCGAACAGAGAGGGAGTAGCCACTCCTGTGTATTGTGCCCAAAATGTTTGATCTGTTCTGTACGTATGTCATCAAGACCAGCTGCCTTGCCATTCTTAAGGGAGTCGATAGCCGTCTGGAGTTCCAAGTTGTTAAAGTGCCAGGTAGATTCTGTGTCAACCTGTTTCCAGGGATTCCTTTTGTGGCGTTTCTTGTGTGCCGATTTGCCATTCAGGAGAAGTTGGTGGGCAACCTGATCTGCAGTAACATTAGAATGGGGTGTAGTCTTCTTGGGATTGTTGCTGATTTTCTTTACGGTAGACCAAGCTCTCTTACTGTACGTTGTGCGTCATATCAACACCCTCAATGAGATCTTGCCAAGACTTCCTCCGTTCCTCTGATATTGCTGGCATGAGGAGCTCACCTGCACTCAGGGTTTCCTCTGAAAAGGGGTCTTTCTCGTACAGTTTTGTGTACTCCTTGTACATCAAGGCACTTTCAGCTGATATTCCAGGTATGTAGTATTCCCTACATCCACGTGGAATGTGCTTCCTGGGTATCTCCTGTACAGTCCGGACGAATTGGTCGTAGTTTGTCGGGACTGGGTCAAGATCAGATAGAGCTTCATCTAGATCAATGGCGAACTTCTCCCAGTCAGCTTTATGAAGTTGAAACGGCGTCGTAGGGGAACTCTCTGAGGTACCACAACAGTAGTAATGTCCACGGTTATTGGTCTGTGTTGTGAATGTGGTATTGGCTCTAGGACTCGTTTCTTGGTTTGGCATGATATTTGTTCACTTGTAAAGGACAGGTGTAGATTATAACCTTTCTTCCATCGACAGCTATTGAAGTAATGGGGGAGCTTAGCATCATGGACTAGGTGATGTGCCTTTGCCCAGGCCTCAGCAAGGTCACCATCCTCATTCATTTCTTCGTATTCCCACGAGGTGCTATGGCTGTTAAAATCTCCAATAATAACATTTACAAGGTCATATTTGAAAGATTGAGGTTCAGTAAAGGCAAATGTAGATCCCGGTGGTTTAAAAACAGAAGTGACTGTTAGTTTCCCCATGTTGACAGCAAGGACTTTTATGTTACCCTCTTCAGTCAGAGAGGTCTGATCAATGATCATATTTTAGAGAAATGTGTTTGTGAGGTATTGTGAAAGAATATTGTAAAGGCGTGTTCACTGGTCACACAACATAACTCTCTTTTTACTTTAGCTACGAGGAAACAATTAGGTTGCACTGGCAATACAATACATGAAAGAAAGTAAGTATTCCCTTTTCGTTATTTTATTGAGGTACTGATGTTGCAGACAAAACACTTGCACAGTGTAGTCATGCAATCAAGCAAATAAATGATTCGATCAGAATCGCATGAATGGTAAATGTGAATATTGCACGTAGTTACATTAAATAGTCATGAATGAGAATGAACATAAATAAATGGAATGACATAATAAAAGCATACGACTGAATGGAAATGACGCTGAAAGTCCAATGAATATGACGAGATGTGAAGAACGAAGGAAGGGGCTCACGCGATGATGGTGCGGAGGCTTGACGGCAGAGATGTAGCTCGTTGTCGTGGCTAAAGAGCCGTGAAGAATCTCAATGCTAACGCTCGTGATGATGATGATGATGATGATGAAACTCTCAGGCGAGAAGAGAAGAAACGGCGGGCGCTTGACGACGAAACAGTGAGTCGTTTGATGTCGGAAGCCATGGTAGAAATGTAGACATCAAAGCCGGTGGTGACGAATTGGGTCGCTCGATGAATCGATGAGCCGGAATTTGAGGTGAAATCATCAGAGTTGCAGTGAGTCGAACTCGTTGATGAACGTTCAGACGAGCTACAGTGAATCGAACTCGTGTGTGAACTATACTTTCAAAAGTAAAAGTGCTTACCTTGACCATGTACATTCAAAATGGCTGCCGTTTCGGTGACAAACATTTAACAACTTCTTATCCATGGGTTTGGGAAAATTTCAAGGTTATCGCAACCACTTTTGATTTTAAAAGTTGCTTAGTTGAATTTGTTGTGTCAGAAAACATATTAATAGACACTAAAATCATTAGAATCGGACGATGTTAACCATAGGCGCCGGAAGTGGGGGGGGGCAGTTGCCCCCCAACCAAAAAAGTGTGGGAGGGCCATTTGCCGCCCCCCGATCCTCAACTTGTTGGCGGGAAAACGGCAACTGATATCTCCTCTTTTTTCTTTCCCTTCTCTTCCTTCTCTCTTTCTTTTTGCTGGGTGGGGGGGGGGGGCAACAGCCTGGGAGGCAAAGCCCTTTCAGCCCCCCGATCTCCTTCTTTCTCCTTTTCTTTTTCTTCTTCCTTTCCCTTTGTCTCTTCTTAACCTTTCCTCTTTTTTTAATTTCCTTCTTTCTCTCTCTCTCTCTCTCTCTCTTTTGCTGAAAGGGGGGGGGGGGTGGCGAAGGCCTTTCGCCCCGATCTCCCTCTTTTCCCCCTTTCTTCTTCCTCTTCTTACTTTCCCTTACTCTCCGCTTTACCTTCTCTCTCTCTCTCTCTCTTAAGTTTGTGTTGGCGGTTGGGGGTCAAGGCCCTCTCGCTCTCGCCCCCCCCCCCCCCCGCCCTGGATCCACGCCTGGAAGACCTGTAGTCAGGCGCGGATCCAGGATTTCCTAGGGAAGGGGGCCCAATTTTTTTTTTTTTTTGCTCCCGAAAATTTGAAAATCGCGCCGGCCGAAAAGTCGCTCAGTGGCGGGGGGGGGGGGGGGGGGGGGGGCCCGGGGGGGGGGGGGGGGTAATGAGCACATTTTTATTTTCATAAGGGGCTTGTGGTCGACAGCAAGGATGAAATCCTCACATCCAAGTACGAAGTATCTGGCCTTGTCTAGGGCATCCGCCACGGCGAGGGCCTCGCCTTCGTTTGGAGCATAGCGTGATCTAGCGGAAACTCGAAGCTCACCTCCGCCTCACTGAGCCGGGAGATGTACCGTGACGTAGATGTCCAATCCGCCCACTCCTGCTGCGGCAAATAACTTTGGCGCGAGATTCAGGAACACTGAACTGATTTCCTAGACAAAGTAACCTTTAATTGAGTCAAACCGTGATCATAAGTAAGATTTGGCTATTTGTGTCAGTCGATCAGTAGACTTCAACAATGATCACGGTCTGTAAACAAATTAGATAAAAGAAGATACCCTTAATTAAGATCAAACTATAACATAATCCTCTACAGTGCGTCCCAATAAAAACTATACACTTTTGAAATGGCTGCCGAATACAAAATTATATAATTCTGGGTAAAAAGTTTTCAATGTATGGAAAGCCCATAAACTCAACTTTCATATGACACCAAAAGGTCCGAAAATAATTCATGCTTGGGTGAACACTGCTCACTTTTGCAAAGGGTATGAAAATTAGGTTGCGCAGGAATTAGCCTTCCAATTTGTGAGAGGTAAATCCTTTGGAGCCTACGGAATTGAGGATGATATGACCAATTAATGATCAATTATGATGAGTTTGGGTTTGCTGAGTGAAATTTGTGGTTTATGGGATTAACATTTTATGCATGAGTGAACAGGAATTGCATTTGTTATTACCGCATAGCAATGTAACTTTCCATGGTAGACTCAGTGGTGTGTTCATGGAAGTCAGGACGGGGTGATGGTACATGGTGCAGGGGAGGTGAAATGTAGGGTAGGACTTTGTTGGGTAGATGGGATAAGGGTCAAGAGGACATGTATGCCCCCTCTGTTTCTCTCTCTCTCTCTCTCTGACTGGGTGTGCTTGTGCATATCTTGACAATTCATTAGACAATCAACATTCAGCTTTTAATCTAATCAACAATGTATCACTCAATCTATCACCCATCTAACCTGAAGAATAAGTAGCCAACATCTGTGACATTCTTTTTGTCAACAAACCGTATTTGAAAAATCAATTTACATAATCCCCATCTGGTTATTAAGTAAATCAATGAGATGTTCAACTAATCTTACAATAACTTAAATGTGGGGTGAAGGTTTTTATTCAAGTCACAGATGTAAAAAAAAAAAAAAAAAAAAAAGTTTGTAACATGGAAATTACAACATGTACCATCACCCCCATGCATAAAATTTGGTTAATAAACCATGAAATTCACTCAGCAAATCATGAACGTATCACAATTGATCATAAATTGGTCATATCATCCTCAATTCCGTAGGCTCCAAAGGATTTACCTCTCACAAATAGGAAGGCTAATTCCTGCGCAACATCATTTTCATACCCTTTGCAAAAGTGAGCAGTGTTCACCCAAGCATGAATTATTTTCGGACCTCTTGGTGTCATATAAAAGTTGAGTTTATGAGCTTTCCATACATATAAAACTTTTCCCCCAGAATCATATATTATTTATTCAGCAGCCATTTCAAAAGTGTATAGTTTTTTTTGGGACGCACTGTATTAATGACCTACCAGTGCTACAAATAAGGTACAAAATATGCTCATCTGACCGTAATTAAAGGTAATACAAAGTTTTGGTAAATTTTGAAAATTGGGTGGATAGTGAATCTTTACAATTTTGAAATATTTGGATGCCCCTGTGGATGTATTATAAGCATTAAAAAAATTAACCCCTAAAACACTTCTGTTTTCGAGAAAAGTAAATATAAAAATTTATCGGTGCTCCCGGTAAATTTTGATAAATTTCAAATAGCGCCTATGGCCGTACAATGGTAGCTGCGACCATGAAAATCTCGGACTACGTAGTTGTGATATATAATTTCCAGACGGGAATAGCTAATCAGTCGATTTTAATCAAGAATCATCGTTTCATAGCTAAATTAATATCTTGACCATGAGAGGGCGCTATACAACATAAAGAGTTTATTATTTATAAATTGTATTACTTTAAACTCGATTTTAACCGCGACAACGATCAATTAATATTGTAGGGACGCATATGCTTCCAATATGTTAATTTGAACCAAATTCATGACCCCATACCAAAACTTTGTAATACCTTTAAATGCCTAAAACCCCTTGACTACCGGTGGCTCTGCCCCCTGGACCCCACCTAAGGGCCCTAAGGCGGACGGCTGGATGCTAATCTGACGGTAATTTAATGCTTAAAACCCCCTTAAACCTCACGCCAATTAGTGTCCTGCCAGTCTGAGTGTCACAGATAAGGTATCAAAATATGTTTATCTGACCGTAAAACCTCTAAGTTTCCGGGGCTCCACCCCCTTGACCCCACCAGGGGCCCTAAGGCGGGCCCCTGTATGCTTGTCTGACCGTTATAAAATGCCAAAATTCCCTGAGCTTCTGGGGCTCCGCCCCCTGGACCCCACGCCAATTAGTGACCTGCCAGTGTCACAAATAAGGTATAATTATGCTCATCTGACGTAATTAAATGCCTAAAGCCCTGAGCTTCCGGGGCTCTGCCCCCCCCCCCCGAACCCAGCCAATGGCCCTAAGGCGGGCCCCTGGATGCTCATCTCACAGTAATCCATTGCCTTACACCCCTGAGCCTCCGCGGGCTCCGCCTCCTTGACCCCACGCCAATTCGTGACCTAGCTGCCAGTGTCACAAATAAGGTATACAAATATTATGCTCATCTGAACATATAACTTATTGCCCCAATATATATTAAACCCCTGAATTCCGGGGGATCCACCCCCTGGACCCCACGCCAATTTCTGACCTGCTAGTGTCACAAATAAGGTATAAAACTATTATCATCTGACGATAATTTGATGTATAAAACCTCTGAACTTCAGAGGGCTCTGCCCCCTGGACCCAACACCAATTTGTGTCCTGCCAGTGTCACAAGTAAGGTATCAAAATATGCTCATCTGACAGTAATTAAGTGAGTGGGGTGATGGGGATTTTTTTTTTTGTCTACCCCCCCCCCCTCCCAAACGTTTTTGCCACTGCCGGTGTCACCATTACGTACCAATATTTGGCTCGCATAATTTCAAATTTGCCCCCCCCCCCCCCTAAGAAATCCTGGATCCGCGCCTGTTGACAGCCCTGCGCTATAACGGTAGCGTGCATGCAGCCTCAAGGGCATGCTATGAGCATATGGTATTCAATGTCACAAAATTAATATTCTGATTGGATTCCGAAGGACATATGAAAGTCTAATAAATCTTTCGAAGGTGAAATTACCTACGTCGGTCGGTAGGTAACCAGCCCTAATATGTACGTTAGCATCCCAAGAGCTGTTTCATATCTGAGCAGTGCCTACCTATACAAACACACCACATCATCATGATCTGTGCATTGAGTCTCGTGCTTGTTTTGGCAGTCTCCTTTGGAGAGATGGCCGAAGTCACCGACCTGACCGAGGAAGTGCTCCCAGTTGTTAATGGAATATATAATCAATTGGATAGAGACAAAATCCTGGCTCGACATAACCAGTTCCGTAGTGAAGTACAGCCATCTGCTGCAAACATGGTAGCTCTGGTAAGTTTTGTTTATATACGATACTTGCTGATCTTGCGACACTACTTGCTCTATCGAAACTTGCTCCTAGCCAATTTCCTATACTATCCGAATTCTTAACTTCAACACTGGACCAATTATCTCTAACCCTTAACCAACCACTTGCAAGATTTGCGGAGAGAGGCACAAACACAATAATTGATTATAATCAGTGGCGGATCCAGGGGTGGGCCGAAACGGCCGCGGCCCCCCTCCCCTATTGGCGGCGCAAATAAATTGAGAAGGAAAAAAAGAGGAAGAAAAGAAGAGAAAAAGAGAAATGAAAAGAAGAAGAAAAAAAGGAGAAGAGAAAAGAAAGGAAAAGAAAAGTAAGAGAGAGAGAGAGTTCAACAAAGAGAAAGAGAAAGAGAAAGAAAAAGAAGACAGAAGCCGGGAGAGAAATACAACGAAATGGCACTAAGTGACGTACAGTAACGACGAATAAGGGAAAGACTAGGGAGGAGGGTGCGTGTGTGAAATGCGGGTGCATTGAGGGGGAGAGGGGTGACTGACCGTAATTTAATATTTAGGTTATGCAAAACTGAGTCGGAATTATGCTTATTTAAAAAAATTCTTAGCATGTTTGTTTATGTAAAGCCGTAGTGCATGAAAAGATTAGTGTAGAAACACTCTTCTGAAAAGGTCGCGCCCGGCCCCTCAAAGAGCGGCAGAATGGTAATCTAGAAATTTTGGGGTCATTCTCGAAGGCTTGGGAGCCGTTATTGAAGAGGGGGCCGGGCACACTCAAATGGCAGTGACCAGGGGTGTCGATTTGTATCCGTGGTAGGGGGGATGATAGGTGCCAAAATATTTTCGGCAATGGATCAAAGCAACCAAGAGGTAGAAGCGTGTGGCAGGTTGCACCCCCTTCCTTCCAAGTTATTAACTTTTTCAAGTGACCCTCAATAAAGATAACATTTCAGAGAATATAAGGGTGGTAATAAAATTAATAACATGCTAAATGTTAGTCCTGACTTCTGCCTGCAGTGTAGGCCTACCAGCAGGGGCGTCGCCAAAGGGGGGTGTGGGGGATGCGACACCCTCCCCCACCTGTCAGGATATTGTCGGTAAAATTGCGCTGCCGTCGGAAAAAATGAGAAAAGGGGGAGGGGAAAAAAGGAGAGGGAAACGGAAAGAAAAGAAAAAAGAAAAGGAAAAAAGAAGAAGAAAAAGGAAAAGAAAGGAAAAGAAAGGAAAAGAAAGGAAAAAGAAAGGAAAGAAAAGAGAACAAAGATAGAGAAAAAAGAAAAAGAGCGAGGAGAGGAATGAAAGGAAAAGAAAGAAAAGAGAGTAAAAGGGAAACAAAAGAAACGGGGGTGAAAGAGAGGAGAGAGAGGAGAGGTAAGAGCCTGAGAGAGGAAGAGTGGGAGTAAAAGAGAGCAGGGGGTTGTTGGGTGGAGTCGTCTCGTCGAGGGAGCAAGAAAGACACGGGCAAATATGTTGTTATGTCGGGTCAGCTGTGTCGGTATACAATGAAACGTCAAAGCTTTCGCGCTTCGCGCGGGAGGGGGGGGGGAACTTCATTTAGACAAGGATTAATAGTCGAGAAAGGTACAATAAATCGTCTTCTTTTCCTAATAATTTAAAGGCCTATCACCCACACCCCCTAATGAGCGCTCTTTGAGTGATTCGCTTGCTCACTACCGCCCTCCCTAAAATAAGATCCTAGCTCCGCGCCTGCATTAAAATATATCTGCTATGATGCTGACTAATTAGTTGACGAAATAATTCGTATATTTATGTCGTAGAGAAAAATGACCATTTGCGCATATGCAAGTACTATAGATAGTCCATAGGAAAAACAATTTAGCCTTCGGCCCCGTGTTTATAGGGTTAAATTTGTAGATATTGGACATTTAATTTTGTCGGTAATTGGTCGCTAGTTTTGTCGGTTATCGTTGGCCTCTACACCCCCCCCCCCCCCCCCCCCCCCCACTGAAAAAGGTCTAGCGACTCCCCTGCTTTCAGGTGCCTCGAAAAGAGTACATGGTACACAGGCGCGGATCCAGGATTTCTTAGGGGGGGGGCCCAAATTTGAAATTATGCGAGCCAAATATTGGTACGTAATGGTGACCAACAGTGACGTAAGGGGGGGGGGTCGGTGCAGGGAGTGGCGAGTTTCCCCCTCCCTCCTCCGTGAAACGCGGAAGCTTTGACGTTTCATTAAATTATTGGAGAAAGGAGACGATTCGTTGTACCGTTCTCGAGAAATAATCCTCGTCGGAATTTAGTTTTTCCCTCCCGCGCGAAGCGCGGAAAATTTTACGACTTATTAAATTGTTAGAGAAAGAAGACGATTCGTTGTACCGTTTTCGAAAATAATCCTCGTCTGAATTTAGATTCCCCCCCCCCTCCCGCGCGAAGCGCAGAAGCTTTTACGTTTCATTAAATCATTAGAGAAACAAGACGATTCGTTGTACCGTTATCGACTCTTAATCCTTGTCTTAATTCAGCCCCCTCCCCCTCCAGTGCGAAGCGCGGAAGCTTTGACGTTTCATTAAACTACTAAAGAAAGATGACGATTCGTTGTACCGTTCTCGACTCTTAATCCTCGTCTGAATTCAGGTTCCCCCTCCCGCGCGAAGCGCGGAAGCTTTTAATTGCCATTAAATCATGAGAGAAAGAAGACGATTCGTTGTACCGTTCTCGAGAAATAATCCTCGTCGGAATTTAGTTCCACTTTCATCCCGCGCGAAGCGCGGAAGCTTATTCGTTTCATTAAATCATTAAAGATTCGTATTACCGTTCTCGCCTCTGAATCCTCGTCTGAATTCAGGTTCCCCCTCCCGCGCGAAGCGCGGAAGCTTTTAATTGCCATTAAATCATGAGAGAAAGAAGACGATTCGTTGTACCGTTCTCGAGAAATAATCCTCATCGGAATTTAGTTCCCCTTTCATCCCGCGCAAAGCGCGGTAGCTTTTTCGTTTCATTAAATCATTAAAGATTCGTATTACCGTTCTCGCCTCTGAATCCTCGTCTGAATTCAGGTTCCCCCCCTCCCGCGCGAAGCGCGGAAGCTTTGACGTTTCATAAGATTATGAGAGAAAGAAGACGATTGGCTGTACCGTTCTCGATTCTTAATCCTTGTCTTAATTCAACCCCCCCCCTCTCCCCTCCTGCGTGAAGCTTTGACGTTTCATTAAATTATTAGAGAAAGAAGACGATGCGTTGTACCGTTCTCTATACTCTTAATCCTTGTCTGAATTTCAAAGATGTTCTTTGTCTGCTCCTTTTTCTTCATACGTCCTCTTCCGATTTGGGGGAACGCCCCCCCCCCCCCCTGGCTACGCGCCTGCGGTCAGACAAACACATTTTGATACCTTGTCCGACCCCGCAAGCTCAGGGGTTTAAGGCAATAAATTACGGTCAGATAAGCATTCAGGGGCCCGCCTTAGTGCCCCTGGTGGGGTCGAGGCGGCGGAGCCGGCCCCGGAAGCCCAGGGGTTTTAGGCGTTTAATTAAGGTCAGATGAGCATATTTTTTGTTATACCTTATAATTTTGTGACACTGACAGGTCACTTTTTGGCGTGGGGTCCAGGGGGTGGAGCCCCCAAAAATCAGGGGTTTTAGGCATTAAATTACCGTCAGATGAGCATCTAAGGGCCTCCCATAGGGCCCTAGGTGGAATCCAGGGGTCAGAGCCCCCGGAAGCTTAGGGGTTTTAGGCATTTAATCACGGTCAGCTGAGCATATTTTGATGCCTCATTATTTGTTAACACTGGCAGTTAACTATTCTTTCTTTCTTGCTCTCATTCTATTTTATTTCTCTTTAATACACTTTTTCAAAACAAGTGGGGAGGGGGGGGGGAGCTCAGAGCTTTCGATCCCCACCGTACATCGGGCCCTGACATGTAGAAATCTCAAGAATCATATTTCTTGCCCGGCTGTAAATTTAGGAATTTGTCATTTTCCAACAAACACATACAAACGTATAATTTACTAAAAAGTGAGGAAAAATCTCGGAAATTATGTAATTTCAGCATTATTTGTAATCCACCGTTGTGGAATTAGAAATGAAACCAAGCCCCCCCCCCCTATCAGTACGCCAGTATCTCCTCTTTTACTTTTTTCTTTCCCTTTCCTTCCTTCTCTCTTATTTTTTTGATTGGGGGGGGGGGGGGTCAACAGCCTGGGCAAGGCAAGGCCCTTTCGGTCCCCCGATCTCCTTCTTTCCCCTTTTCTTTTCTTCTTCCTCTTCTTTCTTTCCCTTTCTCTCCTCTTTCCTTTCCCTTCTTTTCCTTTCTTCTCTCTTTTTTTTTTCTTTTTTTTTTTGGGGGGGGGGGGCCAAGGCCCGCTCGGCCCCCCCCCCCCTGGATCCGCGCCTGATGGTACATTTAAAACAATCTTTCATCGAGAAATGAAAACCTGATTTCGATGCGGTATTCGAATAGAATTCTGTGAGACGATGATATACTTTCTCGTAGCTTGATTTGAGGAATATTATTTGTCTGCGGTACGATTGTATAGCAGACAAATGTTGTTTGTATGGTTAACGAATGCATACTTATGTTGGGTCCGGTGCTGTGCCCCGATGGAATGTAATTTGCATAGGCAGCTCGTACAGGTGTGCGAGCTAATTCTGCCACGGAGACCAGGGCGTGGCATGAATTAGTGTGTAATTGAATCATTCTAGCTGGAACTTTCAACGAGACAACTTTTATTTACAATAAAAGTGCGTTGTGTCATGTAGTGTTACATGGCTGTGTTTGAATAAGGTTTTCCAGAGTTCTTATGCTCGTTGAGTTTTATCTCTGGTTTTTTATCCTGGACCATGATAGGTCCGGTTTCCAGTGAAGGAAACGGTTTCCGGTGAAGGAAACGATAAGAAATGTTTGTTAAACATACATACTGAATAAACGGCCGGCTCTCAGTAGTTGTTGTCAGGCTATTCCACAATAATTGAGGTGTATTATTGTGTTATTTGTGTGTATTGGGAGTCAAGAGGGATGACAGACGAAATAATATGTGAGATTATAGGACAGACGTGTCTCTATCCAGCTTTCTGTTGAAGTACTTTCTAGATAGCTTCTAGTTTTATAGAATATCACAGCCTGCCATTATTATCTGCTCGTAACCAACAAGCCACCGCATAATTGAAAATTGTAATAAATATGACCTCGGAACATATTATTTGATTATTTTTTAACCAAACTTTTAATCATCGTCAATGTCATCATTCTGGCATCTCCCCTTCGTAACCGACAAGTCAACGCATTTGTGTAAATTTGAATGAATCAAGTAACGTCAAAGTATTGATGTATCATCGCTCTAAAATTTATTATTTCACATTTTAATATGCCCTGCATTTGTACCCATCACGAATAACATGTAGAAGGTATCTTAAATTGTCATTTTGTTTAATTTCCTCCCCATTTCTTTCTCCCTGTTTACTATTGATAAAGTATTCACTTTGTCTTAATCAAAACCCAAGATTATATTTATATTTTCTCTTTGTAAGAAAGAGAGAGAGAGAGAGCGAGAGAGAGAGAGAGAATATATCAATTGACAATTCTCGTTTAAAAACACGACCTGCATCTTTTGAAATAGGATTAGATTCGCTGCCAATGTTCAGAATCTGAATATGGAAAATCCACTTAATACACCAACGCCGTAAACCGCATCCATCGTTCCAACCCGATAGACCATATGCCTATACAGCATATTGAGCAAAATATAAAAAGTTTCCAAATGAAATTTGAATTATAAAAAAAAAATCAAATATACAATGCACTAAGAGGCTTTAGTTGAAATGATAAATTCTCTGTGACTGGCTTAGCACTAGTTTATGATGAACAGGTCACCGAAAATCCATCACTTTCATGCAGGGGCGTCGCCAAAGGGAGGGGGGAGGGGTGTGGGGGTGCGACACCCCCCCCCCCCCCCACCTGTCAGGATATTGTCGGTAAAATTGCGCTGCCGTCGGGAAAAAAATAGAAAAGGGGGAGGGGAAAAAAGAGAGGGAAACGGAAAGAAAAGAAAAAAGAAAAGGAAAAGAGAAAAAAGAAAGGAAAAGAAAGGAAAGAAAGGAAGAAAGGAAAAAGAAAGGAAAGAAAAGAGAAGAAAGAAAGAGAAAAAAGAAAAAGAGCGAGGAGAGGAATGAAAGGAAAAGAAAGAAAAGAGAGTAAAAGGGAAACAAAAGAAACGGGGGTGAAAGAGAGGAGAGAGAGGAGAGGTAAGAGCCTGAGAGAGGACGAGTGGGAGTAAAAGAGAGCAGGGGGTTGTTGGGTGGAGTCGTCTCGTCGAGGGAGCAAGAAAGACACGGGTAAATATGTTGCTATGTCGGGTCAGCTGTGTCGGTATTCTTGCTCGATCCTCGTGTACTATATCAATGCAGAAGTTTGAAGTTGGTGAGATGTATATTGTCGGTCGGCCGACAAGTTTTTTTTCACTACGAACTGTAACATTTTATCCGCTGTGACGACTTCAAGAGTGACTACAACTACAATACTTGTATTTTCTCGAAGTTTCACTTTCCTATAATATCAGCTAAAGAAATCAAAGGTTTAAAATTTTCGGGGAAGCTAAATTCTAACAAGGTTTAATAGTCAACAACGGTACGACGAATCGTCTTCCTGTCTCTATATTGTGATGAAACGCCCCCCCCCAAAAAAAAATCAGCGCTTCGCGCGGAAGGGGAAAACTTCATTTAGACGAGTCGAGAACGGTACAACAAATCGTCTTCTTTCTCTAATAATTTAATGGAACGTCAAAACCTCCGCGCCTCGCGCGGAAGGTGGAAGCTTTATTCAGACAAGCATTAAGAGCCGAGTACGGTTCAACGAATCGTCTACTTTATCTAATAATTTAAGGAAACGTCAAAACCTCCGCGTTTCGCGCGAAGGGGGACAACTGAATTCAGATAAGAATTAAGAGTCGAAAACAGTACATCAAATAGGGCTTATTAAGAGTAGAAAACGGTACAAACGAATCGTCTTCTTTCTCTAATAATTTAATGAAACGTCAAAGCTTCCGCGCTTCGCGCGAGAGGGGGAAACTGAATTCAATTGAATAGGGAGTAATAAGAATCGAAAACGGTACGACGAATCGTCTTCCTTTCTCTATATTGTGATGAAAAGCCTAAAATTCCGCGCTTCGCGCGAAGAGAGAAAACTTCATGTAGACGAGTCGAGAACAGTATACAACGAATCGTCTTCTTTCTCTAATAATTTAATGAAACGTCAAAATTCCCCGGAAGGGGAAGCTTCATTCAGACAAGGATTTAGAGCCGAGCAAGGTTCAACGAATCGTCTACTTTCTCTAATAATAATGAAACGCCAAAACTTCCGCGCTTCGCGCGTGTGGGGGAGAAACTGAATTCAGACAAGGATTAACAGTAGAGAACGGTACAGCAAATCGTCTTCTTTTCAAAATAATTTAATGAAACGTCAAAGCTTTCGCGCTTCGGGAGGGGGGGGGGACTTCATTTAGACAAGAATTAACAGTCGCGAAAGGTACAATAAATCGTCTTCTTTTCCTAATAATTTAGAGGCCTATCACCCACACCCCCTAATGAGCGCTCTTTGAGTGATTCGCTTGCTCACTACCGACCTCCCTAAAATAAGATCCTAGCTCCGCGCCTGCATTAAAATATATCAGCTATGATGCTGACTAATTAGTTGACGAAATAATTCGTATATTTATGTCGTCGAGGGAAATGACCATTTGCGCATATGCAAGTACTATAGAAAGTCCATAGGAAAAACAATTTAGCCTTCGGCCCCGGGTTTATAGGGTTAAATTTGTAGATATTGGACATTTAATTTTGTCGGTAATTGGTCGCTAGTTTTGTCGGTTATCGTTGGCCTCTACACCCCCTCCCCCTCCCCCCCCCCCCCCCCCACTGAAAAAGGTCTAGCGACGCCCCTGCCTACCAGACTGATATCATCTATTTTTAAATTTTTCCTGGTGATAGAAACATACATTTTATGAATATTGATGTCTCCAAACAAAATTCTTCGTGAAAAAACCCATTCCAATATTCTGTGTAAGGAGATCTCAAAAATAAAAATTCTCATTAGTAAATGAAAACATATTGCTTTTGTTTCTTCATTTGACTCTCTTCCTTCTTTAATTAAACCAACTGAATCCTCTCTGCGGGAAACTCAATTCAATGAAACAGAATATCACTGATGCAAAATTTGGTTCTCAAAATGACAGAAAATGTCCACTCCTGATCTCATTCAAACTGTCTGTTTCTTAAAAACATAATATAAAACTTACGTTCCAACTACCAAACAACAAACTTCCATTATCTCCTTCTTCACCCAGATATACTTATCTTACCAGATACGCTCTAAAATATAAGCATAATATTCCCCTAAGGCCCTGACCAGAGCAATATCTTTTTCTTCAAAAACTATAACCAGTCTTAGAAGGTGCACTATTATTGGAAGAGTGTTATAAACAAAACTTCAAACTTAATAACATTCTAACCTTCAAAAACACCTTAACTATCTTATGCCTGTTACGTTTAAATACAATTCATAGGCCTCCATAAGCTTTTCAATAAAACAAAAATAACTTGTAACATAATAATCTTTCTCCAAAATATCGAACTGGAGTATTCTGTTGTATTGCTTGTTTATGTACATACAAAGAGCTTATTTGTAAGAGGCACTAGATCCATGTGTGTAACTTAAAAAAGAACTCTTTGTTTACCCGATTTTGATCAGGTGTCTATGTAAGTTTCGTCTTCTTCATGCTGCCATTTGGATCAAACCGTCGTCTTTCTTCCTTTTCTCTTCCCCCTTCCTTTTTTCTTCTGCTCGTTTCTTCCTTTTTTCCCTTTTCCCAGGTAGCAAGCCCATATGGGGCCCATATGGGGATGATCTGGGTCACTTGTGCCATCTGGGGCCAATATTTAGTAACCCATTTGGGATTTTTTATTTATTTATTTATTTCGCATCTTTATACAGAGTAACATGTTCAGCTATAAAATCATTACAAAACATTGTTAAAAACATTAAAATAGGCTGGTTTACAACAGGGCTCTGTTTAAAAACAACATAAAAATGACAATGAACAATATTATATATAGAAATGACAGGGGTAACGAGAGCTAACACACACACACACACACACACACCTGTTTACCACCTGTTTACAAAATAGAAATTACATTAAAATCAAGCATAAAATGAATTTGACCTCATTGCAACCCCCTCCTCCACCTTGATTAAAAAAGAGCTATTTATTGCCAGGTTTGATAAAATTTTTGAAAATAGCTAAGGACTGGGCGGATCGGCTTTTATCGGACAAACAGTTCCATTCATTTACACTAACTGATACAAATGTCCTCTGATAAAATTGAGTTTTGCATCGAGGGATACGTAATAACAACATGTTGGTGCTTCGTGTTACACGTGTAGAGACATTGTCATTTATTACAAATTTACTACTTAACTGGGATGGTGCTACCCCACTTACACATTTATACACCATGCATGATATCGACTTGTTAAACAGTTCTTTTAGAGTATGCCAGGCTAGTATTCGAAAAACTGTTTCCGATGAGGTTTCCCAAGTATATCCACTTACAATATATGCTGCGCGCTTGTGTAGCGTGTTTAATATTTTGTAGTTAGATTCGGATGAAGATGACCTGACGGTTCTATCTGGACCAGCCCTTATGGGTCCCAGATGAGAATGAGCTAGGCGTACACATATGGGTAGAATATGAATATGCCCATATGGGTATAACACATGGGCAAAATCTGGGTTAACCCACATGGGATATATCTGGGTTAACCAATATGGGTACCAGATAGGATTAAGCTGGGCATACCCATTTGGGCCCAGTTTGGTGTGGGTACCATCTGGGTCCCATCTGCCTTATATGGGTTTACCCATATGGGTCCCATATGCTTCTTGGGTGCAGATGCCTTAGGGCCCCAGATGGATTTCCATATGGGGCCCATGTTTCAGAGAATATGGGACCCATGTGGGTCCCACATGGGCTTACTACCTGGGTTATTATCCTCTCTGTCTCTCATTATCTCTCTCTCTCTCACTCTCTACTTCTTTTGTGTACTTTTGCGCTTCGCGCTTAAAATTAGCTCGTTGCTTTTTAATGAAGCGGCTTTGCATTTGGCGCACTGCATTTCTATGATGCTGTTGATTGAATAAATTGAATAAATTCATTAATTCCTGATGAAGCCGTATGAGTGAGAATTCAATTTATTCTTGTATCATATACGGTTGTCTCATTTACTTCGTTTTCTATTTATATTATGAAAATGAGATAGCAAAATGTGTATATTGATGGTCATCTTGCGAGTTATAACCATTAAACAACTCTCATCGGGCCCTCATCATTAATTTTTCTCTTCATTTTTTAAAATGTTTATGGTGAATTATTGGGGGGGGTGATTGTATAGGCACCCCCCCCCCCACACACACACCTGCAATATTGGGGGGGGATATATCCCCCCTCCCGGGATTGACACCCACGGCAGTGACGAAAACGATGGATAAGGGAATAAGGAGGAAGGGTGCACATGACACTGTGAACTGCAAGCGTATTGGGGATGATCATCCTTTCATTTTTTTATCGGCATCTAGCATAATATTTATTTCAAATTTTATTTAAAAATGTTCTGTATGCCCATGCCTTGAGCCATAATGCATGGTCCTACAAAAGATTTTTTTATGTTGGGGATCGGGGTAAAATTCAATGAATTATTGAAAATGTATTGCATTTTTTTTCTTTCAATTTGTGGGAGCTGCCCCCTACCCTAGTCCAGGCTGCGTACAGTCATGGTTCAGTGGCAAAGCAATGGCCTCGCAACTGTGAGGCCCCAGGATCAAAAACGTGTCGATGTACCATATTAGTGCCCTTTTGTGGGGCATTAATCCTCATTACTGTCATTTATGACTTAAGGGCGTAGGTCCCCTAGTTGATAAGCATAGTAGCATACACATGCTTTAGCAGTCACGCAAAACAAACACTGGCAAATTATTATTCAATGAAATCTGAGAATGTATACTATTATCTAGATCTATTTGGAATAAATCATTGTCAAAATAATTCCAAAAATTGGTGTAAAAAAAAAATTCCAACTATATGAGCGACAGTGTATTATCATTATTATTATTATTATCATTATTAATATTATTATCATTATTATTATTATTATCATTATTCTTATTATTATCATTATTGTTATTATTATCATTATTATTAATTTTTTTGTTAATCCAGAAAAGCCTTATCAGCAAGAATGCTGTTGTTTCCTAGGACCCTATATAATTATTATCACCTCAGCAATTGCAGATTGAAGTACCCGAGAAAAATCTTACAGTAGTGAGCACTATTTTTTTTTCCTTTTTTTTTTGCCTCCGAAATTTGAAAATCGCGCCGGCCGATATTTCGCTCTACACCCCCCCCCCTTCCCTTGAGCAACAAAAAAAAAGGCAAATTTCTGGTCACAACTTTTTTTTCTTTTTGTGGGGGGGGGGAGCTGGGGGCAACATTTTTCAAAGTGGGGAGGGGGGTCTAAAGTATTAACGATCAGGTAGAGCAAAGCGAGCGAAGCAAGTGGAGCGTAAATTGGCTTGGGGTCCAGGGGCGGAGCCCGATGAAACTCAAGGGTTTTAAGCATTTAATAAGGGTTAGATGGGCATCCAGGGGCAGAGCCCCCGGAAGCTCAGGGGTTTCAGACATTAAATTAAGGTCAGATGAAGTATCAAGTATCAAGTATCAAGTATCAAGTTTATTTGTCTTCCAGAAAACACATGTGACAAAATAAAATAGAGTATAACCATAACAGTACAATGTAGAATAAAGGAAGACGAGGAGACCTTGGTTGAAGCACAGCTTGTTAAGTTAAGGCCCCCTCATATGATGTGACAAAGATAACTGATTCATGAATACAACAACAAATATGGAATATATAAAATTATTTACAAAATACTCTCAGAGAACAACTACCCAACGATGCAGCGACCACAGCGCACATCCCCATCACACCGCGTGAGCTCACAAACTCACCGTGTGTGTGAAAATATGTATTATAATTATGTGCAAAAAATCAACCCACCCATTCGAGGGCGATCTAATATGGACATCAATGAGTTATTGCCCTCTGAGTGCAGAGGTTAAGTAGGAATATATGGTATATGTACAGATGGGAAAGAAGAAGAAAAAAGAAAAAGGATCAAGGGGATTATGTCAAAGTCAAGAATTAACGAAAAAAAGATCAAGAGTAGAGTTAAATATGCTACAGTACACAAAAAATAAAGCTTGATAACACATTCATGTGTCATCGACATACTTGTGAAGAAAATATGACTTAAGTCTATGTTTAAAAACTGAGATACTTGAAGCATTTGTTATAGTAGTATCAAGTGAATTCCAGAACCTGGGGCCAGTGGACATTAGTGTATTCAGAGTGAAGGTTGTCCTTACATACACTGTTGGTCATAAAGGTGGAATAATTATTTTTACCCGTATTTATTGAAAGATTTTGACAATGATTTATTCCCAATAGATCTAGATAATAGTATACATTCTCAGATTTTATTGAATGACAATTGGGGGTGTTTGTTTTGCGTGACTGCTAAAGCATGTGTGTGCTACTATGCTAATCAACTAAGGGACCTACGTGTTGAAGTCATAACTGACAGTTATGGGGATTAATGCCTCATAAAAGGGCACTAATATAGCACATCGACACGGTTTTGATCCTGGGGCTCACAGTAACGAGGCCATTGCTTAGCCAATGAATCATGACTGTACGCAGCGGGCGCTAGGGTACGTCGAGGCCTCCACATAAACAAAAAAACAAAGAAAATGCAATAAATTTTCAATAATTCATTGCATTTCCCCCCAGTCCCCAACAGGAAATATACCTCGGTAGGGCCATGCTTTATGGTCCAAGGCATGCCCATATAGAAGTTTTTTTTTTTATTGGGGGTCGGGGCAAAATGCAATGGATTATTGAAAATTTATTGCATTTTCTTTGTTTTTGTTTTTTTGTGGGGGCGTTGACGTACCCTAGCGCCCGCTGCGTACGGTCATGATTCATTGGCTACAAGTTTTGGGGGGCTAGAGTCAATTCCATTTAAGGACACATATTGCTTTCTATCAGTAATATAACTTCTAAACCAATTCAAGGCGACTCCCCTGACACCATAATGACATAATTTACTTAAGAGAATTTCATGGTCTACAGTATCAAAGGCCTTGGAAAAGTCTAAAAATGTACCGATGGTGTGTAAGCGACTATCTAAGGCAGAAGCAAGTTTATCTATAAGGTGTAAAATTGCATGCGTTGTTGTATGCTTCTCCCGAAAACCAAACTGATAATTACTGAAGACACATGTTTTGTTTAAAAATGTTATAGTTCTTACATAAATCATTTTTTTCAGAATTTTTGAAAAACAGGTTAACAAAGAAATCGGACGATAATTTGTTAGTAATTGAGAGTCACCTTTTTTAAAACTTGGTACAGCTTTTGCGATCTTCATGTTTATCGGTACAACTCCGCTTGACATAGACAAATTAAAAACATGAACTAGTGGTTAAAGGATACCGACAATAACTTGCTTAATAAGTTCGTTCCCAATATGATCATACCCAGGACTTTTCTTGTTCTTGAGGGCTCTAACAATACCAAGCAATTCTTCGTCATTTGTGGGCACCAGAAATAAACTTTGCAATTTTTTTAAAAATATATTATTCATTGCGGATGTAGTATCGAACATAATATCGCTAGTTATATTCGGTATGTAATCTTTGTCAGGCGCGTACGCAGGGGGGGGGGGGGGGGTTGGGGTTTGAACCCCCCATTGGTATTTTTTATGTGTGTATTTTGGAAGAAACCCCCCCCCCCCCTTTGGTTGGTTTTTTTTTTTTTATTAAAAAAAAAATATAAAAAAATTATGCCAATGGCTGACCTAAAAAAGGTGACCTTACCCCCCCCCCCCCCACCAACGAAGAAAATGCCAAATTTTCAAATTTCGAGACCCCCCCCCCCCCCCAAAAAAAAAAAAGGTGTCCTCTTACCCCCCCCCCCCCCCCCCCCCGCTTATTCAGCGGCTGGCTGAGTCGTTGCGAAATTTTCAGCCCGATTTCAAAAATTTTAACCCCCCCCCCCTTTCAAAAAATCCTGCGTACGCCAACGATCTTTGTTTGTATCAATCTTTATACTTTTTTTAACACCTAATTTACTTTCAATGACGCGGCATAAATGAAAAATAAAGTATCCTAATATTGCCTCGTTCTCTGGTTACAGCGATGGAGCCATGACCTTGCAGGTGTTGCGCAGAGGGTGGCTAACCGATGCGACTTCGGCTTTAACTTCCGAAGACTGGTAACAAGATTTAGTAGTGTAGGCCAGAACATCGCCCGGGTGTACGCCGGCACTCTTGATTCTATAATGGATTCGTGGAATAACGAGAAGGCTGATTATGACTTCGAAACCAACACCTGTTCCGCATTCTGTGCCCACTACACTCAGGTAAGTTTCAAAGCTCAAAGCCTTTTTTAGCCATTGACAATACATACAATTAACAACTAATTTATATATAATCATACCCTTACTAAAGTTAGGTCATTTTTAAGAATGTGATTTTTTTTCTCCTGATTTATGTTTCTTTAAAATGTGACACATTAATTACAGCTAAAAGTATTCAACAAAGGCCCTAATTCAACCAGTCCTCCTTTTATTCTTGAGTCACGAAAAATACACAAAACATTAAATTGACCAGGGGTTTGAAATTGAATAATTTAACTGTATGTTGGTAGCATCCTTTAAAAAAAAAGCTTACGACGACGACGACGATGATGGAAATGATGATGATTATGATCATAATTATTATTATTGTTATCAACATCATTAATTTTTATTATCATTATTATCATCATCATGTTTATTATTTTATATAAATTATTATCATTTCAATTATTGTTATTATCATTATTATAAGTAGTAGACCAAGTAGTAGTAATCGTAGTAGTTGTTGTTGTTATTGTTGTCTTTGTTTTATTTTCATTACCATTTTTTTCATTTTGGTATAGATGGTGTGGGCTACAACCTCTTTCATTGGATGTGGCAGGGCTGCATGTCCACCGCATTCTAACACGTACATCATCTGTAATTACGGACCCGGGTAATTCGTTGTCATCATTGCATGGTCATTGTTCCCATTTTGCTCGGGATAGTTACATACACACATACACGCACACACACACATATGAATTCAAGTACGCAATAAATGATGAAGAGAGAGAACCGTTTTCTATCAAGCTGCCACTGATCTTGCCCATGCATCTTAATATCACGACCGTCAATTCATGAGCTCGATGATTCATTAGGCTTGACTGTGTTTATCTGTGATCTCAACTCTATTGTTTTGTTTCTTTGCATCTAATTGATATAGCATTCCTATGAATTTTCCAGGTACTTCTTTAACCTCTTTTTCTACTTGGTTGGATATTTAACCAGTGAGTAAAACGACCAATCTGATCTCTTCACATGTGAATGATGTGAGTCATAATGAATTTATGTTAAACAGTCTGTAGACCTCTATATGTATTATGTACGCTAGAGAAAATCATTATTTTTCTTAGGTTGATTCTGGGCCCCAGAAGCAACCCACGTTTGTTTTTTTTGTTGTTACTTGTTAGTTTTTTTCCTCTGTAAATGAGTCTTTTTTCCTTACTCATTTTGAGGAAGTTTGTAAATATGTTAACACATCACATTTTTGTACAGGTGATGCTTGTCCATGCGGAAAGGATGGCTTTTAACATCTCTGTCAATTATGTGTATGTCTTTTTTCCCCTTTTGTGCTATTGCTAAATCCAGTTACTTTCTTTATAACCACAGATCTATGTGCAGATTTTAGTCAAGGTTATGATGCCTCAGGTTAATGCTACTCAATTGAGCCACACTCAGTCTGATGATAATATTGTTGCAGAGTTGAATATGAATGCAACACATTTTGAATATATGTTGAATGACGAGGTTGAAGCTACAGTGCACGACTCAAAATATTTTACTGAAAAACAATTTTCTGAACATTTAGAAAACTGTCCTGTCAATGAAACGTCCTTTTTGCCCTCTAATGTGCGTAGCATGAATGCAAATTTTGACAGGCTTTCCTTGTTTTTGGACACTTTTCAGGATAAATACCCAATAATTGGAATCACTGAAACTTGGTTTTCTAGTCATCCAACTGCCATGTACGATCTTCCTAGGTATCAACTAATCACTAATGATCGACAAAGCAGATCCGGTGGTGGTGTAGCAATGTATATTCCCATTTCATTTGAGTGTCATACAAAAACAGAATTGTACATTATGAATGATTCACTAGAATCTCTATTTGTTGAGATTATAATTCCTGGAGAAAAAAACTTGTTAGTGGGAGTAGTCTATAGGCCACCAAATGGTGATGTGAATGAATTTATTGAAGAATTGTCTAACACTCTTTCAAGCCCATTATCCAGAAATAAAAAAATAATTATTATGGGTGATTTTAATATAAATTTATTAAGTTATGATCACGATAACTCTGTTAATAATTTTGTTGATACTTTAAGTACATTTTCTTTGATTCCTCTGATTAATAAGCCAACTAGAGTAGCAGTTAACTCACAAACCTTAATTGACAATATTTTCACCAATTTGCACCCTATTCCCACTGCTGGTATAATAGTGGCCGATATATCGGATCATTTCCCTATATTTGCTAGAACATCTTTAGCATTAAGGAGTTCTTGTACTGAATCCTGTGATAAGTTAACACAGAAATTCACTCAGGGAAATATAACAAAATTTAAGAGAGAATTGGAAACTGTTGAATGGAACGAAGTTTTATGTGAAACAGAAGTTGATAAGTCTTTTGATAAATTCATGGATATAATGGTGTTATCTTATGACAGATGCTTTCCCTTGGTGCAAAGAAGTAAGCAAGAATATAAAAGAGTACCTCGTATGCCATGGGTCACTAAGTCTTTACTCAGGTCAATAAATAAAAAGAATCGTTTGTTTTGTAGATACAAAGCAAAGCAGACTGGTGTAGCCAAGCTTAAGTATACTAACTATAGAAATATATTGACTTCTGCTCTGCGCCAAGCAAAGAAAGACTATTATCAATTTCAATTCCAGTCTACGTGTAATAATGTTAAAGGTACATGGAAAGTTATTCGAAATGTCTTGAAAACCAATCCTAAACTACAGAGTATTACAAAACTCACCTGGAAGGATGGTCTTATTGAAGACAAGAAACTTATGTGTGAAGCATTTAATGAATATTTTTCTAACATTGGTGCTACTCTGTCTAGCTCCATACCTGATATACAGGAAACCTATGGAAATTATTTAACCAGTCCAAATGAAAAGTCTTTATTTTTTGTTCCTGTAGTGAATTCTGAGGTTATAGATGTTGTAAGTGGCTTGAAAAGGAAGAAGAGCCCTGGATACGATGGTATAACTAATGATTTGATAAAAGAAGTAATTTCATTTGTAGTCGTACCTCTCACTCACATTTATAACTTGTCTTTAATGCATGGAATTGTTCCTAAAAAAATGAAAATAGCTAAAGTTGTGCCTATATATAAAAAAGGGAACCCTGTAGAAACTGGTAATTATAGACCAATTTCTCTACTTACTGTCTTCTCCAAGATTTTGGAAAAGCTTGTATATATTAGATTGATAAAGTTTTTGAAGTCGTGTCAAGTTTTCTCAAATTCTCAGTTTGGTTTTCGCGAGAAACACACAACTTCTCATGCTGTTTTATGTCTTTTAGACAAAATATCTTCGGCACTTGATAAACACCTCCATACGGTTGGTATATTTTTGGATTATTCCAAAGCTTTTGATACGGTGAACCATAATATTTTGTTGCACAAGCTCTCTTATTATGGGGTAAGAGGACCTGCACTCGAATGGTTTAGAAGTTATCTTAGTAACAGACAACAATTTGTGCAGCTCGGCGAAATTTGTTCAGATATGTTACCCGTCACGTGTGGAGTACCTCAAGGTTCCCTTTTGGGTCCCCTGCTTTTTATTTTATATGTAAATGATTTTCCAAAATCCTCAGAGACGTTTTCTTTTTTGCTATTTGCAGACGATACAAGTGTATTCTGTTCTCATAGAAACTTAAATACTCTTTTAGAAACTGTAAATAGAGAGCTTTGTGTATTGACTAAATGGATTCATGCAAATAAACTGTCACTAAACTTATTAAAAACTAAACATATGTTATTCAGTAATAGTGAAACAGTAATGCCTGGTAATGTAGTCTTTGATCAGGTAAATATTGAAAAAGTCTCATTTATTAAATTTTTAGGTCTCCACATTGATGATAAATTGACTTGGAAGATGCATACTACTCATTTAAGTAAAGTGCTCTCTAGAAATGTTGGTATGATCAACAAATTGAAGTTTGTATTCCCAAGAAAAGTACTTAGCATGTTGTACTGTTCCTTAATTTTGCCATACTTAAATTATGGTGTGCTAGCCTGGGGTGCCTCAGCCAAATCCTACTTAAATAAAATTCTGCTCATTCAAAAGAGAGCAGTGAGAATTATTTCGGCAGCTGATTGGCGTGCTCACACTGACAAGCTATTTTACGAAAATAAAATGCTGAAGGTAAAAGATATATATTTTCTATATCTGGGATATCTTATGTATCAGTTGGAGAAGGGTGAAGCTCCCATGTCAATAGCATCTATTTTTGTAAAGAATAACCAAATACACAAATACTCTACTAGGCAGGCTGCCTTATACCATGTATCATCAGCTAGAACTCAGCTTAGGATTAATACACTTGCACATACTGGACCAAAGTATTGGAACTCTTTAGACTGTTCTATTAGGCAGTCTGTAAGCTCTTCTGTCTTCAAACGTAAGCTGAAATTTCATCTACTGTACACCTACAGTGAATAGATCTGATTTTTATTAGTATTCAATATAGGTAACTGGAATAGCATTGTCCCCCCCCCCCCCCCCCGTGTTGTACATTATCCTCCTTCCCCTACTTCTTTACTTTTCCATTATCTTTATTCTGTTTTCTTTTTTAGTCTACCATATTCTGTAAATTAGTGGTAGATCTGATATTTATTTATAGTCTGTATAGGTAACTAGATTAGTATTAGTCCCCCTCCCCCTGTAATATAACCTACTTCTTTTTAAAAAAATTGTTGTTTCTGTAAAGGTGATCTGTGTTTTAACAAGCTGTGCTTTTTTAACAGACCACCTCTTTTTCCACATTTGTTAAAGTCTTTATAACTGTTTCATTGTTAATGTTTTTATGTTAGTTTACGATGAACTTGTTACTACTGTTACTGAATGAAATGTTTTTTATGCAAGTGGAAAGAAATAAACAAATCTTGAATCCTGAATCTTGAATCTTTATATTATAGGTTACGTGACCTAATACAACTGTTGGTCTAAAGGCATTAGTCTTCTCTATCTTCATCATTTTTTGCGTAGTTGTTTCTAAAAATATTTAGAGCCTATATATATATATACATGTACTTGCAGGCGCATCCGGGATTTCTTAGGAGGGGGGCCAAATTTGAAATCAATTTGAAATTCAGTGTGCTGAAATTTGAAAATCGTGCCGGCCAATATTTCGCTCATAAGTGACTTTAGTTCATGAAATCAAAACAAGTTGGTCGAGTTGTCCGGATAGAGTGACACCCTACCCTTAACAACTAGACCCAGACGAGTTGTCCAGGGCCTGGTCGGGTTATCTTTGGTCGATCTGTCCGTTGGGCGGGCTGTCATGCAGGAAGCACATAGAGACATAATGTATGTACATATACAAATACTTTATTATGGAAATCGTCCATCCGTCATGGTCAAAGAAAACAAATGAAATAAAGATCCTTGTGAGTTTCAATTCACTAATACCGGTTTCAATTAATTTCGTCAGATAGTGAATTCAACATCACAAACAAGTGCAACAAAGTGTATACAAATAAATGAGTACATGACTGTGTACATTGCGTTGAAATGGCACATCGCTTGGGAATGGAATGAACATATTATACATTGTTACATCATAGTCGTAATCATATCATATTTATCTTTCTCTACTTTGTGGAAAATATATATCGAAGAGACAAGACATATTTTAAGTAACAGAATGATACATTATTGTCAACACGTCAGAAAGAAAAAAACAAATACTTAAATATGAAGTTAAGTTCTGGTCATACGATTGCATTGTGAAAAAAACGGTGTGGAACCGACCAGAAAAGGTTGATCATCTAGCATATAAGAATTTATGTGTATTGCAAGGTTCTGAAATCATCAAAATGATAAGAAATTTGGCCAAGTCTTGGTAAAATTACAAACACTTACACAGAAAGATGTATATGGGACTACACGAACACGTGGCGTAAAAAGCCGGCCCCCCGATTTTTACGATGTCACATGCATATTTAGAATATGAAGGCATTTGAAGAGCCATGATTTTCAGGGAACATGTCTAAACTGATGTTCTTCCACACTTGCATAATAAGAATGAGTAATGCTCACAAATTATTTTTCACCTCTTCCCAGAACTCAACCTTCTCTTTAATGTAAAGTAAACATATATATCAAGATGTGCAAAATAAAAAAATGAAACAATTTGATGCTATATATACAATTCTATAAATTGAGAACATAAAACGAAACTAAAAGATAAGACCCCCCTCCCCCCCCCCCCCCCCCCGCTTCCCCTAAGGAAAAGTACAATGCATTTTATAAATAAATGTCAGCCACATCTGAAAAATTTTCAATTAAAAGTAGTGAAGAATGATGGGATTATTAAATTAAACTTGTCATTTATGACTTAAAGTCTTGAAATTGAATCGTTCTTTTACTATCTTCCAGTGGTGACGAAACCCAACGCCCATACGAATCAGGTTTGCCCTGTTCTAGTTGCCCTGATAGTGAAGGAGTTACATATAGCTGCGAGAATAATCTTTGCACCTGTAAGTATTCAATTCAATTTAGTTCAATTCAATTCAATTCAATTCAATTCAATTCAATTCGATCGATACAAGGTTTATTTCAAGGTACTAAATCCCATTTGCAGGCCAAAAATAATGAAAAGGTTAAATTTCAACGGCATTTGAAAGATAACACTAATTTAGAACTTCCCTAAAAAAAAAGGGGTGCTTGAAAACTGCTTTAAGTGGGATTATAACGACTATTAGTTGTCAAATCGACTTAAGAGCTATAGAGCCAGTAAGTAATAGTCTGATTTTCAGACCATTGTACCGAATGGTCATACGTTTTATGCTGCGCAAAGATTCAATCACTTTAATTTTGGCCATTATATACAAGAAGTGGGTTATTGATGTAGACAAATGATCATGTACCCTTAACAGCTCATTTTATGTATGTTAATACCAAAGAAGAAAAAAAGCCAGTCAGTCACTCAATAGTGTCTGACAGTGAAGTCTTGCAAGTAAACGGGTTTCCTTGCTAACGTTTAAATTTCACAGATGGGTCATCCGTGACATATTCATAATTCCTGCAAAGTTCTACAGAATTTGATGTTGGCTGCAAAAGGGACATAGTATCTTCAAAGGGGAAGTCAACCCTAGTATATCAGAAAAATGAGACAAATAAATTAGTGAAATTTTGAGCAATATCCGATTAAATTAGAAAAGTTATGAATTTTTGAAGTTGTCATCAGTGATGGCAACACTGTGACATATCGTGCGAGCTACTCTCTAATTCTCTCTGTACAGAAAATGTCATAAACTGTCATTTTCTTAGTTATTGATGACAGAATATTAAGTGTCATACGGGGGTTGTAAATTGACATATTTGCAATAATTGTATTTAGGGTGAATGTAATATGATTGAAAATTTTCTGAAGGGAAGATATCATTTTTTGATTTGATTTTTTTAGTATTACCATGGACCTACGACAAACAGGGCAAATTGGAGGGGACCTCGCAAGATACCTCTGCACAGAGTTGTCAATTTGTATTTGATTGATACTTCTAATCGGTTTTTGCTCATACTTTCACTGACATATTTCTTTTATTTTTCTGCTTCTATTAAAACCAATTCAATATCAGGGTGGACTACCCCTTTAAACATGACTGGTAGTCACAAACTGAATTGTACATGTTTCTACAGTGCAAGTTAATATGTATACACATTGCAGGAATAAGAAAACATGTAGAATAGAAAGTAATAGGTACATGAAATAGATAACATTAATAAAAATGTAATACAAAAGCGTATACATGACTGTTAAATGCACTAGCATTGCATCCAATTACCTCGCTGCTCTCAATGTAAACATATTGCACGATAATAAACAGGACTAGGTCCCAAAAAAAATGGAAGGGTGTGTGATGGAAAGAAAAGAAGACTGTAAGCAACCAAACAGGAGATATAAGATACCGAATGGAAGGAAGAAAGACAGTGGTGGATTCTATATGAAACAGGAGAGAGAGAGATTCATTTATACCCATTTACATCGGGGCTCCCTTTCATAAAACTTACAACTAATGTTAACTTTGCCCTTAAATCATATTGTTGTGATACGTGGTGGATGCATTCGTTGCGTTTTATTTATCTTCTCGTAATCTTTTTTTTTTTTTGGGCTAAGGGCTTGGCAACGCTGACATGACAACGAGATTGGACTGAACTACCCAACTACAACACGTCCAAAGGACCTGATTACATTTTTTGAGTTTTACTTCTACTCATCTTTACTTCGCAACTCATAATTCGGAATAGTGGGAATCGTATAAAAGTTTGTTCAGATATAATGCGGTAATCCGCCGCACAAACCGCGGCGGATTAGGTGTAAGATGGTGGTTGTGGTTTACTTCGATTAATACAGTGTTAGTCAAAAAAAAGTTTACACCTAGAAAATTGCTAATTATTTTAAAAAATCATCTATGAACAGTAAATTATTTATCTGATGAAAGAGTGTTTTATCCCGAATCATTTGGTATCATTTTTGTGGGGTATGTGTTCACGCTTGGATGAACAGGAGGCATTTTTTGCGTGAGTGCAAAATTCGACTTGCGCCAAAGTTGCTTATGTGATGTCACATAAAAACAATTTGGATTTGGGTATTAATTCGGTCTTTGCAGATCCACATAACATTCCTAACAAAATTAATCATGCCACACATATTAGATATCAACGAACATTTTGTGCGCGCGTGTGTGTATGTGACTTTGTTTTTGCAAAACGCATATGCAATCCATTTCATTTGATACATTAAATTCATTCTCTCACTCCACTAATCCGAACATAATACATACTGTAGGCATCACTTTGGCACAAGTCGATTTTTGCACTCTCGCAAACAATGCCTCCTGTTCATCCCAGCGTTAACACATACCACAAAAAAGATACCAAACGATTTGGGATAAAACACTCTTTCATAAGATGTATAATAATTTACTGTTCATAGATGATTTTTAAAATAATTAGCAATTTTCTAGGTGTTAACTTTTTTTTGACTCACACGGTATAGAGGGCTTCTTTTGATTTTTTATTTCGAAATCTGTGTTGGTAATATCTTTAATTTTAAAGCATTACATACTGCATTCTATTCAACATTGTCTTGAAGACTGCAATGCTGTTTGCAGACATGGGAATTCTGGTCTTGTTTCTTAATCTTTACCGTTAATGTCTGTGTGACTATTATTTGTTTTTATTTTATGCTCTTTTACTTTTGTACCATTAATTAAATCATGAATTTTAGTTTTCATTTCATCGTTGAAAGACAATCTTTATTATTATCCTTGGCATATAAGTTCATTTCGTAAATTCAATTGTAAACTTAAACTTCTTCTAAAATGAGGAATTCTTCTGTCAAAGTCTAAGTGTGTGAACCAAGTTAAGTCACAAACGGTAGGCCTATACTCGCCGTGGGCCGGGAGCGGCAGGGAGGACGTTTCTTGAAATCAATCAAAGGGCCCTTGTATATACGCAGCGCATGAGGCGGTAATAGAAACGTCAAATTTAACTACTATATGGAGGGGAATTTTTCTTTCCTGGAGGGGCCGTTATAAATAGGCAATTTGTGCTTAAAAATAGGCAACAACAGGATTATAAGCACCAGAAGGGGCCGGGGAGGGGGGGCGAAATTTTTATTCCCAAACAGGTTGGCAATTTCTTATATTTCCGTTCTTCTCAATGGCTGATATGTTCTACGTCATTAGCAGCTTGGAAAGAGGTCACAAACAATTAGACTTTGATTTTTTATTGCTTTGCCTCACTATTTATAAAGGCAAAAAAAACTGTATAAACTGAGACTTGAACCCACAACTTTAAGATTGTATTACGCTGACCTTACCGATTGAGCCAACGATAGGTTAATGTAAAATGATTCTGCATGATTTCTATAACCCTATCACTCACCCGAACGGTTACGTCATTGCTAATGACGTAACATATCAGCCAATCAGATGACCGGAAATATTAGCATAAGCAAACTGTTTGGGAAAAACAAAAAAGCGGCCGGCGAGGGGGGGGGTGTAGGTAATGTTCAAAATCTAGAAGAAAAATGTTTCGCAAGTAGACCTCATAAATCAAGTAAACCCTTTGTAAAATCGGTTATTAATAAGTTGCCCACGTTATAAATCCGTCAACCTAGTTTGAATGGCTAAGTTCTATCCTATTTAAATCATTGAAGTTGATATTAAATGAATGAATTTTAATCCATAAAATTTGTCATTAAATTTTGACCTGAATATTCAACCCTCTCTTAAAGGGAAATTTGGTGGAGTTATTTATAATCTCTCATTTGATACACTTGTATGTTGTATTTCTTCTGAATAAAAAGTTGGTATAAAGGGAAACAATTAAATGTCTTTGTTTATTTGTTGAGTTATGTTCCATTTTTAAGTAGGCTGAGAGGCAAGGAAATGTCCATATTTCTTTCCCCAAAGAATGAAAGACCTTGTCAGTGGTAAATATATGCGTTTTATGGTTCGGTATAAAAATGTCAGAGGTAAAAATGCCAGAATTGACAATTCTACACCAAAGATTTTGATAGATTCCTCCACATTTCCTTTTCCTCTATCAATTAAAAAGAAACATTCCTAAGCAAAGTATCCTATCCAAAATTACTGCACTAGATGTTAACGTTTCAACATTACACGTCCCCCCCCCTTTTCTCCGTTTTTTAAAGTTTTTTTCGACCTCATAATACTGAATGTGAGTGTGAATGTTGCCTCTTTTCAAAGAACGTCAGTTATCAACCAGAAAAGCTCCATAAGAAAATAAATGGCTATCATACATTTCGGAATTCGGCGCTCACCACACGATCCTCTTGCGATCCCATTTTGGTTGAAAGGCGGAGGTTATTTTTTATGTTGAAAACTAAATTACCACTATCCTCCTGATTTTGTTCTAAATAATGATAATAATATTAATAATCGAAATAAGTGTAAGCATTTAACTCTTCTAATCGAGAAAAAAGGCCGAAAAGGCTCCCAATAATTGTAGACAGTCGCAATATTGGTCTGGCGTCCCAACGTTTCCGTAGCCGATTTAGCTTCCCCCTCGAAAGAAGCATGAAATCCCGTGAAATTTAGATTTTAATGATTTTAATTAATGACTATTCAGATCCTCGGCAATTAAGATGTTACATACTTATGTATGGATGTCCAAATTAAATTGTGTACAAATTATTCAAAAATCGGATCATAATCAAATCGTGAAGTGTGCGCCAGGCTTTAAAGGAAAATAATTACATGACTACTAAAACAACTATAAAACTGTTAATTTATTATCCGATTATTTGTATTAAACAAAAGCTATAGATGTGTATATTGTCAATGAGGAATTCTTCTGTCAAAGTCTAAGTGTGTTAACCAAGTTAAGTCACAAATGGTAGGCCTATACTCGCCGTGGGCCGGGAGCGGCAGGGAGGACGTTTCTTGAAATCAATCAAAGGGCCCTTGTATATACGCAGCGCATGAGGCGGTAATAGAAACGTCAAATTTAACTACTATATGGAGGGGAATTTTCCTTTCCTGGAGGGGCCGTTATAAATAGGCAATTTGTGCTTAAAAATAGGCAAAAACAGGATTATAAGCACCAGAAGGGGCCGGGGGGCGAAATTTTTATTCCCAAACAGGTTGGCAATTTCTTATATTTCCGTTCTTCTCAATGGCTGATATGTTCTACGTCATTAGCAGCTTGGAAAGAGGTCACAAACAATTAGACTTTGATTTTTTTATTGCTTTGCCTCACTATTTATAAAGGCAAAAAAAAAAACTGTATAAACTGAGACTTGAACCCACAACTCTAAGATTGTATTACGCTGACCTTACCGATTGAGCCAACGATAGGTTAATAAAAAGAGATTCTGCATGATTTCTATAACCCTATCACTCACCCGAACGGTTACGTCATTGCTAATGACGTAACATATCAGCCAATCAGATGATCGGAAATATTAGCATAAGCAAACTGTTTGGGAAAAACAAAATAGCGGCCGGCGAGGGGGGGGGGGGGGGGGGGGTGTAGGCAATGTTCAAAATCTAGAAGGAAAATGTTTCGCAAGTAGACCTCATAAATCAAGTAAACCCTTCGTAAAATCGGTTATTAATAAGTTGCCCACGTTATAAATCCGTCAACCTTGTTTGAATGGCTAAGTTTTATCATTTTTAAATCATTGATGTTAAATGAATGAATTTTAATCCATAAAATTTGTTATTAAATTTTGACCTGAATATTCAACCCTCTCTTAAAGGGAAATTTGGTGGAGTTATTTATAATCTCTCATTTGATACACTTGTATGTTGTATTTCTTCTGAATAAAAAGTTGGTATAAAGGGAAACAATTAAAAGTCTTTGTATTTTTGTTGAGTTATGTTCCATTTTTAAGTAGGCTGAGAGGCAAGGAAATGTCCATATTTCTTTCCCCAAAGAATGAAAGACCTTGTCAGTGATAAATATGAGTTTTAATGGTTCGGTATAAAAATGTCAGAGGTAAAAATGCCAGAATTGACAATTCTACACCAAAGATTTTGATAGATTCCTCCACATTTCCTTTTCCTCTGTCAATTAAAAAGAAACATTCCTAAGCAAAGTATCCTATCCAAAATTACTGCACTAGATGTTAACGTTTCAACATTACACGTCCCCCCCCCCCCTTTTCTCCGTTTTTTAAAGTTTTTTTCGACCTCATAATACTGAATGTGAGTGTGAATGTCGCCTCTTTTCAAAGAACGTCAGTTATCAACCAGAAAAGCTCCATAAGAAAATAAATGGCTTTCATACATTTCGGAATTCAGCGCTCACCACACGATCCTCTTGCGATCCCATTTTCGTTGAAAGGCGGAGGTTATTTTTTATGTTGAAAACTAAATTACCACTATCCTCCTGATTTTGTTCTAAATAATGATAATAATATTAATAATCGAAATAAGTGTAAGCATTTAACTCTTCTAATCGAGAAAAAAGGCCGAAAAGGCTCCCAATAATATTGTAGACAGTCGCAATATTGGTCTGACGTCCCAACGTTTCCGTAGCCGATTTAGCTTCCCCCTCGAAATAGGCATGAAATCCCGTGAAATTTAGATTTTAATGATTTTAATTAATGACTATTTAGATCCTCGGCAATTAAGATGTTACATACTTATGTATGGATGTCCAAATGAAATTGTGTACAAATTATTCAAAAATCGGATCATAATCAAATCGTGAAGTGTGCGCCAGGCTTTAAAGGAAAATAATTACATGACTACTAAAACAACTATAAAACTGTTAATTTATTATCCGATTATTTGTATTAAACAAAAGCTATAGCTGTGTATATTGTTAATAGTTTAGCATTATGTATAGGTCTCTTCAGGGATAGATAATTTACCTTTTGCTGGGGGGGGGGGGGGGGCAACAAGTCGTGAAGGCTATTATTTCTTATTTTGATAACGGTGATGATGATGATGATGATGATGATGATGTTGATGATACTAAAAGTAGGCCTGATCATATTGGTAATAATAATATCATTAAATAATAATAATAATTAATTATATTTATAAAGCGCTTAATACAATGTTTTTAAGCTCTTAACATAACGAGGTACAATGTACAAAAAACATACAGTAATAATAATACATCATTCTAATAACAACATTACAGATAATACTTACCGTTAAACTTAAACTTACTTTAAACAAAACTGCCCTATAGCTTACTGTCAAACAAATAATACTTCAAACTTGCCTTAAAAGACTCTACAGGACGGGGATTGACGGATACTAATTGGTAATTTGTTCCACAATTCTAATACTATTATTACTACTAATAATAATAATAATAATCACTATTGTCATAATAATAACAACAACACTAATGATGATGATAAAATAATAGTAATACTAATTATGAAAATTATGAAAATTGGCCACTAAAAAAGGTGCCTCTTACCTTACGGGTTTTTTCACACAAAGTAAGTTAATACTTTAACCCAGGTATCTATGAATTTTCAAAATCGTAGGTCAAAGGGAAATATTTTAAATGTTTTGTTAATTATAGTGTTTTCTAGTGCAGAGCCTTGTATAATTATGTGTAGTGTAACCACGGACAAAAGTACTACTCATAGTGACATAGTGACATAGTAATTTATTGGTTAAACACCACTATAACAAATGTCACGCAAAACAAACACTCACAAATAATTATTCAATAAAATCTGAGAATGTATACTATTATTTAGATCTATTAGGAATAAATCATTGTCAAAATCATTCCATAAATAAATTGGGGTAAAAATAATTATTCCACCTTTATGACCAACAGTGTACTAAATGTCCCCTATACTTGGAGATTATTGGTAGACAGGTCAAATGGCTCAGTGAAAAAATAAAAATATTACGGAATGCATTTACATGTTGCCAATATGATAGTTGGCTGCTAATTAGCTAATTTGCATATTATTTTAATGACAAATTACTTATTTTTTTGCGCAGATAGGCCTATATAATACTTTCCAAGATCAACATACCTGTAAAGCAAAGGGAGGTAATATTAAATGATGTGTTACATTGTTACTTAAATGTACATGTATCCACATATCATGTATCGTAACTAAAAGATGATATTGACTTTTAAGATGATTATAACATTCATGTGCAACCTTATTGAGTTTCCTCCAAAACACACCCCCCAAAAAATTGACCCCCCCCCCCCCGCGCCATACGCGCCTGGTACTACTACTTCTGCCTACTATACTGCTACTATTACTAGGCTTAGAATAGTAATACTTCTAATATTGATAATAATAATAATAATAATAACAATAATAATGACAATGATATAACTATAAGAATAATCATTCATAAATTATTAAGTAGAAATAAAAAGTCATATATTCTCTGACCAGCTCAAAATATAGAGTCTTGTGGCATTTGTAAGATGCCGTTGAGTAACTTTGGTTTACTTACGACTTGGGGGGGGGGTGGAATATGACATTTTTTTACGTTTGTAATAAGGCATATCAAGTCAAGTCCGTCACTTATACGCATATCTACTGAAGATACCAATCAGTGACCTCAGTCTAAAATAAAATTCATCAAGACTTGCATAAAGACTATGCAAAATGTTAAACGCCTGTATTTTATTTATGCGTAACTTTAATATTTTCTAGCAATTAATCATCTTTTTCATTAAATTTAAAACATATTGTCATAAACGTTATATTTTTGATATATTTTAACTAAATTAGTATATAAATTAACCTTATTCAATGCTTTTTTTGGACAAATTATTCTGTTTTTAAAATAGAGTTGACTGTCATAAAGACTAGAATTCTCTAATAAACATGCACAATAGATTTAACAAGCTCTGGGTACGAAGAGCAATGGCGTCTGTACATAAGTTTCCCGATTTCGCCGTAATATGCTCCTTTTTGGAGCGTTACGGCGAAATGTTGCAGCTGCCCGACCTCACAATCCCAGAATTACAAGAAGCAATAGAAGAAACAAAATGTGGTAAGTAACCATTACGACTGCATAGCCCCTAAAAACTGGAAATTGTTGTGATTGTCGTCTAGTCTCGCGAAATAGAAATGCCTTGAACGTTGAATTATATGCAGACTTGCTTGAACCTGTGTGAGTGTGAGTGGGACTGTAGCTTTGACTGTCGACTGTGCAGCTGTGTGTTGTTTTACCCAGGCCAAAGCCTAGCCCTGGATCTGGCCTCGTCTGTAAATCAGTGCGAGTTTGATTCAGTGTGATTGCAGTGCCTGGATGTACTAATGAAAAATGGGCAACAAATTGAATGCTGTCTGCATCTGACTCTTCTGAGACTGAAACTGAAAGTGATGTGTGATGTGATGTTTGTCCATGACATATCGGTCCGAGAATAAGGATCGTCCACATAAACGAGGAATGCCTTTGCATACTCGGAAAGACCTGTGCACAAAAAATAAGAATCGTCCACATTTTCGCAGACGTTTTATATTTCCGATCCGCGCATTGGGGATGCAAAAAAACGGATTCTGTGATGTAGACTCTATTTCACATTGAGTTTGTACAGAGACTCTTACGTTATGATCAATAAATCCTTGGGAAGACCCATAAAAGTAGATGGTGAACAGGGGTTATTTTATTAGTAGTTACCTGTTACCTGTAGTTGCCTGGAGAGTCTGTTTTTCGCAATGCCAGCGCACGGTTCGGGAACCTGTAACCCACAGCGCGGATGGAAAAAAACGTCCATGAAAATGCGGACGATCCTTGTTCTTAAGGATGCAATTTGTCCGCATTTACGAGGATATCCTCGTTTATGAGGACGATCCTCATTTGAGACCAGTGCCCCTTAAACATAAATCTGGTGATTGGGCTTTGGCATAATCGTTAGTAGATAGTATTGTGTAGTACTAGTAGAAGCAACCATCATGACCATTCGCCTCAGTCCACACTGTAGTGTTTCATATAAAATTTCATTGCATCACACGCTTCAGTCTCCTTTTTGTTAGTACCCATAGACAGCAAATTGCAAAGCCGTGTGAGGCGCAATTCTTCGACTGACACAAAAATTTCAATGAAGGATGTAAAGTATTTGAAATTAAAGTAAAAAGTTGGCAACAAATTTTTGACAACTTTGGAACTTTTACTTTCATAAACAATACATGCATGACACAGCGTTCAGGTACCGTTTATTAACTCAAAGCTCAATGATTGCACATACGTACATACGTACGTACAGAAATTGCAAATTTGCACACCACTAAAATCAATCCACCTTAAAACTTAAGTATTTAATTGTTACCAATCATATTCTAGCTCATCCTGAATCAATCCAAACTGCTGATATAAATATGGGTTGCAAAGCAGTTCATAAACAATACATGCATGACACAGCGTTCAGGTACCGTTTATTAACTCAAAGCTCAATGATTGCACATACGTACATACGTACGTACAGAAAGTGCAAATTTGCACACCACTAAAATCAATCCACCTTAAAACTTAAGTATTTAATTGTTACCAATCATATTCTAGCTCATCCTGAATCAATCCAAACTGCTGATATAAATATGGGTTGCAAAGCAGTTCGCCCCATGGGGTTGTTGTTGCCAGCTAGCTGCTAGCTAGCTACTGTACTGGCCGGGTCTCTCGGCAGGATTAATAAATCAGGTTGAAAGAAACATTAATGTTTGAATAATAAAACTGTTTTCTAAAAAGTACTTCTTTACAACATACCGATCGAACAATTTTTAAAAGACAAAATAGATATTTTTTCTTTTATTTTGAACACCGCATGCTTCTTTAAAAATCTGAAAATTACTTGGTAATCACAAGAAGTTTCGATACGGATAGCTGTTGCAAGGCAAGTTGAGACTAGTCTCGGAAAAATGCGCAGTGCACCTCGTTAGCTGTAATGCGTGCCAGAACGAACCCAAACAAAGACGTGATCGTAACAAGAAAAAAATCATTAAAAACTACGAGAGCACAATTGGAAAGACAACTACTCAAAATTATCGTAAGCAGATACATAACTTGGAGGAAGAATACAATAGTTAATTGTCCAAGAAAAGCCACATAAATAGTGATATTTAGGGAGTTACTATACATGTAGGTACAATCATTATCGGAAGGGCCTAGCTGCTGCGATATCCGAATTACACGTGTTTAAATTGAACACGAGGCTAGAAACCAAATAAGGCCCTCTACGGTAAAAAGCAGTAAAACAAAGGATTCGAGTATTTGCAGCAGGCCCCTTGCGATAAAAATGTACCCAGTTACTCCTCGATTATCACAATTTCTGTGGCATTTCTTGGGCGATTATTGTGTTCTTTGTCCAAGTTATGTATCTGATTATGGTAATTTTGAGCAGTAGTTGTCTTTCCAATTGTGCTCTCGTAGTTTTTAATGATTTTTTTCTCGTTACGATCACGTCTTTGTTTGGGTTCGTTCTGGCACGCATTACAGCTAATTACGAGGAGCACTGCGCATTTTTCCGAGACTAGTCTCAACTTGCCTTGCAACAGCTATCCGTATCGAAACTTCTTGTGATTACCAAGTAATTTTCAGCTTTTAAAAAAAAGCATGCGATGTTTAAAATAAGAGATAAATATTTATTTTGTCTTTAAAATATTATATGATCTGTATATTGTACAGAAGAATTTTTTAGAAAGCCGTTTTATTATCCTAACATTCATATTTTTTGACCAGATTTATTCAACCTGCATAAATCAAAATGGCGGCTCGAATGTTGTCTTTCCATTTCTGCCCCAGTTTTTTTACTTTTAGAGGCACGATAATGGCACTAAACATCGCCAATCATGGATGAAAATAATGTCAAATGGAAGAATATACCGATCTGAGCCGAGGTATGCATGTGTTGATTTATTTGATTGATAAAAAAGGTCACTTTTAAGGAACATACTGATGATATGCGCTTTTTATAGAGGCAAGTGACAAATCCTGCGAGCTGATTTCGGGACACCGGGTCCCGATCGGTGCAACGCCGTCGGGACCCGGTTTATGAAAATCCCGACATGACTCAGGCCTAAGCCATATTACCCACACACAAAAAATGAAAAAAGTTGTACAAACTATACTTCTAATTATTTTTATTTATTTATTCATTTTAAATGGTTTATTTCATTAAAAAACATCTTTTTTTTTTTACTCTACAACCCCCCCCCCCCCCCCCTCCTCCTTGAGCCAGGAGTGGGGGCCCATGCCCCCCTGGATCTGCCACTGCTGCCATCTATGATAATTTTGAAAGAGTAATCAGAAAATCCAAATTGATGGCTCAGTGGTAGAGCAGTGGTCTCTTGACCGGAGATCCCGTGTTTGAAACCAAGTTGATGTGGTAGTGCCCTTTGGTAAGGCATTAATCCTCATTACCAAGTCCCTCAGAGAGGACTTACATGTAAATGGTTAGTCCAATGGTTGCTTACTTACAATCACATGCTTTCTTAGTAGGCTGTAAAAGAAACAAACCGACCAACTTACTTCAAGATAATGTCTTATAAACTCTCATATTTTGTTTTATTCTTCAGATGTTCCAATTTTGAGAGAGATGATCATCAAGTTGATGCGTCGTCTAATCAAAAACGTGAATGCCGAAAAATGGGAGAGACATTTAGTCAAGGTAAGAGAGAAAGTAAAGTTTGCTCAGTTTCTATGCATTTTTAGTTTGATTTGAAGTGATTTGAGTTAGATAAAGTGTATTTATTTCTAGTGATGACTGTAATATTGTTTTTTGTTATTGTCTTCAGTTGTTAATCACTTGTCAAGAAATTATAACTTACCTTTGAATCTGGGGGGGGGGGGGGTGTTTCACAAAGACTGGACTTGAACTATGGCAGGCCATTCATGTCACTGGTTGCTCTCACAATTTGTCTCTCTAGGGACGTCACAAATCTACAGAATTTACATTTTTGATAGTTCATTGTTCAAGGGGAAAAATTTACTTACATTGTAAGCTTAAGTTATATTTAAGACTTGGACTTATACTAGATGTAACATGAGAGGGGAAAAAAAAAGAAATTTTGATCTTTCCTTCAATAATGAACTATCAAAAAATGTAAATTCTGTAGCTTTGTGACCTCGATTTATACGTCCTTTGAGAAACCAATGCCAGGAATGGTTAGAGGAACTAGTGGCATGAACTGCCTGCCATAGTTGAAGTCCAACTTAAGTCGATCTTAGTCTTTATGAAACACTCGCCAGGTGTACCGTTGATAGAAATGACAACTTCCTACAGGTTGAACTTCGATATATGAAATGCCTTGCTATCTTTTAAGGTATGTACTAAATTATTGAATGTGCACAATCTTATTTCTCTCCGTATACATGTAGATAAGCCGCTACTATTCAGGAATGGCAGCATGGGAGGTGGACACCCTAGGTTACATGCAGAGTAAAACAGAAACAAAATTAGGTCTCCTAAAGGTAAGATTGTTGTCAATATTTCCCTATTTTCAAAGAAGAAAGAAGATTAATTTCCCTTGAATATGGTTATCAACCTGTACATAAAGACCACCTGCCTATTAAGACCACTTTTCATGTTTCCCTTGTGCAGTTTTTATATACAGGTTTCACGTAATGTAAACAAATAATTCATTGTAGAGAGGACCCAGTTGAGGATATGAACCCAAAGTTATCTCTTTGATTTTTTTTCAACAGTCATTTTTGTTTGTTTGTCTTTCATTATGTAGTGATCAGAATCGAACAGTAATCAATGCAAGTGCATGCATCTGATAAGGCGAGCATTTTTGTGATCACACGATATTTGAAATACAATCTTAAAATCTTAAAATACGATTTTTCATCTTTAAAAAAAAAAAAAAAAAAAAAACCATAAAAACAGCAGAAATCACATAAAAACCGACGGGCCAGTGGTAGTGTCAAGTTTTCGTGAAAATCTGATTTTTCTCTCCAAAATCTGATTTTTTTAGGATACTCAGTCTGTTTTTTTGTGCCAAGAGGTTGGCATCTCTGCAGGTATACAGAAATTGTAAATCCAATCTCTACGATGAAAATGTAAATGCAAGATTCCCCTTGTGGTTTTCAACAGTTTCTATGCGATAGCCAATTTGACGAGCCAAAGTCCAAGTTCAGGCTGGCTGTGAATGAGATAGAGCCAGAGACCATGAGGATACAGCCAATCGGAAGGGATAAGATGGGACTCGTCTACTGGTTTCAAAAGGTATGTCAGAGCTGCTAACTATTACGTTTTTCTAGGAATTATTCTGTTTTTTTCCTCCAAATTATTATTTTTTACATTTTTTTTTTTACATACCACACGTCAAACAACTGCCTGAAATGTTGTTTTGATCACAAATTCAAATAGAAAGATAAGGTTAAACATGCTTGAAACATACTGGAATAGGCAAATATTCTCAAAAAGGATGAAACGCAGATAATACAAAAATAACAAAAAAAAAATATGTACTTGTATTAGGCGCCACGGATTTATTCAACTGGCATTCGGAATGCATTCGGAATGTCCTTGTTAATCTTTCTGGAATGTATCTGGAATGACCCCATTCTAGCCACATTCTCAAAAAATCGATGCGACCTGCGCCTATTGTCTAGAGAACAAAGGGGCATTCCAGAATGCGCACATTCTGGAATGCATTCTGGAATGCGCCTTTGTTCTCTAGACAAAAGGCGCAAATCGCATCGACTTTTTGAGAATTGGGCGATTAAAAAGCATGCCCGAGACGCTGGCGATTAATCAGAATTGCGTGATTTCAAATGCCTGCCAAAGTGACTACAGCGCGGCGCACAACAGGCTATAACATTCGTTCTCTCAACTTCTGATTTTCTGAAGTTGATAACAGCGGAAATACGTTGTCTCCTAATTGAAGGGAAAAAATATCTTGGAATTACGTTTCCATTTTCCAATAAAAAAAGAGTTACGATCGCTTTATTTCTTAACCGTTAAAATGAATTTTGACGCTACGAGCTTGTTTTAATACAAGTATTTTCCTGCTCGAAAAAAGATTGCATTTATATAAAATAAATTGTTTGTGTTTTCAAATTTCTGCCGACATAGTGTTGGAATATGAATAAGTATCATATTTATATAGACAGCGCGGAGCACTTTTAGAAGGAGTAAGAGCTATTTTTATTTATCTTTTTAAACAAGGTATAACATTCGTTCTCTCAACTTCTGATTTTCTGAAATTGATAACAACGGAAACACGTTGTCTCCTAATTGAAGGAAAAAATTATCTTGGTATTACGTTTCCATTTTCCCATAAAAAAGTTGCGGCCGCTTTATTTCTTCCCCGGTAAAATGAATTTTGACGCTACGAACGAGTTCTAATACAAGTATTTTCCCGCTCGAAAAAGATTACATTTATATAAAATAACTTGTTTGTCTGTTCAAATTTCTGCCGACATAGTGTTGGAATATAGACAGCGCGGAGCACTTTTAGAAGGAGTAAGAGCTATTTTTATTTATCTTTTTAAACAAGGTATAACATTCGTTCTCTCAACTTCTGATTTTCTGAAGTTGATAACAGCGGAAACACGATGTCTCCTAATTGAAGGAAAAAATTATCTTGGTATTACGTTTCCATTTTCCCATAAAAAAGTTGCGGCCGCTTTATTTCTTCCCTGGTTAAATGAATTTTGGCGCTACGAACGAGTTCTAATACAAGTATTTTCCCGCTCGAAAAAGATTACATTTATATAAAATAACTTGTTTGTCTTTTCAAATTTCTGCCGACATAGTGTTGGAATATATATAAGTATCAGTTTATATAGACAGCGCGGAGCACTTTTAGAAGGAGTAAGAGCTATTTTTATTTATCTTTTTAAACAAGGTATAACATTCGTTCTCTCAACTTCTGATTTTCTGAAGTTGATAACAGCGGAAACACGTTGTCTCCTAATTGAAGCAAAAAATTATCTTGGTATTACGTTTCCATTTTCCCATAAAAAAATTGCGGCCGCTTTATTTCTTCCCCGGTAAAATGAATTTTGACGCTACGAACGAGTTCTAATACAAGTATTTTCCCGCTCGAAAAAGATTACATTTATATAAAATAACATGTTTGTCTTTTCAAATTTCTGCCGACATAGAGGCTGTTCACACCGGCAGAGATAGCGCGCGCTAGACCGCGCTATCTCTGCGGTGTGGAAGGTACAACGTCGTTTCGGTCCGCCCAACAGCGAGCCACGGCGAGCCAAAACGGCGTGCCACTGGAGCACCTCTTGGGGGTGGTCCACGAGAGATAGCGCCGTCCAGCGCGCGCTAGAAAAAAGGGGGTGCTACGATAGACCGCGCTATCTCATTGCGGTGTGAACAGCCTCATAGTGTTGGAATGTGAATAAGTATCAGTTTATATAGACAGCGCGGAGCACTTTTAGAAGGAGTAAGAGCTATTTTTATTTATCTTTTTAAACAAGGTATAACATTCGTTCTCTCAACTTCTGATTTTCTGAAGTTGATAACAACGGAAACACGTCGTCTCCTAATTGAAGGAAAAAATTATCTTGGTATTACGTTTCCATTTTCCCATAAAAAAGTTGCGGCCCCTTTATTTCTTCCCCGGTAAAATGAATTTTGACGCTACGAACGAGTTCTAATACAAGTATTTTCCCGCTCGAAAAAGATTACATTTATATAAAATAAATTGTTTGTATTTTCAAATTCTTTAAACTCGGTCAAACTATCATCAATCTCTTTCTCTCTCTTTTGTTGTTGTTGCCATTTTGCTTTCGTTCAAATCAACTGCGTGTCAAGTAAATTACACTACCCGTTCAATAAATGCAAGGGAAAAGATTTAACGGTGGAGGCAAAGGACGTATTTTACTCAGTGGGAACATCATAATTATTCTGTATTAACATCGACTTCCATTACGACTGGTTCCTAGGAAACCAAAAAATATCGATGGACGATGCTCCACCCCCCCCCCCCTTCCCCGAAAGATTGAATGGAATATGAAACATCTGAGACTTGGCATTTATAAATTGTACTTAATTAAAATAAATGGGCAATCCAACCCTGTGGTGGAAATTTGCTTTAAAGGAAAGCAAAACAAATCAGGGGAAAACATTCATAAAAGTTTGAAAAACGATCCGATAAACAAGATCAGATAACAAAACAAAGGCCTTTGCGGGTTGTGAAAACAGCCATTAAATAACCGACCCCTGACTTGGTAATTCTTCTCCCCTGTAATTACCAGTGTCGGAACTCTGACAATACAGTTTTCATGTTATCAACTTGATCAGTTTAGCGAATCATTCATGTATGGACCTCCTCTATTATGAAACGCTTATCTCAGCTGCCTGGACCGGATCCCACAATAAGAGGAACAAACGAATGTAAAGGTGTAACTACTCTGGAAGATTACCGTGTTGAAAGAAGAGGATGTAGGCCCAAACGTAGGTCAAGCTACATGACAATACAAACAACCACTGTTTATGTACCTTTACGAGGGCATGTAACCATTTTAGAGCAGGTTTGAGTTATAGGTATAGCCACGAATATGAGAATTTTCCTGGGCAAATATGCTACCATTGTTAAAGGGGGAAAAAAAGCAAGGCAACATAAAAAAACAAACAAGTTTTCTGGCAATAAAGAAAAGCGAGTGCAAGATGAAGAAATTAATGTCTATTATCATTACTATTCTATTACAATATTGTAAGCATCATCATCGCCATCATCATCATCATCATCATTTCATGTATACATGCCATCTACAGAACTGATCATGAGAAGATTAACAAAGTTTTATTGACAGGATAGGTTGAACGAGAACACAGATGGAGACGAAGACAAATAAATTGAATTCTCACGAGGGATAACCAAAACAAGTCTAGCTGTTCAATGGTTATCCTGATAAATGGGGTTTGTGTGTCATTTTATTCCATAAAATATATCTAGGCAATAGTGGTAAGATTGTAATATGGTAAGGCACACGACAAATGAATATTTCTAATTATGAGAAACAAAGTCGAAAGTATTCAAAGTAAATATTATTTTTGTTTTCGAGAATAAAACAATGTTCATTTCAAAATGCATAAGTTCCCCAAATAGTCCTTTATTTGATTTGCACATTTGAAAGAAAGGGCATTTAGTGTAGATCATGGCATAATGTTGGTCAGAATATAGTTACAAAATGTGTCGAAAACCCGTGTAAAACGAAGGCTTAGGCCTATTATTTATGGCTCGGTTGATAATCGGCCGAGCTTTAGCACACGACAATCATAGACAATGGGGGAATGAATGGAGGTATCGACCGATCTTACGCAATTTGTATCGTGAGTGTATTGAAAAGGAAAGACGTGAAGCTTCAGCAAAATAAGACGGCAATTTCCCTCAAAAAATAACGGACCTTATTTTTCGTATTGATGAACATTACTTATATCTTTAGAAATAAAAAAAAGTCTGAACTTTCATTTTTATATTTACAAAAAGAATCACGAAATTGACTGAATGAGGCGCAATGAAAGTAGAAAGCACCGCCAAATTTTCCATTACTTGCGATCTAACCGAAATCGCTCGAGAACCCCGTATTTCTTTATAGGGGCACATTACGGTGCGGGATCAGTCTAAAGGCCGATATTTTGTTATGCTATTAATATTATGTGCCATTTTTAGATACATGTATTCATATTACCGGACGTCTCGTAGTTTCACGGTTCAGACCTAGTGTTATCCATTACGACTGTCAATTTAAGTTCACGAGATAGGAACCAAACAAATATCAATGGATGATGCTCTTACCCCCCCCCCCCCCCCCCCCCCCCCACCTCCCACCTCCCCACCTCCTTCCCCCGACCACGAAAGATTGGTGGGGATTTGAAAGTTGGATTGATGACTGTATCTTAGGAATGTTGTAATCAACACCCAAGTTCGAACAGACTGCGATATTTATTGTTAAGTCGCCTCTGTTCTGAGAGCGCCGACATGTGGCGGGAATGTCATAATAAACCTGTCATTATTTGAATGTCGTTTTGCGACTGGTCAATGGTGAGGAGCAATTATTTACGATGACAAAAACATTTGTGTATTACAAAATAATCCAACATTTTAGGATTGCAATACCTTTAATCTCTCTCTCTCTCTCTCGATAATAATAAATCCATCTCTATCTCGAATCAACACCGTCTCCTTCTTATCTAATATGAGGCGTCATGTCAATCAACACCAAAGTTTAAAACGCGCGTATATTTGACATTGTTAAGCGCCTTTGTTCTGAGAGCGCCGACATGCTTATGGCGGGAATGTCAAAATCTGTCATTATTGGTATGTGGTTGTTGCGCACGTGTCATGTTGTTGTCCACATGCCATGTTGGCGTGAGATAACATTGTTAAATTATTAGAGCATACGGACTATTTAGATTGGAAATAAGAAATAAGAAATCTTTTTACTTCTCATATATATAAAAAAAAAAAAGACTAAAATCAGATTTCACCACCTCATATGTCAACATTCACCATCTCTTGCATCCTCTTTCTTTCCCTCGTTCTCTCCAATTCCCCTCTCACTCAGTTATCATCTCTCCCCCACTCTCTACTGATCTATATATGACCTTCTCTTTTTTTGTTTTGGAATAAATAAGCACACCCTCTACAGTTTTTATGAAATTCCGTAAAGAAATATGATATAAGTCATATTTTATTTATTATTGAAGAAGAAAAAAAAGAGATAGAATTAAAAAATTAGAGAGGGAAGATGAGGGAGGTGATGAAAAAAAGGGGGGGGTAGGATAGTGTGCGCTAAACAAACATGATACGCAACATATAAGCACAGACCACAAACAAAATTATGTCCGTCTCGGTTTGGGAATAAGATTATTCGAAACAACATACTTCATAGGTTTACATTAAAGCATGTGCTTTCCTTCATGCGCAGACTCGTGGAGGGGGGGGGGGGAGCAACGGGGCCAGGCCGCTTCCTCCCTGGCCACCAAAAAAAGACGGACCGCCCCATCCCTGCCCCCCAAAAAGTTTAAAAATAAGATGGTAACCACAAATATCCACTCTCGCTTTTTATCTATAACAAGGATAACATGATAACGGAATAGGGGCAGTGATGAGAGAGAGAGAGAGAAGCGAAAGCAATTAAATATCGAGATTCTGATATGTCTATTGATCTTTTTGTGGGTACGATGAAAAGGCACGAATGAAGTAGAAAGTTGGATTGATGACTGTATCTTGGAAATGTTGTAATCAACACACAAGTTCCAACAGACCGCGATATTTACGATTGTTACGCCTCTGTTCTGAAAGCGCCGACATGTGGAGGGAATGTCATAATAAATCTGTCATTATTTGAATGTCGTTGTTGCAACCGTGGTCAATGGTGAGGAGCACTTATTTCCGATGACAAAAACATTTGTGTATGACAACATACTGTAATCCAACATTTTAGAATTGTTACAGGCACACAGCCAATTTACACCTGTAATCTCTCTCTCTCTCTCTCGATAATAATAATAAATCCAGATCTCGAATGAACACTGTCTCCTTCTTATCTAAAATGAGGGGTCATGTCAATCAACACCAAAGTTTAAAACACGCGTACATTGTTACGCGTCTATATTCTGAGAGCGCCGACATAGTAGTGGCGGGAATGTCATAATAAATCTGTCATTATTTTATTTATAAATAAGCACACCCTCTACAATTTTATGAAATTCCGTAAGTCGTATTTTATTTATAATTGAAGAAAAAAAAACACACACACACACACACACACAAAAAATCATTATTTATAAGAGAAGGAATTTAAAAAATAGAGAGGGTAGATGAGGTAAGTGATGTAACAAATTAAAAAAAATGATACGCAACATAAGTACAGACCACAAAGAAAATTATGTCTGTCTCGGTTTAGGAATAAGATTATATGAAACAGCATACTTCATAGGTTTTCATTAAAGAATGTGCTTTCCTTCATGCGCAGACTCATGGAGGGGGGGGGGGGCAACGGGGCCAGGCTGCTTCCTCCCTGGCCAAAAAAAAAAAGACGGACCCCCCCCCCCCCCCCCCCCCCCCCATCCCTGCCCCCCAAAAAGTTTTAAAATAAGATGGTACAAATGTAATCACCACAAATATCCACTCTCGCTTTTTATCTAAATGTATCATTTCATTAGTCCTCCGATCTTTCAACACCCACCATCTCTTGCATCCTCTTTCTTCCTCTCATTTTGATCATTCAGATTCATCCGCATTTTCATGCAAAATATTTTCTTCATTTTTTTCTCAATCTTTCTTCTACTCTTTTTACCATCTTTAATGAGGCATCGTGTCAATCAACACCAACGTTTCAAAACACCGCGTATATTTGACACTGTTACGCGCCTTTGTTCTGAGAGCGCCGACTCAGGACATATTTGTGGCGGCCTGGCGGGAATGTCATAATAAATCTGTCTTCATTCTTTCTCAATCTTTCTTCTACTCTTTTCACCATCTTTAATAAGCTGAAGAAAAGGAAGAAAATCAATTACAATATCACCGACGCTTGAGAAATAAATAGTGAGAGAAAGACAGCTAGAAGCGAAAACAATTAAATATCGCTGATGTTACCGGAGTTTATGACAAAAATTAAGCCGTCGGAAAGAAATCAAAGTAAGTCCATTATCACCTGCGCTCGAGAAATGCAAAGAGCGACCGATCGCGGGAGAGACAGAAGCGAAACCAATTAAATATCTGTTGATTTCTATCAATTCTTATGGTGCATTCTATATCGAAACTCTTCCGGCACGCAATATCAAGAAGGTAGTTGCTGCCGATCGATCTCGCCTTTGTTTGGATGGCCTATTCATGGAGCATTCCAGAATGCACCCACAATGCGCCAATTAAGTCGTTAAGTACCGCATTCTAGGTACATTCTAGGTACATTCTGGAATGCGGATTAACAGAACAATAGATTCTGAATAGGGCATTCTACATGCATTCCGAATGCCAGTTGAATAAATCCGTGGCGCCTAAATAAACTATAGGTCCTAATATGGAGAAAAAAACAGCATGAGGAATGGACATTTCTGCATTGGAAGTGTGTCACTCGTTGTAAGTTTCATTTTAATGAATTCCTTTTTCCTGCCATCATGGTTCCTTTTTTGGGTTGCACAAGGTTGGCAGCTCTGCTTTCTTGGTTGGAAGTATGCATTCTAATTTAAATGTCACTTCAATACCGTCTTGATGCCGACTCAATGCAGAGAAATGCAGCAGGAAATTTTGAATGTGTCAACATTTTCTCAGACTTTTACATTTGTGGATCCGTTTCCTATAAACCGCATGGGAAAAGCAGTGTAGCTTTATCGATGTCACTTTGGTTCCGATTCAAATCATGCATTCCCAGATCAAAGTCGGCTCGTTTCTCCAGTTTTCACATCAAAGTGGAAATGCATGGGCTCAACCCATTGGTGTGACCTAGGCATTACATTTCATGTTATCCAAAGGCTTAAACAGTTATAGTAATGTTCTTTTGTGGAAATATAAGACAGAATAAAATCATCAATTGCAAAAAATAGACAGAAAATTTAAGCAGAGAGAGAGAGAGAGAAAGAGAGGGGAGTGGCAGTGAGAGAGAGAGAGAAAAAGGGAGAGAGCAAACTTTCTTTTTCACACACCAAAGCATTAAAATATGTTGATTACCGGCTGCAAGCTGGTGAATTATTACCCTTTGAATCACATCAATATGCACATCATTTACAAAGTACCCAGGACAAGCTGCTTCTAAATATACTTCACACAAAAGCAAAAGTAACTCTTGGAGATTGCCCATTAATACGCTGCTCCAAAGCTTTGGAATACCCTTCGACTAGGCATAAGAAAAGCCTGATATGTTGCTGTCTTCAAAGTTTTGCAGAAGACGCACTTGTTTTTAGGACCTTTTGAAAAGTTGTTTATTGTGTGTCTGTAAAGAAGCACTGTTAGGAGTTTTTATTTAATAAAGTATATTCATATAGTAGCTGTGCTATATAAATTGATCTAATTATTATTTGATTATTATTGTCACTTATTTAGGATCATGATGCTAACATCAGAGTGTACAGAGAAGAACAAGATGATTTAGACAACTCTTCCTGGCAGATGGTCTCACAGTAAGTCTTGTCAGAGCTCATAAATACTCACTTGATTCTTTGCCTTTCATTCTTGCAATATCTATAAATTTTTGTTTGTATGTACAGTGAAACCTGTATATAAAGACCACTCAACGGAAACATGAAAAGTGATCTTTATAATCAGGTGGTCTGTATGTTTAGATTCCTTAAGTACATATTTCAATGAGAAACCTTATTGATGAAATGAAAAATGGGGTCTTTAATAGACAGGTGGTCTTTCTATAAAGGTGGTTGCTAAAGCAGGTTTGACTAAAACAATGACAAAAAAATAAAACTGTTTAAAATTATGCTCCGGTGAAAGTTAAAAAAACTGAAAACCTGTTCCATTGACAATCTGCTTCTTAACATATCGAGAATGAGCTTCTTGAAGAAAATTGATTTTTGTTCACAGGTCTACGATATAGAGTTATACCTGCTTTAGCAACCACCTATTTTTATAAAGACCACATTTCTTTGTTTAACTTGAAATTTCCTTTTCCCACTAAAGAAACCTGCATGTAAAGGCCTCCTGCCCATACAGAGGACCCCTTTTCACATCCCTTGAGTGGTGTTTATAGACAAGTTTCACTAAAGACCTTTATATTAAGAGCACTTATCTAGTCCACCTGGCTTTAGTGGTCTTTATATACAGGTTTCACTGTATAAAGACCTGTCTAGTAACACTTATCTAGTCTCTGTTGAGGGGTCTTTATATACAGGTTTCACTGTAAAGACCTCTATATAAACAACATTTGTCCAGTCTCCCAGGCTTTAGTGGTCTTTATATACAGGTTTCACTGTAATTTGAATATTCTAATTTCCCAGGGACCGAGATGATCTGGCAGGGCTTCTTGCTGTACTGAAGAAAGGCACAAACAAACTCACCTCGTTAGAACTCAAGACAGATGACTCGGAGTCGACCACGACGTCCGTCACCAACGACGAGGACACTGAGCTTGACATCAAGGAAGAAAGTAAGACATCTAGGGGTTTCAAATACTTGAGTGGAGACGCGAAAGTTGTGGGTTCAATCCCCGAAAAGTGACTCGATGTCCTTACACAAAATGTAGGATGCGAAAATCGTTGTAGTTTACTCAGCATTGTGAGTGTCTGTAAAATGGTGCCTGGCTGAAACGCTCCCTACGGAGTGGAGAATGTCCAAGCCTGAATCCGATGACTGGGGTAATAACATTTCTGTAAAGCGCTGAGAAATATTGCATATGTATTGAGGGCTGTATGACCCAGAACATTATTATCATTGCTAATTCTCTAAAGAATACAAATGGGGGACCGACATTTGCTTTGGCAACTTTAGGGTTGTACGAGATTTACTCAAGTGACAGTTTGATCTATGTCAGTTGCTCCATGTCAATTTCGTTCATCAACAGAATTCTTTATTTCAACCCCTTACCTACATAGCAACACTGTACTTAATCATAATCCTTGCCCTTAACTTAAAACTCAATTGCAATCCTGAGCCTTGCCCTGTATCTATGAACAAAGTAAAGCCACCTCTCTGAAATTGTTATGTTGCTATATTGTGTTTTCACTTTTAAAGGTCGTAGCTTTGGATGTGACAGAGAAAAAAATGTTATAACATTAAGGACACAGCACCAAATCTGTCAAAAGTTATTATATCCATGTACTTGTAAGGACAAATGTCATTTAAATTCTTACAAATATACAATCTTTGCACAGTATAATGATATTTAAAAACTCCTTTTACCTTTTGGGCTGGGCTGGGCTGGGCTGGCCAGAAAATATATGTTTTCATGCTAGACTCGGTAACTTTGCCTCAGATTCTGAAACAAAATCCTGGATTTAGCTCATGCTGCAATCATAGTTATAAACCTTTATGTCATTCAGAAACCCCATGACTTTTACAAGCCGATCGCTTGTCTGATTATTAAGATATTTATGATTGGAAAATCGGAATTCAATTTTCACTTTCCTAATGGTTTTTATAATAATACAGTCTATTAGGGGAAAATGAGTATGGTAATACCGGTCACTCAAAGATTTTTTTACTTTTTTGAGGCACTTCATGATCATTTTGAAGCGCAATTCGTTTAGGGCTTCAATATTAAACCATACCACAGACACTGATAACACTTAGGGCCATGCATCTCAGATTTACCTTTGTTAAACGAAGCCTTTAAGCAAGTCTTCTGTATTCTCTTTTACAGTTGCCAAGCTTCGCCTGAAGGTGTCATTCAGGCAAGAAACGGACTCCGAAGGTGTGAAACTTGAAACCACGATGCAGGCTGAAGTGATGAAACCAGAAGGGACTGTGAAATCAGAGACATTAGCAGTGAAAGAGGAGCAAATGGATACCACCGATGGAGAGAAGGAATATATTGATGATAAAGGAGTGAAAGAAGAACCAATGGAATCTTGTGATTTAAAGGAGAATTTGTCTAAACTGAAAACAGAAATGGAAACAGAAAGTTCTGTTCAGAAAGATGACTGTGTTGCTTTGAAATTAGAAGAAGCTACCAAGATCAAATCTGAAGAGGGGATGGTTGACAGGGAAGGTTTGGTTGATGTGAAAAAAGAGGAGTTGGGAGTGAAACAGGAAGTACCACCCTGCAGAAGAGGATCAGTGATTATGAAGGTAGGGGACGGTGTCAAAGGTTACAAGCCGGTTTCAACTCCATCAGGGAGTGAAGCATCAGTCATGAAGGATGATAAAGAGGATGTGGATGTGAAGGCCATTGCAGGAGAGAGCGAGTCTAAGGAATCAAACAAATCAACAGATCCTTCTGAGAAGGTGCTAGAAAGGGCACCTGGTAAAGGCAATAGCAGCAAGGAGGAGAAGGAGAAATCAAAAGACATTGTAAGCGATGAGAGGACAAAAGAAGATCAAGATGGTCAACAGGGTAGACCTGAGGGCCAGCCAACCTCTGTTGTAGTGCCTGAGGAAGTCTCTGAAAGGGCACCCAGACCAGCGTCTGCACCCGAACTGACCGTGACACCGCCTAAGACCCTTGCAGGGGAACCGATGGCTTCCTCATCCACTTCATCTCTGATCCCCAGCCAGGCATCACCAAGGGCCAGAACGCCCACCACTAGCCTGTTCATGAGACCGTGGGAGACTGCACCAGCTCAGCCGGAGAAAGAAACGGAAGAGGTGGAGGGGGAGGGAACGTCAGTTGGAGTAGATTCTGGTCGGAAAGATGGTCAGATGCCAGCACAGTCTAAAGGAGGATTAGAAGGGAAAGGTAGCGTGGCCAAGCAAACGCAATTACAAGAAGATGAAGGATGTAAGGCCATGGAGGCTAAAGACAGTGACTCCCAGAGTATTCCCGAGGTTAGGAAATTGGTGGATGTCCCAAAACCCAAAGAGGACAACCCAGCATTAGAAAAGTCAGTTCAAGAAAAAGAGGCTACAGAAAAGGAGGAAGACAGATCAGCCAGAGCAGAACCCTTGGAAAATACAAACATGTCGGTTACACAAGAGAAAGGACAGGAAACAGAAGTCAAAGATGTTGTGAATAAGAACGAAGTGTCAAAAGATAAATCAGGGCCCGATAGGGACGCCAAAGTAGGCAAAGGTGTTGACTTGCAAGAGGAGGATTCCAAGAAGAGTCCTGCTGAAGCAGGTGTGGAGAGATCAGAAGGTGAAGGATCAAGGAAAAGGGATGGTATGAAAGAGAAGGAGAAGAGGAAAGAAGCAGAGGAGGAAGATGGTAAAGTTGCCACGAGTGAAGAAGATGAGGATCTCTTGAAGGGAGACGGTAAGGTGTCGGGTGTAGAGCAGCATGATGAGAGTGATGGAAAGACCAAGTGCGCAGAAGAAACTGATCCAAAAGACCAATCAGACGGGAAGGAGAAGACTAGAGAGGAGAAGGAGGAAGGTTCCAAAGTGGAGGAGGACGTGACAGCAGACAGGCCCGCATCAAAGGAGATGGAAGAGCTGAGTGAAGAAGGAGCAAAGAGGGAAACGGAGAGCACTGAGAAGAGAGATGAAGAAGAAAAGGAGGATGTTACAAAGAAGGATGACGGTGTTGAGAAGGACAAAACAGAAGCGGAGGAAGCCGTCCGGCCTCTGCGTAAAGGGTCTCGTCCTCTCAGACCAAGAAGAGGCAAACAACAGGAGGAGCAACCGGCGGAGACGAAGAAACCCAAACCAGCCCCAAAGAAAAGAGGAAGACCAAAAAAGAAAGTTGAAGTTTCAAGTCAAGATGAGAAGACAAGCCAGGATGAAGGTTTTAGCCAGGAGGATGAGGAAGAGAAGGAAAGCAAAAAGAAAAGCATTTCCAAAGAACTAATGGAAGATGAGGAAGAAGACGAAGAGGACGATGAGGAAGAAGAAGAAGAAAGTGATGACGATGACAACGACGATGACTACGGAAGGAAGAAAATTCAAAAAAAGAAAGGGGTGCGTACGGCGAAGAAGAAACGCAAGAAGAAAAGACTACGGTACACTCCCAAGAGGAAAGCGTCGCAGAAAGCCGTCAATAAGATAGTTGAAATGGAGAAAGATGAGGACGAATTACCAGCGAAGAGCAGTTATGCAGGAAAGAACAAACTGAAGAAGGCTGATGATAGTGACTGGATCTCTGAAGAGAATGATGACACCCCCTGCTGTAAATGTGGACTGTACAACCATCCCCGATGGGTAATTATTAATATCATACCACCCATTGATTTTTCGTTATTATAATTCATTGACTTAGATTGTTAATCTATCATTAGGTATATTTTATTTTACGAAAAGGACCCCGTCTTACAAAGAGTGACGATTGATGCAAATCAATCCCAAGTCCTCCAATTAATCGCAAGTTTGCAGTCTCTTATCTCTTTTGTACATTGATATCAACTCTTTGTCAGACGGGGCCCTTGTCTCTTGAGGTAATTTTGAAGGCCGTTATTTAGAAAATTCAAAATGATTTGCTTGACTTTAATACTGCAGACCTATTAAGTCACTTTGGCATCGTTTCACAAACCCATTATAAGTACAAGTTTGCCAACATGCCATCAAAAAGCGGGTCAATGTTACTACATGTGTTTTAATAGCTTGTTGGCCATCTATACACTTATGAATGTGTATGAAACAATGCCCCTGTAAATGCATATTTAATAATTATCAGAGAATTTTATGAAATGTCCTTCAACAACCAACATGGCCAGTAAAGAAATCAAATGGAATTGTCATTCAATATCTTTTTTTTCATTCAATTTCATTTATTCAATCCAAGATTCTCTTGTGTGATAAATGCGACTCTGGTTTTCATACGGCTTGCCTACGACCACCGCTAATGGCCATCCCAGACGGCAACTGGTTCTGCCCAAAGTGTGAACATGTGAGTACAAGACTGACCCATAGTATAGACAAGGGGAGGGGGAAGGGAGGGGGAAGGGAAAGGGGAAGGGGAGAAGGACTCTGTTTTCATATGGTTTGTCTACGACCACCGCTCATGGCTATCCCAGACGGCAACTGGTTCTGCCCAAAGTGTGAACATGTGAGTACAAAAATGACCCATTGCATAGAACAAGAGGGAGGGGGAAGGGAGGGGGAAAGGAAGAGTTATGTTAGGCTTGTCAGGTTTGTTTTCTCTGTGGTAAATTTTGTCTCTGGTAGCATTCATGTGGGAGCATGGTTTACTGGTTTATATAGTTTCATTCAAGTTTCCATCTTAGTCATATTATTATGAGGAGGAGGAGGGGGTGGAGGAAGAGGAGGAAGAAGATGACGATGATGATGAAGATTATAAGGATAAGAATGATGAGGAGGAGGGGAAGGAGGAGGATGAGAAGGGGAAGGAGGGTGGTGTTTCCAGTGAAACGGAAGGGACATGCTTACACTCAGTGAGGTTTAAATCATAGGTCTGGGATAGATCAAAACCCAAGATCTCATGATCTTTGATTCAACCGGCAGATGCTCTACCGACTTAGAAAATTGCCTCCACTCCCTATACTCTATTTTCATCCATTCTATCCATGAAATACACATTGTTTGTTGATTGAGAAGAAAAATCATTCTTTATTCTGTTCTGTTCACTCTGCAGGAGGAACTGATAGTCAATCTGCAAGCAAAGCTGGAAGATCTCGATGGTGACCTCAAAAAGAAGGACAGACTAGCTAGAAGGTAAAAGAAGTTTTGATGAAAATGAGCCCAATTTGTCTAATTAGCATAGAGTTCATGTATCCTTTTTTAGAGAGGTGACTTGAAAGCCTTACACAGTGATGGCAAGACTGACATTGTTAAGAAAATGGATTGTGATCATGTGAACAAGTCCAGTGAACTGTTGCAAAAAAAATCTCACAACAAATTTTGTTGAATAGATATATTTCTAATAAGCTGCAAAAGCTACATATATACATATTAAAGGCATCGTTTAACAATGTTTAATCTGAGATGCATGGCCCTACGTGTTATCAGTGTCTGTGATATGGTGTAATATTGAAACCATTAGAAAATGGTGCTTCACAATGATCATGAAGTGCCTTAAAAAAGTATAAAAAATCTTTGAGTGAACGGTTTTACCATACTCATTTTCCTCAGTAGACTGTAGTGTAATAAAAACTGTTAGGAAAACAAAAAATGAAATTTAGATTTCCAATCATAAATATCTTGATAATCAGACAGGTGATCTGCTTGTAAAAGTCATGGGATTCCTGACTGACCTTAAGGTTTATAATTATGATTGCAGCATGAGCTAAATCCAGGATTTTGTTTCAGAATCTGAGGCAATGTTACCCAGTCACTTTGAGCGCAGGCGAGCCCAAACTAGCCATGTAGTTGCCCCTTTGAATAATGTTATGTTTTATCATTTTAAAAGCTATTGCTATTATCTAGCTCATATATATTTGTTCCTGAAGCTGATATTATTATTATTATAATTATTATGATGCCTGTTTATTTCCTGCCCTTTAATCATCATTTGTTCTCTTGCTTTTATATTTCACCTGCAGGGATGAAAGAAAGCTGAAATATAAATACACTGATGTGTGTGCCGTCAATATATTGCCAGAGGTATGTATTAAAGGATGTTAAATCTGAGATGCACGGCCCTACGTGTTATCAGTGTCTGTCATATGGTGTAATATTGAAGCCTTAAACAAATCACGCTTCAAAATGATCAAGAAGTGCCTCAAAAAAGTAAAAATCTTTGAGTGACCGGTTTTACCATACTCGTTTTCTCCAATAGACTGTCATGTTATGAAAACCGTTTGACAAACGGTTTTCAAATTTGTAATTCCAATCCTAAATATTTTGATAATCAGACAAGACGATCGGCTTGTAAAAGTCATGGGGTTCCTGACTGACCTAAAGGTTTATAATTATGATTGCAGCATGAGCTAAATCCAGGATTTTTTTTCAGAATCTGAGACAAAGTTTACCGGATCCCTTTAAAGGGCAGTCCAACCCTTGTAATGAGTTGATTTGTATGAGAGCAAAAAAATAACAAACAGAATGGCAACAGTTTGAAATGAATCGGATCAATATTAAGGAAGTTATGAATGTTTGAAATATGAGATCACTAAGTCCATGCGAATCTCAAATTGGTAGTTCGGTCGATGGATTGTGATGCAGGACGTGGATAACTCTCCCATTTGCATGTACAAAAATATCATTAATTTCTGTTCTTCCTCCCTTGGGGCACTACTCAAAATATATCATAGATAGCAAAATTATTATAGGTCCTCTAAAAAGAATAGACCATCCTGAGCAATAAATATTTGTATTTTTTAAATTTTAGTCATTATATATGTTGGAACTGTTAAGTACTACATCACTTTTTTTTTATTTGATTTGATTTCTGCATTTTTTCCAAATATAATATAACTGAATAACAAAGAACATATAAATGTAAGGTATAATTCAACATATAAATTCTTCATGTCAAAATGTTTTTTTTTACATAATATATGTACATATAATAAGAAACTTAATATTTCCATAACATATCATGAATTTAAAGTATTATCCAAACTATTCTGTTGGAAAAGTGCAGGAGACCGCAATCGTAAGCAAAGCTTGACAAGGATGGCGGCCTCAATCTTCCCGCCTCGCTCAGTACAACAAAATTGACATTGACATTACTGCTTCAGCCAATTTAAAGTGCCCATAGGTACAGTGATAACAACTTTCAAAAATTCATAACTTTCTTATGATTAGACAATTATCCCTAGTTTAGGCCCTAGTCTCATTGTACATAACTAGCTTATACTTGATTTTGTATATGTAATCTCTTGCAACAGGACACAACGGTAGTCGAAAAGAAGAAGCGATCACGGCGCAATGATTATGAAGAAGAAGAAGACGAAGAGGAGGAGGTTGAATACGAGGATCAACGCAACCACAGATCCCACAGCTCGCGATCACGTCGATCACAGGGTTCGCGGTCGCGCCGATCACAGGGCTCACGCCGTCGACGATCGCGAAGCTCACGACATCATCGAGATCGGCGAAGTAGACCTCGCCGATCTCAGAGAGACTTTGTGGTGCCCGATTTCGAAGACGATTACGAGGTCGTGAGTCGGAGGTCGCAGAGGTCGCGTAAGACCATTGATTACAGCTTCAATGACTTTGACTCAGCTATCAAGACGGCCATCAATGACGAGGTGGAGGAGCATAAAAAAGGTTAGATTCTCGATTTTCAACAAAATTATTGGGTCTTGGATGGAAATAATAGAGTACCGAAGCTGTGACATCATAAAAATCTATTTTTAGAATTTCTCAATTTTTACTTAATTTTCCGAAAGAGCATCAAAAATAATGTCCGAATGTCGAAAATCGATTTAATACCGGTAAGGTAAGTATTGGCTGAGATATGACGATCTGAATAAATAGATTTCCTATAGGAACTCAGTGTTATATTGCTCTGGCTCTGGCTCGTTATGTTATTAACCAGAGCAAAATAACACTCAGTTCCTATAGGAAATTTATTTATTCAGATGGTCATATCTCAGCCAATACTCAACATATTCAATTTATTTTTGACTTTTGGACATTATTTTGTATGCTCTTTCTGAAAATGAAGTAAAAATTGTGAAATTCTAGAAACAATTTTTTGATGACGTCACACTTCATCACTCTATTAAGGTTCTAATATAACAAAATGGATTGTACCATCTTGATCAATTTATTATGATATCACTGGTCTGAACAGTTCACTTGCTATTGTTAGTGTTAGCAATTTGTACCAGGACTTAGGCAATGCATTCTATTTATATCTTCCTTTCTTAACAAAAAAATTGAGAAAAAAACCCTTGTGTTGTATGGGGAATTTCACGTAGTGTAATATTACAAATAGGAGATGCAAAACTAGGTTTGGTTTAAACCTAGGTAGTGAATCATGGCACACTAGTTCACAGCACTGCACAAAAGTATAGAAATAATCTACTGGTACCCAGAAGGCTGTACAAGCACTGGAAGAAGAACTGTATGTCATTATCACTAACCACCATTACTCCTATGATTGTCATCATCATCATTGACACCATCAATCATCACTATCATCATCATCAATATCATCATCACCACCATCATCATCATCACCATCATCATCATCACCATCATCATCATCATCACCATCATCATCAATATCATCATCACCACCATCATCATCATCACCATCATCATCATCACCATCATCATCATCATCTTCATCATCAATTATCATCATCAACAACACCATCGACATCATCATCATCAAAATCACTATCATCACAATCACTACCACTACCGTAATCATCATCACCATTATCATCGTCACTAACACAATCATCACCATTATCACCATCATCATCACCATCATCATCATCATCATCACCACCACCACCACAATCATCACCATCACCATCATCATCATCTTCATCATCAATTATCATCATCATCAACATTATCACAATCACTACCATCATCATCATCTTCACAATCACTACCACAATCACTACCACTACCATCATCACTGCCGTCACTACTATCTCTCTGTTTTCTTCTCCTAGCAGCGGTGGACCAAATCAAGTCCCGCTGGGGGGTGAGTCGAGGGAAGGACATGTCAACCATCATGGGAGACGAAGTTGACGAGGAGGAGGAGCAGGAGGGGGAGGAGACGGGGGAGAAGAGAGCCGAGGAGGTGGACGGAGAAGCTGAAGAGGGGAAGAGGCGGGACAGGAAAGGGAAGAAGAAGAGACGGCTCAACGATCTGGACGGGTCTAGCGAGGACGAGAACAGTGAAGACTTCAAGGTGGACAGGTAAAGGCATAACTCAACTTCCTTGAAAATAGATCATTCATATGATAATATGAATGAACTCTTCCTCAGCCCAAAGGAATCCCTCACATCCGGCTCCAGCGAGACTTGGCCTTCCTGGCTAAGCCTCAACCGCCTAAGAACTGGCTATGGACAATGCAGAGTCCTAATGCAGAGATGGGGTCTAGGAGACGAACAAACGGCTTGTGAATGCAGCCAGGAACAGACAATGGAACACCTGCTAGTCTGCCCACTCCTGGCAGAGCCATGTACCCGAGATGACCTGGAAGCCGTGAATTGCAGTGCCAAAGCCTGTGTGGACCACTGGACGGGACTTGTGTAGTGACTCGATAAGAAGATATGATAATAATGTTAATAATGATAATGAAGGCTTCTTATTACAGAGTACCAAAAAAAAAGTGACTCATATTTTTCCAATAATGGGGGACCAATGTCAGTGGTACTAGTAGATGGGGAATATTTGTACACAAAAAAAATGATACCAAATTTGCCGAAATAGGTTGAGTATTGCTTTTTCTGGAATTTTTGTGATTCAATGTTGAAGACATTCACTAACACTGCTCCTCACAATAAAAACATTTCGTTGTGTATTTTCAGAGATGGTATTAGCATAAGCATTGGGCAAGCAGTAATAAACGCAAGATTAAACACAACATAACATTCCACACACATTTTGTTTTTTTCCTTGACAAGAGTAGTCGGCCTTTATCAAAAAATTAGTTTTTGGTGTTGCCTGATCATCTTTTATGGCTGTCTTAATGAAAACCCGAAAGAGAAAAACAGAAATGAGACAAGAGAAAAGCAAGATTGAGTGTAGGAATGCATTACCCGTCGCTATCAGACTTCTCAACTTCACTTCCCTTCCTCACCTTATCTTCCCTTCCGCAGTGAGAATGAGAGTGAGTCGGCTGAAGATGGCAGTAATTTCTCTGAAGCGAGTGAGGACAGCTTCTTGACATCGAGACGTCGCGCATCAAGACGAAAGGCACCCTCGAAGAGGAGCCTTCGCTACGCTGGCATGCCGCGAAGAAAGAGTGAGAGGGGGAGGAAGAGGGTGAGATACTACAGCTCAGCGGAAGATGATGAAGGCAGCTATTACTCCGGAAGCTCAGGTGGCAGTTACACCGGTAAGTATTGGGAATAGAATGACGATTATTGTGGGAGAACCACAATGATATTGTATCAATGGAAAGCTGAATGAATGTAGTATAATTGATATTATTGTATTCTATGGCTTATAAGCTTTCCGTTCATATAATTCATCCATTTCATTTATCACTTCCAACAGGAAATCAAGAACAAAGCATCAACAGATCTTAGAACAATCTAAGATAATAGTTGCCATGTTTCACTTTAATTTCCTTATTGCTATCATTAAAGATAAACTTGAGTTCTTGTTAAAAAAAAGAATTCTCACAGAATCAAACAAAACTTACACGGAATGTTCAAGATTACAAATAAATGTCATTTGCCAAACAATTTTGGTAGAAAATGTATACTGGCTGAGTAATGAGCATAGAAAGGAAAGGAAATCAAGGTAAGTAGGCCTGGCACCATTTGTGTAGTCCCATATACATCTTTCTGTGTACAGTGCTTGTTACTTTACCAAGACTGGGCCAAATTTATTATGATTTGGATGAACCTTGCAGTACACACCAATACTTACATGCTACATGATCAATTTTTCTGATCCATTCCACACCTTTTCTTTCACAATTCAATCGCATGACCAGAACTCAACTTTATCTTTAATGTTTATTATCTTTAACAGGGAGTGATTCTGAGGATGATGAGGGGACCTCTGGAGGAAGACGGAAAGCCGCGGCCAAGGTCATCTCCTACAGAGAATACTCCGACAGCGACGAGGGGAGATTGAAGAAGAGGAAGCAGGCGGCCAGGACCCCGACGCCTTCTCCGTCGTCATCTTCCGAGGTCGAGGATTACACCCAACGAAAAAGGAAATTCCGCATCGATAGTGATGAGGAGGAGGAGGAGGAGGAGGAGGGAGAGGAGAAGACAAAATCGAAGAGAAGGATTGAAAGTGACAGTGAGGATAGTGATATTGGAAGGAGGAAAAAGAAGAAGAATAGCATCGATCTCCAGCGATCTTCTCTGCGGAAGCTATCCACAAGGATCGACTATAAGAAAATGGCGGGGGAGAGCACAGAATCGGACGAAAATGATAGTAAGAGTGAACGGGATCAGGACTCAAACAAGGAGAATGAGGATGAATCTGGCGACGAAAGCAGTGATGAGGCTGTTAGCCAGAAAGTGAGGACTACCAAACAACTCCCCCATTCGCAAATGGGACAATCTTACATTCCAACCACTGTCAATGGGGGTGCTAGTACAGGAGGCCTTCACGACGGGGCTGCTTCACCGGGGGAGAGGGATGCTCATGGTGGCGCAATCGGAGGGACTGTAAATGGAGAAGGCGAGGAGGAGGACGACCTTTTACAGGTCACCGACCTGATCGACTATGTGACACAAGACATTTAAGGTCAAAGGTGAAAGACTGATCTTTCTATCTGTGAGGAATTATCTGTATATAGGTATTTTGCGGGATATATTAATGTAATTTTGTTTTGTGTTTTATGTCAGATTGTAATTACGTTGTCTGTCAATCATGTTAGCTTTTAATCGTGAAACAAAATTGCCTCAGATAATAGAAGATGCAAAAAACGATACTGCCAAATAATGGTCTTCAATCATTTAAACACTGATATAATCTTAGTCTGTCTTGTATCTGAATTGCCAAAGTATTGTAAATCACTACTAAATTTCATTGGTCAACAGTAATCCTGATGCATATTATCTGACCGGCTCACAGCCAAGCATTTGATTAGGATGCATCTATCCATTTTTATAATAGTTCCGAACAAACTACTGTTAAATCATCATGCACATTCAAATCAACAAATCATGTGTAAATGCAAAACGAAAAAGTAAAAGAAATGTACTTTTCCATTTGTGATAGATGATATATTCCTTGCCTACATTTGAGTACATGAATGGTTTAAATAGCATTACAATTTTTTAATGAAAATTAAAGCCTCCATATATGCTTCTAAATTGTATTATGGTTTAATAATTAGTCATGAAAAAAGTTGTGATTAATGGTCGGTCTGCCATGTGCTTTCTGATCATCTTCTTTTGTTGGAGCTATTAGGACATTAAATTGTTATAAGTATTATTAAGGTGATAGATTTTGTTTAATGGTTTGTTTTACCTGACTGCTAAGAAAACGTGAAAACTCTTGTAAATAAGCAACCAGAGGACCGCTGGCTGTAAGTCCTCTGTGAGGGACTTGGTAATGAGGATTAATGCCTTACCAAAGGGCACTAGCGCAATAGTTGGTTTCGACAACTCATCTAACATTGAGCCATGGTGCATCCCAGTATGATAATGAAGAGAAGTTTTAAATATTCATTGTTGAAACAGACTTTCTTTTTGTTTTATTTATAGCAGTGCTTTCAACCACGCAAGTATATGTACAGCTCATTGATGGTTAAAAATGTGAGAAATCTCTTGAATAAATGCTGCAGATCTTTGCATCTAGAAATGTAGATTAGATGTGCTTCCATCCCTTGAATAGGATGTAAAAAATGAAGGTCCTCTGTGTGTAATGATGAGTCAAACCCATACTCTATGCATTAATTAGTAATGATTGAATATCGTTGTAGAAGCCTAGCCTTGTCAATATTTGTTTTTCTTGCAATGCGCATCTCTATGGGTCTCTGTTACATACAATCTAATTGCAGTAATTAAAGGTTTAACAATGAGCTACCACTTCTACAATACTGCTTGAACAAATACTTTTATGGCTTATGGGTCTCTTTTACATAAAATCTAGTAGCAGTATTTAAAGGGAATGAGCTACAATGTACCGGTACTACATTTCTACACTATTGCATTTAAACTATTACCGGTACTGGTACTTTTCTGTCCAGATATGTCAAGGGATGACGGGCACAGACATTTTTTCAGCAAGTTTGTATTTTTGCGATAGTTAACACAGGTTATTTGCAATATTTGATAACACGTAGAAACATATGCATGGATCATGTACAACTTAGAACCTTTCAATACAGCACGTTTTTCTTGTAACATGCATCTCCATGATTCTGATACGAAAAATGAAAATGTTCTGCTGTATCAAAAAGGGTAACTGTGAGCTACGCAATTTCTTTAATACTGTAGATGTGCTGTGGTGTAGTGGATAAGTCACCTAACTGTAGATCAGAAGATATGGGGTTCGCTCAGCACTGGTGTTCGTTGGCAAGACTTTAAGCTCATTTGGGTAACCTTTAATTTCTGATTCGTCTTGGTACCTGCTTTCCTTGCCCATCCATTGTTCATTACTTATAATGTACAAGCTTTTGTATCAAGATCACAAAGAATTTTTGTTTAAATCAACCTACAGCTAATGTCATTTCAATAGTGTTGTTCATTACCTTTTGTAACGTGGGCACATGTACAAGGTTTTTGTAACAGATCGCAAAAATTGATTGAGGTCCATGACCTCCTGTTAGATATAAACATGACAATGATATGTTATTTGAGGTGGTTTTATTCATTAAAGGCACACTGTCCTACTTGTAGCTACTTGCTCCCTCTATATAGAAAACTTCCCCAATCGGTGCCTGTTGGTCCCCCATGATCCTCTTTTTCTTATGTTAAATGAGTGCTGAGTTAATGAGATAGCCACCTGTCACAGTGACCTCGTTGGCTCGCTGTGTGGTCTAATCCCTTCTAGCTGCAGTAGTAACGCCTACCTTTAATAAGCATTCATTCAAAATAGCAGCCAAAGGCTGAAACAAATTGGATTCACAAAAGATTAAAAACTACATTAAAATGCAATACATTGTAATTGGTTAAATAAGATACACAAATATGCACAGTAATATGCATATAAACAATAACGTTGCACAAATTAAAGTCATCAAGGAAATGGAAAAAGACAGAAATGAAAAGGACAGACGAAGAAACAGGTTGAAATGAAGAAGAGGGAGAAAAGGCATGCTTGGATAAACATAAACAACTGTTTTGTAATCATAACATGATATTCATAGGCCAATTTTGATACAATCGGGTTTTGAATTTGCTCTTGAGTTGAGTTCTTGAGAGCCTTTGTGATCGTGCTGTGCAGAAAAAAGGCAATTTTTATAAGAAATACACCCTTTCACATCTGTATTTAATTGATGTATCTCTTCCATATGTTTGGCGGTTTACTTTTGATAATGGGTCAAACGCCTAAATAGAAAGAGCCAGATGAGAATGCAGGTCATGTGCATTGCATGTTGCTGTGGTATTCTCTCATCAAGATGATCGGTTTAAGCAGAAGCACACGATTATCATTTGTTATTGTATGATCGCATTTTGGGTTCGATAGTGTCAATTATCCCATTAGGATGTTTGTTTTGATTAAGCCTTTAAATCAACTTTCTGAGAACCAACAGGAAAACGCTCCTTCCTGTTATATTGGAATAAAGGCCACAACAATGGAAGGAATGTAGTTAATTTAGGAGTTCCTTTACATGCAAAGTCGAAAAGGGCAATAACTTGGTGTTAAGATCAAATGTGGTAACAAGATCACGTAGTGTTATTGCTTTAGCTACCCGTTAAATCTATTTCGAAAGATGAAGCGTAAGATTTGCACCTTAGGACATCTGCCCCCTGGTTCGGTGCAAACAGAAAGTGGTGTAGAAATATACATGTAATGTATACCCAGGCAGTATCTCATGAAATCATCAAAAGTACAAGTTAATAAAATTTCAACTGAAACGCTAGAGGTGTCGTAGTCCAATAGTTTGAATCACTTGACTGGAAATGCTAGGGACATTGGTTCAAACCCCGGCAGGCAGTTATATCCTTGCTTCTCTCTACCCAGGTGTTAAATGGGTACCTGGTAGGATGCGTATGTCATTTTGGTTGGATTAGCATGTTAAAGGTGACTAGCTGGAATGCTCCCCAGGGAGTGGAGAGCGTTCACTATAATGTGCAGCATAGTAATTGAATCCAGTGATGGAGGTAATAATATACTGTACTGACTTTTGTCACGTCATGTGAAAATGCTTTAAGAAACAGGTATTGTTATTATCAAAATGCATGTTTAAAGTCGAGACACATTTCTATGGGATGTCGAAGAACTTGAACTTTTGATGGTTTCATGAAACAGTGCAAGGGAAACAGAAATAGAAAGTAAGTAATCAAGTCTTCGTGATGGAAAGTCCATTTTGTCAGCCAAGGTACATGTTCCCTAGTGTTGAAGGTGCATTGCAATAGCAAATGAAACAAACGAACAAGTGTATTGGAAAAGAAACACTCTATGAGATACATATTGGTAGAAAACCTTTTAAGTTTTCCCTACTTGTCATCCAGTTATGAAAACTTGTCATCCATAGTTTTGAAAACTTAGATGATCAAGATTTAGATTTGGGTTTTGTTGCTTTGGATCTCATGTTATACATCCTCACTGTTTAATTTTGATTTTATATTTTAAATTTCTTGTTGAATTGTTTCTTGAATCAAGATCAGCTATTATATTGCATTCCTGTATTTTGTTATTTTGTTTTGTTTTATTAAGTTTCCTTTCGTCATCCCATTTATGCATTGTATTCTCTCCTAATTATTATTATTTTTTTAATAGAGTCTTATTTTCACCAAAATTGGTAATGTACATTTATATCCTCAATGATTGTATTTTTCAATTTCAAATTGATTTTGAAATAAGTAGCATATTGACCTTATTTAGGTGAAAGATTTGCAACTCAAAGTATTGGCTGTGCATTGTTCATGCATCTAGCAGGCTTTTTATTGATGTTGTTTTAAGGGGAAATCCAACCAAAGTGTATTTGCATGAAAACAGACAAAAAGAGAAACAGAAAGGTGAAAGTTTGAATTAAATTGGACAAATGATAGGAGAGATATAAATGTTTGAAATATGAGATCCCAAAACGTATGCGAATCTCAGATTGGCAGTTGGTCAGTAGATTGTGACTTAAACATGGACAACTCAACTGAGAGCTGTGGTTTTTATTGAAGATAATTTCCATTAAGTTTTTGTGAGTTTGTTTTTATTTTAATGGTTCAAACAATTGATCTACTGCAGGATAAACGATCCAGAATGAATTATAGCCATGTTCTCTCTCCACATACGATTCCCATACCAGAACTCAAGATTAGCTTTAAAAGATTCATATCTTTCGTATTGTTTGTGAACTTTCGTTCAGAGTTTCACCTGTCTGCTTCTCTGTCCTTCGACCTTCTGTAAGTCTAAGAGCAGTTCTCTATAAAGGTTGGATTTTACTTTAATTGTGATTTATTTTCACTCTTTGATGTACATATTGTAAATGAACCAGCTTTGTACAAAAAATTGCAGTAAAACGTGGCTTTCATTTTTGTTCTGAGAAACAAAATGACTAGTGAAAGGAGCCATTAAAATGTACATGTATTATGTATATTTATGCATTCAAAATTATTGTTGTCTGTGTCGTTTGTGGTACTTAAGTATTTTTCTTCTACGTGTGTGTAGTAGTATTAGTAACCATACCATGTTTCTGAAAGGATGGTATTTCATCTCCCCATCATTCTCTCTCTCTCTCTCTCTCCCTAGGTCCTTCTGCTATTTACGTCTGTCCATCTTCCCTCTCTCCCTACTCTCTCCTTCTCTATCTCTGTCTCTCTCACTTTCTCTGTCTCTCTCAGTCTTTTACACTTTTAGCCCAATATGTCTCACTCTGTTCTTCCCTCCCTACGTTAAATCCACTATATTTCCCTTTTCTCTCTCTCTCTCTCTCTCTCTCTCTCTGTATGCTCCCTTTTTAAAATAACTTATTTGTATGCTCCAATTTATCTTGGTTAATATATTCTAATCTGTCTATCAGTCTATCTCTCTACCATTCTAATTGTCTATTAGTTCGTCTGTCGATCTGTTCATCCACTACTTACCTTAATCGTGACTGAAGGCAACATGAAAATTGTCCTGTATTGAATCGAAACAATTAATAAATTCATCTGCAAGAACTAATTAGTGTAGGAATACAAACCCTCACGCCATTTACGGTCATCTTCACAATTAAACCTCGTGTCTACTTCGGTGTCAACTCTGTCTTAAAGTCATCCCTTTTTTTTTGCAAAGCTTCTGCTGAACTTTGGAACAAACTACCTTTACATGTCAAAAACTGTCAGACTGTCAACCAATTCAAAACATAATTTGATTCGAATGGTCAACAAGCTGACGCACTTCCACTGCTTAATGTCTAGTTGATGCAATGTTTATTTGAATAGTTTCTATTTCATTTCAATTTGTTTATAATTATCTTTAACTGTCCATACAGTGTCCACTATTCGCGCACTGTGCTTATGAAAAACGTCAACATATCTGACAATGTATGGACAACAATAAACGTGATATTTAGGGTAAAGATATGCTTATAAACATGCAATAATGATGATGATAATAATAATAATAATAATAATAATACTTATTGATGTTAATAATAACAATACTAATAATATTAATAATAATAATACATGATAATGAATACAAAAAATAATTATAATAATGATAACAGTAAAAATTAAAAAAACTAATGATAATAATGATATTGATCAAAACAATGATAATAGTAAATGAAGTAATAATAATGTTGATACAAATAATAATGATCACGAATGCAATATAAAGCGCGTGTTTCTGGCACCATAATTAGCGAAGAGTATGATCTATGCTAACAATACCTAAATTTAGTTGCGTTTCATGCCATAAATACGATTCGTTATTATTTCACAATACCTCAACATTTGGGTGTTTTCTTTTTCGACCAGCCTTTTCATTGACAAACCACTGAATAACAAACAAGTAGGCCTAAATGATCTCTAAACTAAAAGTAGAATGGAATGGAATTGAACGACAATAACTACGACTAAATGGAAATAAATTATCGTTGATTAAATAAATTTTCCGTCCACGCTCCTCAAATTCAGTGGCCCATTTATTCTGTAACCTTGTACTTAGGAAAGGAGATTGTGTTTATTTATCGGTCAAATAAAATTTTCCATCTGTGCTCCATTGACATTTCATTTCCTAATTTGCATTGTGAGCATAGCTAGTAGATACAAACGCATTCTCTTTAATGCTATCATTATTTTTGTAATTAGATTATCCAAAAACTCTGTGGAAAGAACATTTCCCATACGATGCGGTAGGGTGGGGGCGGGGGTGCAGCTCCCCTGATTATTTTGAACGAAATATCTATATATTTGGCAACCGTCATATCCCGGCAGCAAGATGCTAGAATAACGTTATTTTCGATTATGCGGCTATTGCTTGAATACTTCGTATGTGGTGTATTTTTCATGACGAAATAACATTTTTACCAAAACAAGGTATACTTATTTCTAAACGTTAAAAACTTAAAAATACATGTACATAATAAAGGGGAAAAGGGCTCTTGTCAGTTATTCTAAATCTTTTAAAGGAAATGTATATGCCAGTTCTCTACCCTTTTTGTGTCTCTCAGAGCCCCTCCACTCTGCCCATAAACTCCGAGTGACGCAAATTGAATTTTACAAGTATTGCTTTCTGCAACAACAAAAAACAAAATACATCGTCCAGTACATTGTCTTTATTAAGAGTTGCGATTAATCCAGTTAATTCGAAAATCCTCCGATCAATCTCAGACCTACATATTCCCATCTCTCTGGTACACAGTGGCATCTCTATGGGTGCAGGAGGCACTTCCATTTGAAGATTTAACAAAAGTGGGAGGGCACAAAAACGGTAAAAGAGAGAAAAGGAAAGGACAGACGCATAAATCAAAGCTCATCAAAGCTCCTTATTTCTTCATGATAATTTTTATGTAGACTGTAGGAAGTTTTCAAATAAACAGACACACATGAAACAGCTTTCATAATGATAGATCATAGATATATGTAATTTTCAAGCCGCATAAAGACTCCTCAAATCTCCTCATTTCTTCATGATATATTATGTAGACTTTTTAGGATGTTTTCAGAAAAGGGTGGATACTTTCTTGTCAAGTTTTGAATGGGGTATATATTTTATGGATTCTGTAGACGTCTAGATTTTAAGCTACATTTCAACCTGTGATTGTTTTGTTACAACTGTATGCATACATTTACAAAATGTCTAAACTGACTCAGTGAATCCATCATTTTCAAATGAATTTGAAACAAAAAGGGTTATGGAAAATTTAAGGGACCATATGGTATTCAATGTCACAAAATGAATTTTCAGATTGGATTCCGAAGGTCATATTATGAAAGTCTATTCTGACTCGGTGAATCAATCATTTTGAAATGGAATTGAGAAAAAAGGGTTATGGAATATATAAGGGACCATACGGTATTTAATGTCACAAACTGAATATTCTGATTGGATTCCGAAGGACATATGAAAGTCATTATCATGCACTATCACGCATATTATCAATTAATCTTCCGAATTTGAAATTGCCTTTCTCCGGGACCGAGAGTAGGTTACCAGTCCAAATATAAACTTCAGCATCCCAAGAGCTGTTTCATATTATCAGAGCAGTGGCTACCTATACCTAAACACCCCATCATCATGATCTGTGCGTTGAGTCTCGTGCTTGTTTTGGCAGTCTTACAGGGTGGTAATGGACTCACCGACGATGAGAAATCACAAATCCTGGCTAAACATAACGAGTTCCGTAGTGAAGTACAACCACCTGCTGCAAACATGTTAGCTCTGGTAAGTTTTTATATATACGATACTTGCTGATCTTGCAACACCTGCACTTGCTCTTGCGAAACTGGCTCCATGTCAATTTCCTACACTGACCGAATTCGTTTTCGGCCGCTGCCTCCTTTTTTTTTCTTTCACTATTTACTATTAAAAGTCACACACAAAAAATCCACACAAAAAAGCCATCAAAAGTATTTTTTAAACAGCCTGTGATATACATTTTGTTTGAATAACTTCTAAAGTGATACAAATCATTGTTTTGTCATACATTGCATCAGCATACTCACATAGCACAATATATGTGAATAAATAGGCTTGGCCAGCTATAATTAGCATGGCAGCCGTCTTGGGAAAAATTGCAAAATAGTAAATAGTAAATAGTAATGCCCTGCCTCCTCCTTATGTTTAAATGTCCGGACGAGAAACACATTATTTATTTTTTTATTTGGCCTTGTACCTAACCCTAACCATTTTCAAGATTTGCGGAGAGAGGCACAAACAAATTTGTTAAAATTGATAATAATGATAATAATAATAACTAGACTTTAATTCGTCACTTAGACGAATTAGGTGATACGTATTGGTTTACATAACGAAGAATGCATTACACGATATCATATTATTTTATAAAATGCTCCTCACATAATGATATATCCATATGTCAGGTTTCAATTGCTGTCATTTATGATTTAAGGGCGTAGGTCCCCTATTTGATAAGCATAGTAGCATACACATGCTTTAGCAGTCACACAAAACACACATTGTCAAATTATTATTCAATAAAATCTGAGAATGTCTACTATTGTCTAGATCTATTATTTTTAAATTATTTTAAAAATAATTCCATAAATCGGGGTAAAACAAAAATATTCCAACTATATGAGCGTCAGTATATATTGTTTATGTTGTTTGTATATGTACGTCACTCGCCAGTGGAGGACAAATTTCTTTATTTTTTAAAAATCAGACAATAAATTATCTTGAATCTTGAATCTTGAATGTCCCAATTGCAGGCCAAAAAATAAAAAGGTTAGTTTTGAAGATTTTTTAATTTTTGAAATAACCGGGTCTGGAGTAAAGACTACGCGCTATACAGATGCTTTATTACAGGGTTTTAGTTTTGAACAAATTCGACAAAATATCCCTTCAAATTTATTACATTTGTGGGTAAAGTCATTATTACATTTGTGGGTGATTCAAAATTATTACATTTGTGGGTGAAAATTATTACATTTGTGGGTGAAAATTATTACATTTGTGGGTAAAGTGTTATTACATTTGTGGGTGTTATTACATTTGTGGGCGTTATTACATTTGTGGGTGTAACGGGAAGGGGGGGGGGCTTGAGAATGTCTTAAGGTGGGAAAATAACGACTATTAGTTGTCGAATCGACTTAAGAGCTTAGAGCCAGTAAGTAATAGTCTGATTTTCAGACCATTGTACCGAATGGTCATACGTTTTATGCTGCGCAAAGATTCAATCAGTTTAATTTTGGCCATTACAAGAAGTGGGTTATTGATGTAGGCAAATGCTCACGTACCCTTTACAGCTCATTTTATGTATGTTGTTACCAAAGAAGAAAAAAGCCAGTCAGTTACTCAATAGTGTCTGACAGTGAAGTCTAGCAAGTAAAAGGGTTTCCTTTCATAATTTGAATATTACGACACTGCTAACGTCTAAATTCCACAGATAGGACATGCATGACATATGTATTATTCCTGCAAAGTTCTACAGAATCGGCATGTAGGGTAGGTGCAGGGATTGGAGACCGTAGGGAATTGGAGACCACCAAGTTTGAACCCATCACTGTCTGTCCGTGTTGGCTCCAATATTGCTATAGCGCCATTTGTGACCTTTAGCAACACTAGTGCATATATCTAATTCTTTTCGAAGACTACAATGCGTTCTTTCTCCGAGAAAATTGACCAAGATAACCAATTTTGATCGTAACATTTTGCTCTGATATAAAATCACAATTTCCACTGAATGTTGTGGTGTATGCAGATATTTAGGGGTGGCTCTTAAAAAGTAGTTTTAAAAGGAAGTTTATGAAGTGTGCCAACCATCACAGAAAACTTATGGTCATTGTGTGTTGTGAATGGATGTTTCAATGCACATTATGAATGGTGTCTGATCAGAAGTGTGTGTAGGCGACACCATGTCCAAGATGGGTTCGTTGGTTGTGAAATCATATTGCTCCGGTTGTCTCATTTTCGCTCGCTGGATCATTGCCAGCACAAACGTATCTAGTTCGCCGTCACTACCAAACTAGAATGTTCCACTATATATGTTGCAGGGTGTATATGCCATTGGGTATGATGTGTGAACCGGGTGTGCGTAAATGGTGTGTTGGGGAGGGGAAGTGAGAGTGTCCATGTGTGTGGTAATTGTATGTGTGTCAACAATTAAAGACTTATACATGACAGATGGCTAATCATAAATATACATTGACGAGTAAACTGTGTACATCACAGTTCACAGATAAATGTGCCTTGAACGTATATAGCAGACGGCAATCGGCAATCAGACGACAAGTGTCGTCTGATCCGCCGATTGCCGTCTGCTATATGCGTTCAAGTCTTGATAGTGATTTTGTATGTGAGATTGCTTTGCTAAATATAAAATACAAGAACCTTGTCCATATCTTTAAACTATCATTGATATCTGATAATTAAACAGTTGGTAAAATAAACCTACCAAACTACATAATACAATGAAATACTTGACTGAAAGTAGGGGAGTTTGATGTGGTGCATAGTTGCACCCCTCTGTTAATAATCGAATAGTCCATGGTGTTCATGAATATTCATGTTTTTGCTTGCCTATACTAAGTGGAAAAATTACGGTGGGGGTTGGCTGAAATGGACATAATGAACAAATCAGAACTGATCTATGATAATTCATGCTTGTTATCCTTCGTGTGCTTGACGTATAACCTTACAATCGCGTAGCAAATTGAGTCAAAAGTTCGACTTGTTGCACATATGTTAAATAGGCAATGGCGAGCTTGCGACCTATTTTGATCAAATTACGGTGGGTGAACTTTCAAAAGTCAATGGGACATGAGGGTTTCAATGAAAGAGCTAGTGATAACGTACGTCGGGGTGGATGTGCTTTTTGTTTTAACAAAAAATGAATTTTAACGATTTTTTGTTGGGTAAAATTCCTTAGGGTAACATGTTAGGCTGCTGGACTCTGTCGATAGGGGGCGTTGTCAAATGAGACTAAACGGAGCTATATGGTCGAGTATGCCGAGGACAGTCAATGACCCGATGCTGGTTGGTTAATTGAAGTTTATTTATTTCACATTTTACATTAAAATAACAGTTTTAATTCTTTTATATTTATTTTTATACAGGCGTATAAGAGTATATTTCACACCAAAACAACAACACAAATCAAATCAAGTACAATCTACGGAAAATAAGTACGAAATTTCGAAATATATAGATGAGACAGACAAGGTAAAAAAGACATCTGAAAATGTGGGGAGCCTAAATAAAAAAAGCATAGCTTGTATGTATCTGAATTTAAAAGGTATTATACGAGGCGAAAACGGAGTAGTATAGTATGAGATTCTAGAGACGTACAAGGAGAGTGAATTTGAGAAGAAAAGAAAAATAGGATAAAGAGTAAAGAAAATAATATAATAATGATAGTTTGGAGAAGGTGAATAAGGGAAGAAAGAAGAAGAAGAGGAAGACGAAAAAGAATTGGAAGAAGAAGAGGCAGAAAAAGAAGAGAAAGCAAATTGATGAAATCAATGGCATTGTAAACTAACATGTACAGAAATATATTGGGCCAAATTGTTTTAAAATCGTTTCACAATTACAATAAGTTCATTGGCTGCATGTATCTCTTTCAAAAAGTGTTTGAACTAACTATAACCATCCCATTTTCATTCAAAGTGTATTTAAAATGTCTTGATTTGTAACTGTCCCTTATTACCTTCACATGTAGGTAATGAGAGACCTTTGGTGATGACGTCATTAATCATTGTTAACTTATTAATCAGTTACATCATGACCACAATTTTGTTACCAAATAAAGAGAAGAAGTTGCCAACTTCATGTATGCCACGATCCATAGAACGAGTCACCTGATAGTGAAGCAGAAGATGATTTTTCCTTACTAAAGTACATTCCTCGTCAAAATGAAGGAACATGAAGATCTGCATGTGTATTTGCTGTAAGATGACATGAACAACACAAGGTTTTAAACATTTTAATTGTATGGTAGGTATTATGAATGTGTGTCTTGATATTATTAAGTTATTACTTTGTCTTTGTCACTCCCCCCCCCCCCCTCGGCCACTCCCTCAGTGTTGACAATGACCTGTCAATAGTTGAATTGACCCATTTTCTGGGGGGGGGGGGGGGTCGGTGACACCATAAGGGTGAGAGAGAAACATTATAAGTTCATTTCCTGTTTATAAAGTGCGCCCTCTATTGAGAAATCATAGTGGTTTTGTGGCCCTTTGGACGCCATATTGGATTTCGTGGTTTCCTGAACCACTGCTTAACGTTCTAACTTATCCTAATGGATTCTATGAGCCCGAAAACCATAGCATAGACACCCCAATTATGTCTCTTAGATGGATAATAAGTGACTTATGAACCTGAACCTTCGATTTTGGTCCACTTTTAGTATGTTATTCCTGAGGTCGAATACTACTAGAAACCGTTAAAAAACCTTTTGTTGCAATTTTTTTGGGGTTGGGGTGTTTTTTCCCGTATATTGACCTGACTATATGAAAAATATTTGTTTATGATTATTCTCATTATGCAAGAGTTTCATCAGGATGGTTGAAATAGCGATTTAAAAGTTCTTTTATCGCAGCTAAAAAGAAAATTTACCTGTAACAGTTTCGATGATTATATAGTTTATTATCATTTTGGAGTGCAATATGTTGAACAATTCTTCTTCACTTCTTATCCCATTTTCATACCTTATTATGTAAGTTTGTGAGAATTCATTCTTTTATATAATTTTGAGCAATGCAACTATGTAATTTTTGTATGTATCAGTCGTTGGACTAATTTGAAAGTAATTTAAAACTAATTTACTTTCAATGAAGCGACATAAATGAAATGCAAAAGTATCCTATAATTGCCTCGTTCTCTGATTATAGCGATGGAGCGAGAAGCTTGCAAATGATGCGCAGTCGCGGGCTAACACGTGCACAACACCGGGAGGCATGAGCGTCGCCATGGTGGACATCACAAGAAGTTTTGTTTCGATTATTGATTTGTGGAATAATGAGAAGGAAAATTATGACTTCAACCTCAACATCTGTTACAGTACCTGTGATCAATACACTCGGGTAAGTTTTAAAGCTCAAAACCTGTTCTAGCCATTGACAATACATACACTTAACAACTGCATTATTCATACCCTTACCAAGTTTGGTCATTATCAAGTTTGTGAGAAGAAAAAAAAAATATCTTCCTTATTTATGTTTCCTGAAAATGTGACAAATTGCAGCTGATATTGCAGCTTATAAGTATTCAACAAAGACCCAAATTCAACCAGTCCGCCTTTCATTCTTCAGTTACGAAAAACACACAAAAACATTAAATCAAAAGTTAGTAATATTATTATTTTTATTATCATTATTATTATCATTATCCTGATATATATGTTTCATTTTTGTACAAACAGATGGTGTGGGCTAGAACTTCTCTTGTTGGATGTGCCTCGGCTGAATGTTTTGAAGGCCAAGAGAAATCATTCGTCTGTATGTACGAATCCTTTTGGAGGTAATTTATTGTCATCATGGCATGATCGCTGTTCTCATTTTTCTCGGGGATATTGACACACACACACACACACATAAAATAAAATAAAATATTATGGAAATTCACCCCTCATGGTTATAGAAATATTTTTTTTTAATTGAATAAAGATCCTCGTGAGTTTCAATTCACTATTACCGTTTTCAATTTATTTCGTCAGATGGTGAATTGAACATTAAAAACAAGCGCAACAAACTGTATACAAAAAAGGAGTACATGACTATGTACTTTGCGTTGAAATGGTACATTGTGTATTGTTACATCATAGTCATAATCATTTCATATTTATCTTTCTCTACTTGTGGAAATATATATCGGAGAGACAGGAGAGATTTTAAGGAATAGAATGATAATTTATCGCCAACACATCAGAAAGAAAAACCCAAAACTTAATATAAAGTAAACATATATCGTAATGTGCAAAATAAAAAAAAATAAACAAAATTGATGCTGAATATACAATTCTATACATTGAGAACAGAAAACGAAACGAGAAGATAAAATCCCTTTTCCCTTCCCCCGAGAAAAAAGTACAATGCATTTTATTAGTAACTTTCAACCACAGCTGAACAAGTTGCAATTAAAAATAGTGAAGAATGATGGGATTATTAAATTAAACTTGTTATTAATGAGTTAAAGTCTTGATATTGAATGGTTCTTTTACTTTCTTCCAGCATTTACAAAAGCATGCGCCCATACGAAAAAGGTTCGCGCTGTACTAATTGCCCCTATAAGCATGGAGTTACATATGGCTGCGAGAATAATCTTTGCACCTGTAAGTATTCAATTCAATTCAATTCAATTCAATTTAATCAAGGTTTATTTAAAGGGAAGTCAACCCTGGGATTGAGTTGGTATTGATAAAAGCAGAAAAATGAGAGAAATAGATTATTGACAATTTGAGCAATATCAGACTAAATTAGAAAATTTATGAATTTTTGAAGGTGTCATCAGTGGGAAACGAATTGGCAACACTATGACGTATCATGCGAGCTCCTCTCCAATTCTCTCTGTACATACATTTCATAAACTTTCATTTTCTTAGTAATTGGTGACAGAATATTAATTGTCATACCGGGGTTGTATAAAGACATATTTGCAATAATTATATTGAGGGTGAATTTATGATTGAAAATTTTCTGAAGGGAAAATATAATTTTTGGAAGTTTTTTGGTACAACCGTGGACCTACTATAATCAGGGAAAATTGGAGGAGAACTCATAATCATTGATTTTTATATAAATATTTTATCAAAATTTACATTTTTCATGATTTAAATGAAGAAAAAAAAAATCTATATATTATCAATATAACTTGGATGCTGGTGTGCGGAAAAAGGATTTTTAGGAGGAAAATTCGAAAATTTATATTATCAATATGAGAAAACAATTAGTGGATAGTGAAGTAATGACGTCACAGATTCATGAGTGAGTTGCCAATTTGTCTTGTGATTTTCAAAGTTGTTCAAGTCATTAAAATTCATAACTTTTTTATTAGTTATCCGATTTTGCTCAAACTTTTTTTTGATTGGTTTGTCTGATTTTTTTTCTGCTTTTATTGAAAGTAAGTTTTTTTTTTAAAGTGGACTTGCCCTTTAATTAGGTCAAGAAAGAAAATCAAATACACATAAGTTTAAGTTTAACATGTTTTCATAATTATTCTCTTTTTAAGCGGATCGCTAATGGCTTGGCAAGGCTGACATGACAACGAGATTGGACTGAACTACCCAACGTCAACACGTTCAAAGGACCTGATTATGTTATAATTTTTCTTCTACTCATCAAACCGCCGTACAAACCGCGACGGGTTTCATTTTTTAAAGGGTAAAACCTGCTGGTTGTGGTTAACTTCAATTAATATATATAGAGGCCTTCTTTTTATTTTTAGTTCGAAATCTTTGTTGGTAATATCTATACTTTTAAAGCGATGTTATATACTGCATTCTATTCAACATTGTCTTGAAGACTACAATGTTGTTTGCAGACATGGGAATTCTGATTTGCTTTCTTAATCTTTACCGTTCATGTCTTTGTAACCATTTTTTGTTTTTATTTGATGCTCTCTCTCTCTCTATTTTACCATTATTTAAGTCTTGAATTTGTATATCATCAATGGATTTCATCGTTGAAAGACATACTTCATTATTATCCCTAGCATATAACTTTATTTCGTTCATTCAATTGTAAACTTATACTTCGTTTAAAATGAGAAGTCTTTTGTCACAGCCCCAAATGTATAAACCAAGTTAAGTCACGTTTCAGGGATTTCAGGGAGGACGTTTCTGAAATCAATAAAAGTGCCCTTGTATATACAATGCGTCCCAGAAAAATCGAAACCGAGAATTATCGATGTTTTACCATAACTTAATCACAACTATAATTAATAAATGACACATATTTGGAGAGCGTAGATCCTCCTCTTTCATTTGATGCAACTCACATGATGCATATGACACGCATGAGTGATTAAAATCATTTTGAAGAGAGGAAACTAAAAAGTCATTTGGCGGACGGTATCTGAATTTCTAAAGGAAAAATCATATTTCTAGAAAGTTCGGTTTCTGCCCTTTCATATGACACCTCAATCAGAAAAATGAGCTAGGAATAACGAAGTTCTGTTCGTGTAAAGTAATGCATGCATTTACGTAATTTCATTAAAATAATTCGTTTTCAATTGCTGCCTGTCGTAGCAACAAGCAGAATTGACAAAATACTTAACTCCGTTTCGTTGACAATCAGCCACACATGAAGTCTTTCGTCTAATGACTTTTTGGTTCCCTCTCTTCAAATTGATTTTAATCACGCATGCGTGAAAGGAAAGAGGAGGATCTCAGCTTTACAAATACGTGTCATTTGTTAAATATAATTATGATAAAACGTCGATAATTCTCTGTTTCGTTCTTTTCCGGGACGCACTGTATATACGCAGCGCATGAGATGGCAATAGAAGGGTCAATTTTACTACTTTGGAAGGTTTTTTTCCGGAGGGGCCAGTATAAATAGGCAATTTGTGCTTAAAAATAGAAATAACAGGATCATCAGAAAGGAGGGGGGGGGGTGTACATAATTCGACTTAGGCAATAGGTCTATTCAAAATCTAGAAGGAAAATGTCTCAAAAGTAGACCTCATAAATTGAGTATACTTTTATTAAAATCGTTTAAGTAACCCACCTTATACATCTGTCAAAGTTTATCATTTGACCTGAATATTCGACTCTCTCTTGAAGGCATTTTTGGTTAAGTTATTTGTAAGCTCAACTTTAATATATTTTGTTGTATCTCTTCTGAATAAAAATCTGGTATTAAAGGGAAACAATTAAATGTCTTTGCATTTTTTATTTGCTCAACTGGGTTTTGATTCATTTTTAAGTAGGCTGAGAGGCAAGGAAATATCCATATTATTCCCCCAAGGAAAGAAAGACCTTGTCAGTAATAAACACGCGTTGTAAAGGTTCGGTATAAAAATGTCAGAGGTAAAAATGCCAGGGGTAGAAAAATGCAAGAACTGACAATTCTACACCATCAATTTCGACAGATACATTTCCATTTTGCCTCCACTTTTCCTTTTCCTAGATCAATTAAAAAATAAACATTCGATGAAGCTAAATTTTCCAACCAAGATCACTGCACTAGATGTTAATTTTTCATTATTTCTTCTTCCCCCTTTTGCTCTGTTCTTGTGAGTTTTTCGACCTTATAAAACCGAATGTTAGTGTCGCTCCATTTTCAAACTACGTCAGGTACGCGGGCCAGATGTGGCCCTCCCATGGGTCAGAGAGGGGGCCCCCTCCCCCATTATTTCAAGTACCCCAAAAGTGCCCGTTTTTACATAGGGAAAGTACCCCTTATACTTTGGCAAGTGCCCCTATTAATTTGTAGAAGTATCCCTTTCCCTTTTTCACCGATGATAAGTTCCCCTTTTATTTTTAAACGAGTCCCTTTTCCTTCCACAAGTTCCCATTTTCCTTTGCAATAAGTGTCTATTTTTCCATTCTCATAAGTACCCCTTTTCACTTTTAATGAGTGCCCCCTTTTAGGCTCTGATAATTGCCCTATTGAAATCTGAGATGTGCCCCTTTTACCTTGACAAGTGCCCCTACCCCTTTTAATAACTAGTCCCTTTTTAACTCGGATAAGCGCACCTTATATTTTCACTTGTGCTCCTTTTTCTAATGATAAGTGCCCCATTTAAAAAAGACCTCCTTCCCCTTCTAATAAATACCCCTTTTCATCTCTGGTAAATGACTCTTTTCAGGTACGAGAAGTTACTCCTTTTCAATTAAGATAAGTGCCCCCTTCACCTTCGATAATTATTGTCCCTAATCAAATCTGAGAGATACTCGTTTTTCTTTGACTAGTGCCCCTTACTCTCCTGATAAGTGCTTTTTTTCATCTCTGATGAGTTTTTTTTTTTTTTTTTTTTTGGGGGGGGGGGGGGGGGGTTTAAACACATTTCAATACCAAAGGGGGTTTAACCCCTCCCCCCTGTGTACGCGCCTGCACGTGACTTTTATCATTAAACTTGAAATCCATTTTACATAGCCCAAGAAAATGTCAGACAAAATCCATTAAACTTTTACTACAAAGCCTGTGCCTAAATTAAAATCTTTAAAAGAACCCACTAATAGGTATAGGTGGGTAATTTATTCGCGTAACTGTGCAATATGTTTACATGTATGTTTGACTTCTCTCCCCCCCCCCCCCTCCCCCCTCTCTCTCTCTTTCTCTCTCACTCTCTCTGTATGCTCCTTTTTTAATGTATAACCCATGGACTTAAATCGGGAAAGATGGGTATTCCCATCAATCCCATGCAACGATATGGATTTCATTTCACAGGCAGGTAAGGTGCATTTTCGGTTTACCCTGTGGAAATTTACGGTGGTGATAACATATTTGGTGCAAGAAAAAGAAATCAAATTAATTGTATTAATTCATATATTTCACGATAGGAGTGGGTGCATGATGTAGGGGAAAATTCAAATAAAAAAAGAGACAAATTACCAGTGACGAATGGGTGGGTGGGTGGGTGGGGGAGGGGAGGGCGCACAACTGGCCTTTGCCAGTAAAACTGAATATTGCATGTTAAATGATACGACTGTGACTTAAGTAAGCCTATAATACACTCAAGAAGTGAATCGCCTAAGCTCGTTTTTTGTTCCCAAAGACACCTTCTTCTTCTTAATTTGTTGTCAGATATTGTTCAAAATGATCCGCGCCCTTTAAAAAAAAGGAGCACTCATTTTTTTCTCCAAATTCGTGAGGAAATATTTAGCGCCGAATCAACGTTGCACAATAACAAAATGTTAAGATTGTCAAGAATTTCTTATTCTTTTATTTTCTTTCCTCCAACTTTTATGTATGTACTCTCCAAAAATACAAAATTCTTTGTACATGTGCGTGACACTCCATCCTCCTACCTACTCGTATAACAGCATTTAACCCCCTCCCCGGCTCCTATCGACTCAACCATTCATGCTTATGATAGTTGGACTCTGCATTTATTTTTATTCTTTGATATACCTCCATACTTTCGATATCTATATGTAATTTTTGTTGTATTTCAGTTGTCATATTTCATATGTAAATCAATTTATTGTTGTTTGAATGTTTTGCGTTCAATTTTCAATACATGCAGAAACATAGCAATCAAATGAGAGGTCGAATAATCTACCACACATTTGATAAAATGGCAACTTCGGCGCTTAAGTTTCTTGACATTCCTTAGGTGTGGTAATCGTGCAACCTTGAACTTCAAGGTTATACCAGCACCGCCCCAACGGCAAAAATGGATAAAATATCCGGTTGGTTTTCCCCATTCATTTATATTCTTGACACGATTTTCACGTCTTCTTGCGGACCTATTGTCCCATGATTGAGTACTATCGCGTATGGACCTTTTTTTTGGGGGGGGGGGCGGGGCGGCTATAGCCCCAAGCCTCCACCCTCCCTCTAAAACCTCTACTGCTCAGGGCCACGTTCACTGTGCCAGGTCAATTATAGACAGGGTGTCCTCATATTATCACCAAAATGAAGAATATGAAACAATAATTTTATTCGGCAGTTCTTGACCCACATGAGATGTCGGACAGTCAAAGCACCCCCCCCCCCCCCCGGAGCAATTTGACACTTTGCTCAAATCATTGTGAACACCCCCCCCCCCCCCCACATCCTCTTAAATTTGTGTCTAAGTTGCTTGAAGGGGAGACAGTAAACGACGTCAAGATGTCTATAAACGGTAGCTCTTCTAATCACGAGTTGGGAATCCCAAACTCATTTATCAGACCAATCAATCGAGCAGCTATCCGCTTTGGAAGTATGATCGGAAAACCGTGTCCTGTACTATAAGGACAATCAATCTTGATATCATAATGGTAATCGTGTACCTTTCGATTTTATTTGTTTTAATCAATCAAAATAAATCTACTCTATAGTAATGGGTACTTACTAACAGTAAGATAGATTTATTTGACACATAAACTTTATTCGCCAATGCCATCACCCCTAACAAATAATGTACATTGCCTGCTTGCTCCGTTCCCTCGCATAATTATTACTGAATTTCCTTGGACATTACTGTTACTAATGACATTAAATAATTGTAATTTACAAAAAAGGAAGAAATGGGAAATAAACACGTGCACGTCACGAAAAGTATTTCTTCTAAACTGATATAGGAAGAATGGAAAGCTGGAAAATTCTCACCAGAAGCTGAGGTGTCAAAAAGTAGATGGACTTTACAGCCCAATTGATATACAGTGAAACCTGCGTTAGTGACCACCTGCATAAAAAAAAATCTTCAAAGACCATATTATTTTGTTTCAATAGAAAATAGTTTCTCATGTAAACGTGTAGTAAAGGAGCCTGTAAATAAAGACCACATACATTATAAAGGCCACTTCCTTGGTTAGTCTTTATAGACAGGTTTCACTGTATCTCCTTCGTCCACTGCCATGGAAAATGCTTTGTGGCTAATTGTTTGTTGCCTTTTTTGTGGAAAATAAATTCGACTTTCATTGACACAAAGACCACAGCTCTAAATACCGAAATCTAATCAATACGAATTCTACGTGGTATCGAATTGTTATACGTATCACGTAAATAACATGAAGGGAAAACAAGAAAATGAAGGAGAAGAACAAGCAAAACAACAACACGAAGAACAACAACAACATTAGCAACAACAACAACAAAACCGTCACCAACAACAACACAAATGACAGTGGCAACTACATCAACAACAAACCACAGCAACGATCAAAGTTTAATAAAAAAAAAAGAGGACATCAACAATATATTGCTGACTGTCCATGTATCTTCTTTATTGATCATCTATTATCTTGGTCACTTGTGATGATGTGGAGTATCTTCTTTCTATACTTTGTTTTCAACATCACTTTTGCCGAGACACAAATTGGAGAGAAGGCCATCCTATGCCAGAAGATAGAAAAGAACAAGTTGCAGTATTTTGGACACATTTTTAGGAGAGGAGGTGACAACCTGGAGAAGATCATTACCCAAGGTCATGTTGAGGGTCAACGAACACATCAGGTAGGCCAAAAGTTCGTTGGGCTAACGGAATAAAAGAGATTAACTCTTTGCCAAGAGTTCAGCCGAATCAAAATCAACATCGGCACCAGATAATCCCCCTTTATGAACTTTGTTTTGCAAGAAGCGTACACCTCAACACCTATAGTCTATCAAAGCATGACGTAATCAATAACATTCATCGATCACATGCATGGTTAACCGCGGGTATTCCCCTATCCCTATGTGTCATCTTTTAACAGTTCATGGGCTGAACCGCTGAAGGATGCGCAAATAAAAGTTCGGGCCACAATATCACTTTGTGTACACAAGTCATGCATAATTGTTCTGAAATACACGAAAGAGAGGTAAAGTGTTGTACCATAACTCAAGGGCAATGTCAGTATCCTATTGTATCTATCCATTGGAACTCTATAAGCACTTGCCATTACTCACATTTATCAAAACATATCGCGTATGTTTCGATTTCTTTATTTTGATTATTAAAGGCCTTGTTTTATTTTGAAACCATGGATACAATATTTAAAGAGTGGCGGCAATAGACCATTTCGTAGTTAGCACAAAATGATCCCAAATATCCACAGATCTTCAATTACTCATGGAGAAGTCCCACTTCGTGTATTTTTAGAACAATCAATGCCAAAGTCATGTATGTGCTTCATTAATATCTTTTGTTTGCCCTGTTGTATCAAGGCCTGAATTGTTTCGAAACCATGGAAACAATGTTTAAAGAGTGGCGGCAATACCCTCTGTCATGAGATTGCTATATACTTCAATTCAATTCAATCCAATTCATTGGTCATTTATGATACACCTATTGCGTAATATCTCGATTTCTGTATTTTTATTAAGGCCTTGTTTTGAAACCATGGATACAAATCATACAATATTTAAAGAGTGTCGGTACTAAAATACCCTCTGGCATGAGATTGCTATATACACCAATTCATTTCAATTCAGTTAAGATTAAATTCAATTGATTGGTCATATACAAAAATAAATATAACACATTTATTGCATATTTTGATTTCTGTATTTTATATAAGACACCTATTGCGTAATATTCCGATTTCTGTATTTTTATTAAGGCCCTATTTTGAAACCATGGATACAATATTCAAAGTGTGAAGATAGCGCACTATGTCAATAAGTTGCCATAGAAACCGATTCAATTCAAATCAATTCATTGGTCATGCACAATAATAAATATAAGACACCTATTGCGTATTTCAATTTCTCTAACCTCATCATCTCGTCATCACGTATATATTTGTGTCTCTTGTTTGTTCTTATTGGTAAATTTATTTTGAAACCATGGATACAATATTCAAAGTGTGACGATAACGCACTATGTCAATAAGTTGCCATAGAAACCGATTCAATTCAAATCAATTCATTGGTCATGCACAATAATAAATATAAGACACCTATTGCGTATTTCAATTTCTCTAACCTCATCATCTCGTCATCACGTATATATTTGTGTCTCTTGTTTGTTCTTATTGGTAAATTTATTTTGAAACCATGGATACAATATTCAAAGTGTGACGATAACGCACTATGTCAATAAGTTGCCATAGAAACCGATTCAATTCAAATCAATTCATTGGTCATGCACAATAATAAATATAAGACACCTATTGCGTATTTCAATTTCTCTAACCTCATCATCTCGTCATCACGTATATATTTGTGTCTCTTGTTTGTTCTTATTGGTAAATTTATTTTGAAACCATGGATACAATATTCAAAGTGTGAAGATAACGCACTATGTCAATAAGTTGCCATAGAAACCGATTCAATTCAAATCAATTCATTGGTCATGCACAATAATAAATATAAGACACCTATTGCGTATTTCAATTTCTCTAACCTCATCATCTCGTCATCACGTATATATTTGTGTCTCTTGTTTGTTCTTATTGGTAACATGTTCTTCTTTTATATACTTATTTTAGATAAAATCCATTTTTTTTTTTATCTATCTTTGTATTTCAAATAATTACATCATCTTAATCCCTTGTAATCAACTCAACTTTATTTTACTGTATTTTGAGAGCTGAAATGCCTAATATTCTCATCTATGAGGTAGTCTAGACATACGAAACTACAACGTTTCCTTTTTAAAGCTTAATCATTCCATGCAGGTTGGCCTTTATCAATATCTCTTCCTTCCTCGGGGCAGATTAATTAATTTCTCTTTTATTCCAAGAATTTTGTAAAAACTGTTAGTTTGTTTTCTCTTTATTTTCATATTTCGTCTGACTTGTAATCCTTATATTGAAGAAAGCATGGTATATAATTCTCCCCATTTAGTTTCCATACGTTGAATTAACCAATTTGTCCTAATACGAACAAGCCAGTTGGTTGTTGCCTTGTTGGATACTAAACATGTGAAAATGCTGATGAGAGTGTACAGAAAAAGCATTGATACAAAACATAAAAACACCTGGGCCCCGTCTTATAAAAAGAGTTGATAGGAATCGCAACTTATCTGCGACTGATATCAATCGCAACTATATGTAAATAAGAGATAGGGAGGGGGTGGGGGGGGGGGGGTTGTCAGTTGGTATAATCATAAGCCTGTTTAGTTTAGATGATTAAGAAAATGAATATAGAATTGAAGAGCAGAAAGAGTAAAGAGATTCGATGTACTCTAACTTCGATTTAATCATTTTTTTAGAGTGAAAATTCGTCGCATTTTTATAATGAAAATGCATATACTTCATCATCATAATAAACCTCCTCCTCCTCCTCATCACTACCTTCATCATCAGTATCAGAGGGGGAGGGGAGGGGAGCCAAATATAGATTTGATGGTAGTGGTTTACATGGTTTATAATTATTGTGGGTCAATGACCAAGATATGTGTTATAATGAAGGCTTTCAGTTTTCCCCTTTAGCGCGAAGCGCGGAAGGTTTGACGTTTCCTTAAATTATTAGAGAAAGCAGACGATTCGTTGTACGGTTTTCGAATCTTTGTTTGAATTCAGTTTCGCCCTTCCCGCGCGAAGCGCGAAAAGCTTAGTCGTTTGATTTAATTATTATAGAAAGAAAACGATTCGTTGTATCGTTCGCGACTCTTAACCCTAATTTGTCTGAATTTAGTTTCCCTCCTCCCGCGCAAAGCGTGGAAGCTTTGACGTTTCCTTAAATTCTTAGAGAAAGCAGACGATTCGTTGTACCGTTCACGACTCTTAACCCTAATTTGTCTGGATTTAGATTCCCTCCTCCCGCGCGAAGCACGGAAGCTTTGACGTTTCCTTAAATTCTTAGAGAAAGCAAACGATTCGTTGTACTGTTCTCGACTCTCAATCCTTATCTAGATTCACCCCCCCCCCCCCCCCCGCCCGAATCGCGGAAGCTTAGACGTTTCCTTGAATTATTAGAGAAAGCAGACGATTCGTTGTACCGTTCACGACTCTTAACCCTAATTTGTCTGGATTTAGATTCCCTCCTCTCGCGCAAAGCGCGGAAGCTAAGACGTTACTTTAATTTTTTTGAGAAAGAAGACGATTCGTTGTACCGTTGTTGACTCGTCTAAATGAAGTTTTCCCCTCCGCGCGAAGCGCGGAATTTTGGGCGTTTCGTCAAAATATAAAGAAAGGAAGACGATTCGTCGTACCGTTGTTGACTCTTAAACCTCGTTTAAATTTAGTTTCCCCGAAAATTGTAAACCTCTGATTTCTTTAGTTGATATTATAGGAAATTGAAACTTCGAGACAATACAAGTATTGTAGTTGCAATTACTCTTGAAGTTGTCACAGCGGATAAAAAGTCACAGTTCGTAAAAAACAACAAAAAAACTTGTCGGCCGACCGACAATATACATCTCACCGACTTCAAACTTCTGCATTGATATAGTACACGAGGATCGAGCAAGAATACCGACACAGCTGACCCGACACAGCAACATATTTACCCGTGTCTTTCTTGCTCCCTCGACGAGACGACTCCCCCCAACAACCCCCCTCTCTCCTTTACTCCCACTCCTCCTCTCTCAGGCTCTTACCTCCCCTCTCTCTCCTCTCTTTCACCCCCGTTTCTTTTGATTCCCTTTTCTCTTTATTCTCCTTTTTTTCCTTTTCTTTCTTTTCCTTTCTTTCGTCTCCTACCTCTTTTCTATTTCTTTCTTCTCTTTTCTTTCCTTTCTTTTCCTTTTTTTTTTACTTTCTTTCCCTTTTATCCTCTCTTTTCCTTTCTTTCTTTTCTTTTCCTTTTCTTTTCTTTCCCTTTCCCTCTCTTTTCCCCCTCCCCCTTTTCTCTTCTTTCCCGACGGCAGCGCAATTTTACCGACAATATCCTGACAGGTGGGGGTGTCGCACCCCCCCCCCTGGTGTGAGTGTGAGTATGCTAAATGGATAGGTGCAAAAGAGAAGGGGAATAGATATCAAGAGAGAGAGGGAGGGAGAGAGAGAGGGAGAGAGAGGGAGAAAGGGGAGATCAAAGTGAGAGAGAGTGTGTGTCTCAATCATTTCACGAAAAGGGGTAAGAATAAATATTCCATCTTTATGGGCGCCAGTCATGTCTTATCGAATCAACATCTTATCAATCTCTCAGTCCTGTTATTTCCATGCAGTACCCTATATGGGCCTACTGACACTTAAGTTTTCGTTTTCTCTCCTGAAAAAAATAAAGTGCAGCTATCAGAGCACTGAGTTCATGGAACCTTTGTCATCACCACTTGTTTCTAAACATTACCTGTAAAATCAAAATAATGATAATTATTTTCCCTCTTTTTGGTTGGGGCTGTTCCTGTTCCGAAGCTTGGAAAAACTGAAATAAGATTAAGTAAAAACTAACACTGTCTTGCGTGTGAAAAAATTGATGAACAGGGTTAGTTTAAACGTTTAAATTTCACAGAAAGGTCATACGTGACATATTCATAACTCCTGCAAAGTTTTACACACTTTGATGTTTGCTGCAAATAAGACAAAGTACCTTTAAGAGGGGGGGGGGGTTCTACCTTATCGCGAATACACTTACTGATTCCGTCATTGTATATTGATCGCGCCTGTTGAATGAAAAGTGTTTTCTACTTGTATTCCGTTCCAAAGTCTGTCTACCTAAACCATGTTTATCGTTCGCGGTTTGTTGAATGAGTCAGCCCTTTTATTGTGAAGGTAATTCTCCAAAAGATCTCATTGGTTTGGAATGTCTTTAATAGCTCAGAAATAAAACCTTTTGTACCTGCATGGTCGGCTTGAGGTTGAATGCAACTTCGGGGTCAGTGGAAAAAAGCGTCTGTGCTGCTAAACATCCCGGCTAAACATGCTAAATCGTAGGGTTATCTAAAGTTAAACTTATCGCAGGAAATATGTGTAGGGCTTAAATCTAAAATGGTCTCGTATCTAAATACGTTACTTGCAGTGGAACTTTGAGGAATACCACATCCATAGCAAAGTTATTAATGAGTAGCCAGTTGATTGTCATGTGGTATAATTATAAGCCTGTTAGATGATTTAAAATGGATATAGAAGTGTAGAGCATGGAGTAGAGAGATTCGATGCATAATGTACTCTAACTTCAATTTAGTCATTTTTTCAGAGATATTCGTCGCATTTTTTAATGAAAATGCATCTACTTCATCATCACATACCTCCTCTTCCTCCTCATCATCACCATCGCCATCATCGTCATCATCTTCATCATCATTATCATCATCATCATCATCATCGTCATCATCTTCATCATCATTATCATCATCATCATCATCATCATCATCATCATCATCATCACAATCATCACCGTTATCATCACCATCATCTTCATCGTTATCAGCTTCCTCCTCTTCTTCCTCCTCCTCCTCCTTCTCCTCCTCCTCCCTCCTTCTCCTCCTCCTCCTCTTCCTCCTCCTCTTCCTACTCCTCCTCATCACTCCAACATGATTTACATTTTTTTCTGTAGTGTTAATTTTACTTTCAGGACAAAATTAATATTCATTTACAATCAAGCATGTATATCGACCTCTCATTTCTAGCAAACTCACATCGAGTCGGAATCGAAACCGTAAACATGATCATTTAGATTTGTGAACGGCATTGACACAGATAGATCGGAATAAACAAAACTAAAAATATAGCTCATGGCTAGAGGCGAAACAATATCCAGACAAGTTAGATAGGTTCAAGACTATAATACCCGGGGTTAAACTTTGACGATGACCGGAAAGACTGGTAAAAACGCTAGGAAAGTGAACGGAACAGACGTAAATGAGTTTCACTTTTTATTTAAACTCTTTTGATAACATTGTGATACGCCACACCCCTTCAACAACAACAAAAGAAAAATACAAAAGAAAAATCGTTATTAACGAAATGCTTGAATACTTGCGTTTTCGAGAAATGAGTTTGTCATTAAGTAGCTAAACTATATTTTATCGATTAAATGCTCTTTCGTTATTACGAAGATCGAGAGGAAGCATCCTCGAAACATCAGTCTTCAATAACTTTTGTTTTTCCTGCCCTTTCAGGCTGAAGGTCGTCGACCCATGACACCCCTGTCAACCTGAGACCCTCTTTGTCAAAGTTTGTTTTGTTTTAAGCCATAGAGATAATATTTCTTTCTCTCAACTTATTGCCATGATGTTAAAGTTATAGACCAGTACTGTTCTGGAAATGCGATTGCATTGTGAAAGAATTAACGTTGTGGAATTGATCAGAAAAGGTTGATCATCTAGCATATAAGTATTGGTGTGTATACTGCAAGATTCTGGAATCATCAAAATGATAAGAAACTTGGCCCAGTCTAGGTAAATTTACAAGCACTGTACACAGAAAGATGTATATGGGACTACGCCATATCAATCCAGTCCGGATAGATATAATAATTTACCAAATATATCAATTAGTAGGCGGTTTCCCGGCAAATTTGGTATCATCACACGTATAAGTAAAAACATATTCTTTCACATGATTGGTAATAAGAGCTTCCATTTCATGAGAGGGGGTGGGGGGGGGGGGGGTCCAAAACTGGGCTATACCTTTAAGGTTTTAATGTATAAGGTTCAGTATTACTCTACTACATGCTAAGTTTGGAACTACTTGTTCCACAACTATGTAACCAGGAGTTACATATTCTTTGTAAATATATGTTGTTATTACCTAGTAATAAAGGAGCCTATAATATTTCCTTTATATTGTCTAGTTCTCTAGTTTATTTCGAGATGGACAAGATTCTTGTTGATTGAGTATGAATGTGTGTATGTGTGATAAATTGTTTGATAACTTATTTCTGAGGACCGACAGGTGGGGAAACAAAATACAAAATTCCGCTGCGCTAGTTTCATTAATGATCCTCCCCCCCCCCCCCACTCCCCCCCCCCCCCCCACCCGAGAAAGTTCGGTGCTACACATACATACCAAAATTAATGATAGAAAATGAAAAGGCATTTTTAAGAAGAAGAAAAAATATTATCGTGCTTGGCAATTTGTGGGTGGATTTGCAGTGTTTTTGGAAACCAAACTTGAATAATTATGCAAATCGCTCATTGTGTTCTTAAAACGTATCAAATTTAATAATTGCGCCTAGATAAACAAATAAATTTAAAAATTGAAAATAAAATTCCTGATAAAAAAAATCTGTTTTAACTTGATCAACGGGTAAAACGGATTTTTTTTTTCTTCCTTTTTTTTTCTTGATTTATTTATTCATTTTTATTTTTTACTTTAGTATAGTCTGGAAAATTATTCTGATAAAATTGCCAACAAATACAACACGTTTTGGGGGACCTAAACGGCAACTCAACATTCACTCTTGTTAGGAGTTAGTTCGAAATTATCTCTGGATTAAATGACCAATAATTGCTTCTTATTATGGAGGGTTTTGAGAAGATCATCGCTTGACCCTCGCCTTTTTAGGCAAGTAAAAGTAGGTCCAGGCTATTAAGCAGCATGAATGTTGCTATTTTTCAACTTTGTTCAACTGTTTGCTATAAGTTCGTTCATCCTACTACGTAATTGACCTTGAAAATGAGAGACAATGGAGCAAACATTTCACCTTCTCTTGAACAAGAATATAAAAACCACATAAAAGTGCAAAAAGTGCATAGATTCGCATCAATGTCAAAGTCTCATGATAACGAACATAAAAGTAGCGCTCCGATAAAAGCATTACCGGAATAAACAAGACTATTTTGTTTTGCCCTGGGTTGTGATTAGTTTCCCTTTCGCTTCACTCAATCGCTGTGAAGAGTTTAATTACACGTTTTTTTTATGTTACGTGAAAATGCTCTTTATGAGACAACATCGTGATTGGTGATTCTAATTGTGACGTCAAACGCGTCGTTCTAATTGAAAGTTGATTGATGAACTCCCATTGGCTGGTGTCAAGTACATCCGGGGATGCTATTCTTAATTGAGGAAGCTCAAAATAGACAAGACGGGAAGGAAATGCTCCGTTGTTTTAAAAGTGACGTGCGACCTCTTTATAATACAATGCTTTCGCTGAGAAAGTGGGGGAAGTAAAAGAGAATGAAAGAGCGAGAGAGAGGGAGTCGGGGAGTTGTGATAGTAAGTGAGAGAAGGGGCGGGATGGAAGGAGGAAGAGAGAGAGAGAGAGAGAGATAGAGAGAGAGAAATGGAGAGAGAGAGAGAGAGAGAGAGAGAGAGAGAGAGAAAAGGGAGAGAGAGAGAGTATTTTGACCGAAGTGAATAAGTTTGTTGAGAGGTTATTTTTATAGGGTCACTATAATATGGGTTACAGGCACAGAAAGTAAGGAAGCTCTTTTTATAATGACAAACGTTATATAAACGTGATGAGCATACCAGGGACATGCTATACATTCAAAAGTGTTTAACAGCGGATAGGTTTGATCAATGTCAATGAAGAATATATAGGCTGCATGAAAAGAGTGGAAAAGAAATGAGAGAAAAATATATTCAGACAGACAGACGGACTGAAAGAGAGAGAGAAAGAGAGAGGGGGAAATAGAGAGAAGAGAGAGAGAGAGAGAGAGAGAGAGAGAGAGAGAGAGGGGGGGGGGGGGGCTAGAGAGAGAGAGAGGGGAAGCGAGATGTATAATAGCATTTTTACCAAAAACATGATCAGGAGCAGTAAACAGTTTCTTGTGAGTACGCATGCGCGCAGTGATGTCATAGCTCATGTTACTAGTAGTTTGCAGCAATAAACCTTTTGTTTGAAATTGTGCAAGCTAAATGTATCTCACGTTCATTTGAGACTATTCATGGAAACTTTTGGATATGATTTTTTGTTAGTATGTGAGGAATTAAGAATAGATGAGAATCTTTACGGAGAGTTAAAATGAATAGCATAAAAATTGATTAAAATTGACATGCGCGTACGTCATGGTTCCTTAAAGGGTCTGCACACTACGAATAAGGGTAACGCGGTGAACATGCGGGGAATCCCCGTTGGTTTTTCCACGCCGCACACAATAGTATAAAGCATCGCTGCATGCCCTGAACAGAATCATATTATACACTTCAGCAGAGACTATAGCAACATCAACTCTCCCAGGACAAACAAGCGAATCTTCATTTTCGAAATCGTTTAGAATTGATAAAGATTGAGAGTTTTATTCGCATCATTTTTAAATTTGCATTTATAGGCGCAAACTCGATTATAGGCACAACAACATTACTCCTCAAAATCTGTCTGAACTGTTCATATTTTACCGTTTTATGCATGTATGCAAAGCCTGAATGCATGCACGAAGTTCAAACCGCGGTTATTTCTGTTTGTTTCCTGAAGTGATCTAAGTTGAGAGCTGTGGTTTTCCCCGCCGTCCGTTCGCGAAAAGGAAACTGAATCCAAGTTCTACTAGTATTCAGAGACGTGTTTCGCAATACACATTGACATTCTTTCTATCGAGGGATCCCCATGAGTCATCCCAAGTCCAAGACCTCACAGATAACGACTAGGACCCAATCGATTGATTACTAGCTTAGTTATCGACCCGAACTCATCAGTTGACCACCAAGCTGTTGCCGTGAACACACACTCAGATTTGCAGCTTCTAACTTTCAATTAGCAACGCTTAGACACAAGGACTCTTCAGTTTATTTTCGGTTTTTGTCTACTTCTCAACAGAAACTCTGAGCACTTAGCAAGTTTTCATTTCATTCTGCTCGTAACAGTCTGTTCGTTGTGAGAGCTTCTCATCCACAGCTATAACCCGTACCCAATGCTTTCGTTGCTTCAGAAGCTTAGGACCAAACTGTACCGAGCAAAATCGACCACCGTACCGAAGATGGACTTAGAAGCCCGCATGGGTCACGACGACAGTCCCGCCTCCGTCTGGATCCCGTCGTCGGCGTTGGCGGAGCGACATCATCTCGACCGACATCGCAGTTTCAGACGGCTTTCGAGGAAGCTGAGTTCCGGCGCGAAACAAATTAGTAATAGTACTTGTAACCCGACCGCCTGCGCCATCGCAGTGTGTTTCATCACGGCGATTCTGGCGTTGATCGTCTCTTGCTTCACGTTCTATCTGTACGTGCAGAGCCATGGACTGGGACACGAGATGGAAATCATCGAGAAGGCTTTCAATCCGGTAAGTTAAGAGGGTGGGATAGAGAGACAGAGAAAGAGAGAGAGAGAGAGAGAGCGAAAAGGAGAAAGCTTGAAATAGAAAGATAGAGTGATATATAAAGAGAGACGGTGAGACAGACTTGACAGGGAGAGACTAAGAGATAGGGTAAGAGGGAGAGAGAGAGAGAGAGAAAAAAAAAACCTGGGGTGGGGAGAGAGCCATAATATTGGAGGTAGAGTGCGAGATCGGATTAGAGGAGCACATGTATGGTTTGGGAGTAGAAAAGCAAAGCGACAGACAGAAAGGGAGGTTGAAGAGAGAGGATAGAAACAGAATTGTATCAAAGAGACTATGATATTATACGCTTTATTCTATAACCCATCTATGGTATGTGGTATAACAGCGATTTAACAGGTTTTGATACACATGCAGTTACATCTTGTGAACGTTGTACTCTGATTAAGCTATGTTGTCGTCTTCAAAGTTTGTTAACAAACGGTTATAAGACGCACTTGTTTTAAGAAGCTTTTGAATAGTTTTTGGTATATTGTCCGTAAAGTAGCACTGTTAGTAGTTTTTTTTAACCACAGCGCGGTAGAGTATATTAGTCATGATAGAAGCTGTGCTGTTTAAATTGATGTAATTATTATTATAGGCGTTGTAAATCAGAAATTGTTTCACCTCTTTGAATAATATAATTATATCAATCAATATTATTGAGGCTACCAACGTGCATATACTCTTCATCCCCGTCCAAATATCCTTGATCAGTATATACTTTGTTCTTATCACTATTTTCTTCGAAAATCTTTCAATTGTTTACTTAATCAATATTTATTCAAACTTCGATTCGAAGAAGCACGCACTTATAATAATCAGTTATCACGAAATCATAATATCAAAGTCTTTATCATTATCCAAAAATAATCACTAAAGTAATATCATTATTAGTTATAGACAGTGTACATAACCTTATCCAGGTACGGGCACCAACTGAACACAAAAACACCTTCCTATTTTTAGATAATTGTTTACATTCGTATCAAAACTCTGCGAAAAAGACCCTCTGCCTTCGGATTTAGGCTATTGACTATTTGTATAGTTCAATGAGCATTGTCAATAGAACTGATAAAAAGTCCCTTGCGTGCATTGGAGCATTTCGCATTGCTCAATAAAACATTTAGGTGTTTTTCCACCCATCCATTGGGATTTTTTATTATTTATTTAACCAAATATTCAAGCACAAAAGTCCTACTCAGTATTTTTCAGTAGGTTTCCATGCACGATGAGAAAGATTGTCATACGACTGACTGCTTTCAGTACAAAATAGGCTATGCCTATATGAAAATCTCGCCTATGTGAAAAGAACTGCCATTTAATTTCTCTTTTTGTTGTGTACTCAGACTGCTCATTAAAAATCCAACACGTTGTTAGAACGACAGCTTTCAGTTTTGAAGATAGAGATGATGTCGAAACCAACTTTTGCTGCTGAAAACATACATTCTGCGTGGGGATGTAAAAAAGTGGAGGAAGAGTTTTGCTATGGCTTTTCTAAATGCCCAAACAATGTTAATTCACTTTTTGAAACAAATACAAGTGACTCTCACGTAGCTTACATTTACAAAGAGGACAATTATTATTTTCCCATAAAGTCCCAATCTTTGCATAGGCCTGAAAAGATTGAAACATTTATTTTCTTGAAGCAAAGACTCTTTCTCAAACTTACCATCTCATTTTCAATCTTCTTTTTTTAAAGTAATATGAGAATACCATTTTATGCTCCACTATCAACTTGTAAATCACTCTGTTAAATAATTTCCCCCTTCCTTTATGTCCGTTTCTCGTGTAGAATTCAGATAGTCAACATGGTGCTTCACCTTCACCCCGATTCGATGGTCCTCAAACAACTATGCCATCACCATCACACGAGGAAGCAGCGAAATCAGCGGCTTACGCTCACATTGTCGGGGCAGACAATGGGCCGAGAGGAAACGATAGGCAATTGGGTAAGGAATAAAGAACATAATATTTTGTTTCATTTTTATACTTCAATCACTTCTTTCACTTTTTAGTCTTGTAATTTAACTCGATCCCAGACTTTCTGAAATGGGATGAAATGTACTATAGGGTGTTGGAATTGCACTTGTCAATGGGTTTGTTTCTTGAGAGTCTTCGCGATCCTGGTCTTTGTGTCCGTTATCGAGACTGAATCAAAATCTGATTAAAGTCTGCATCTTGTAGACTACATTTTTTTTGGACCCCTTTGAAGACCAGCTTTTAGCTGAAAAGGGTGATCCTTCCCATATGTGGAAAATAAATAAATTTAAAAAAATTAAAAAATACATTGTTACTTTCCCTTTGTTAATTCTCTCTTTATCACTCCGTTTATTGTGAACTTTAGCTATGCCTCCATGTAAATAAATAATAATTTATATATATATATATATATATATATATATATATTATATATATATATATATATATTGAAGGGGGTTGGCCTATTGGAGGAATTATGACAGTTTCGTGGAAAGCCAGGGTGGTTAAGTCTGATATGAGCTCTATAGAAGAAAACTCACTATTATCATCATTGTTATTAATTGACTGTAAACTTCTAAAACATTTGTCCTCATTATTACTAATACTTAATACTTGTATTATTCTTTTTCGTTTATTAGAATGCTTAGCTCAATGGAAAGCGAACGCAACGCACAACGTGAACTTTTTGGGCACCTACGGCATTGAAATCGTCGAGCCGGGTTATTACTACGTCTACACTCAAATCTACTTCAGTGATTCCGAAAGTGGAGCGACAGTTGACCCCTCATCTCAGCAGGCGTTGCCCATGGTAAATAGTCATTTAAAAAAAAACAAATGTTTCTCGTCCTCTTCTTCTTCCTCCTCGTCCTCCTACTCCTTTTTTCCTCTTACAGCCTCTTTAAAGTTCTCATGATTTCAAAGACGACTGTCCAAATCTATCTTTTCTTTGCGTCATCTGAACTTTTTTTCATCTTTCCCGCCACCTTAATCCTTAAAACCTTTGTCGTGTTAGAAATGATCCTCACGTAGTCGTACATACATACATACATACGACATACGACATGGGGTTTTTAATGTCTAAGTTAGGTTGTCAGGCGGAAATGAAAAGTCGAGAGGCTTTGGTCAAATCGACATATTAAGACAGACATATTTCTATGGTACTATGGCAGTATGAACTTGTGTCCATACTGACTCCATAGTTAGCCATTGGTTAGGATATTTTGGCCAACTCGGTTCGAGTTGGGCATATTCTATGGCTATGGCTAATACTGTTTTGTAGGGCAATATAGCACCCAAAAAAGAAAAGAATATGCACCATGTTGTGACCAACCGAAACTATAAGTTGGCCAAATTATGTGTACATAATATGGCTCTTGTTTCCAGCAAATCATAACCCACGTCATTTCCCTTTTTATTCTCTGCTGCAGCGTTCTTCTACGAATCGCAACCACGTCCCGCTGATGGAGAGCGTCGTCCCTTTCAAAGAATACGCGACGAAGTACCACGGTGGCGTGTTCCATCTCGACAAGGGCGATAAGATCACCGTGAGCGTATCCAATGACAATCTCCGGATCAACACCGGGAGCGACAAGACCTTCTTCGGGGTCTTCATGTTGCGTTCGACGACGCCCGATCACGCCGGGGCTGCAGCAGCAAGTTGAACTTTGATCTCCGCCTAGCGGGGGAAGAGCTAGTAGGAGAAAAAGATCAAAGAAGTTCGTTTGTGCAATATTCAGAACTATGTGGTAGGAAATGTACAAATAGCACATAAATTATTATCGTACTAAACTATGAGGGTACTATTTCACGCAGAGAAGAATAGTTATTTCCCGGTTTTATCAAATGCCCTTCAAGGCATGCTAAAAGGAAAAGGGAAAGTCATTTGAGTTGGGATAATAGCACAGTAGGACTGCTGGGTAAAATTATACAGGGACGGTGCCTGACGGGCGTGTAAGCATTCGCCCCACAGGATTCGTATAATGTTAGGAAAATCCTTAAGGGGCTATTGTTACCCTGGCACCCCTTTGTTATATGCCCTGAAGGCTGAAGTTATAGACCTATTTTATAACATAGTTTGTGATAAAGCGTTTTCCTGTTAAGGATGTAACGTGGTAATAATTTCTGTCCCCTTTTTTGTTTGTTTGTCGGAAAGGCAGCAGATGTTTGGTTTAAGAGGAAAAAAACAGGACGCAGTGACAACATTGTGAAAGTGAATCTATATAAAGGTGTTCTGAGAAAATCTAGGACTATATCAGAATCGCAGGATACGCTGTCTGTAAGAGATTTATTTGTTTATCAGTTTGTTTGATAATTGTAACGGAGTGTTGTCATACCCAATACTAGCTTATAAAAGAAATGCAATGGCTTGTTCAGTAATGGCGCTGTAAACCGTCATTCGTGTAAATGAATTTACACAAGAAATTCCCACCGTGTCACGGTGAATTCTATTATTGTGATCTGATATTCAGATTGATAGTTTATGTTTTTTAATGAGATGGTTTTGTTTTTAAAAAACGATGTCGTTTGATGAGTTTTTATTTTCATTTTGTTAATCCAACATTATTTTCATTTCTCTGATTGATAATCTTATCCATATTATACGATGAGGAAATTAAATCTTGAAAACTTGTCAGTACATACAAAAGTTAACCTGCTATAACTGAACTATTTCCTATTATGACGTCATACGAGACATCTTAGATTGACAGGCGTCTTTTCGCTGTATGTAGGCAGCGAAGATTGCCAAACTGCCGAACGTTGCCAATTTAAATGCCGAGTAGCATAGGCCTACGCCAAGGGTACATTAATTCATGCGCTAGGAAATTTACGAGTAGAGTTATTGAGCATTCAATACAAACAAATGGAAAACAAATAAAAGTAGCATATCTCACATAATTAATACGTGGATTGTACACTTTATCTAGTATAATTAAAATGATGATTTTCATAATTATCGCATAGTTAACACACAAAGAGCAACTTGTATGTTCCAGTAGACTCGTCAACTAAATATATATTTTAAACTGTCTTTTTCGTTTCAAGCACAATGGTAATTATTATACGATTATTTTTGTTACGCTTTAACCTGCATTTCTCACTGCTCTCCAGTGAGTGGTATTTCTTCATGTGCCCATCTTGACAAAAGCTTTTCAATAAATAGTTTGACAAATATTATTATCATTCACACTGCGACTGGCATAATGAACACATTTTCCTCCGGCTTTAAATAATATAACTAACATCTATCCGTCAAATATCTTAAAATGTTCACATTCTTGCCAAAAGAGTTACTGCCATGTGTGTAGTTCTTTGTGAAAAGTGTACAGCAGTGAGTGTAATCTTTATGTTTCATACACAATGGTTAACTTTTATTGGTAAATGATTTATGTATGACTGTACAACAATTTGACCACTTCATGTACTAATTAAGTTTGGATCATTGTGTAAATTATGTACTCTTGATTTTCTTGAGTATTATATTCATAATTTACACTACATTTATTGGTAGATCCATCATTCTGTTGTATAGAATATTGTGTTGTATATTTTGTGAATGTATATAAAAAGAGCAATTATATTTTTGTATTAATTTGTTAGTATTGAAGTATTTACGCAGAGCACCTGTTGGTCTATTGTTTATAAAGAAGAACATGTGAATCAATGCGCTTTAATAGTAATAGAAATGTTTCATTCCAATGGTTTACACAAATTTTTACGCTAAATCTTCACCCGTGGACATTATAATCCTGAGACTTCTTAACAGTAATGTTACGATCACTTTAAATACAATAGTAATAGGATATATTTGATTATTATTTTACCGTATGTTTTTCTGTCAATCAGACTATGGACCGACCATGGGAATAACACTTGATGCCAAATTACTTTCTCTTTCATGTTTTCATAGCTAGAATTACAGCAAAACTAATGATGTATAAATATGTTACATACAGTTGAAATGTGAAAGCTATTATCGTGTACAATAATATGTATTACTCTGTGCATACTAGTAATTTATTAAAGATTTGCCTTTTGTAATAAAATGATATGAAAGAAGAAAAAAAATCTTGTTTCATTTTGTATGTCGCTTTTAACACGAGTGTGAGTGAGAGTGAGAATATCATAATATTTGATATTTTGTATAGCTCATAATTGTTATCCACCTTGGGAGGTGCTCAAAGACAGAATTAAAGGGATGGCTTCCTTTTGGTACCCATTTAAAACATGGGTGGAGAGCTGCAAAATTAATGTAGGTTAGTGTTTTTGCGAAATGACACTATTACCAGGGCTCGAACCCACAAGTTTCAAGTTTCAATCTTTTTTTCATTTCCACACATCTCAAACAATTTTAACACAATAAGTGCAAAACATAATACAATTGAAAACACAGTTATGAATGTCACAGGTTTTAACATCTTGATAACTATTATGCAATATTTAGCCTGTATCATCAAATGAAAGAGAATTCGTGTTTATTTCAAGCTGGAGAGAGAGTGTGGGGGAGGAATGAAGGGGGGGGGGCCCATAATAGAAGCGAAGCGAGGCTCGTAATACTATATGTACTTACAAATATACAAGAAAGTGTGACGAAAGAAAAACAGAGAGAGAAGGGAAGAATGAGGAATGAAGTAATATGCCGGGATGGAGTGCAGTTAGAAAAAAGGGGTCCAACTAAGATTAAAGTTGGAAAAAGAGATGGATAGGGAGAAACAAATTGGAGAGGATACACAGAGAGAAGGATGGTAAAGAAGGGAAAGAGAGAGCAACACAAACTGTTACATCAAGGAAAACCACTTCGAGATATATACAAGCTAGTGAAGCTACATCATAATATGTAAATATCACACAAAATAGTCAAAGCAATATACAAATACCTTTCCCAACATTAACTCACTTGATTTTTTTTCTTTTTGTATTGGGAGGGGTGTTCTTTTACGGTTATCATTAATAAAACAAATATTACACTTGGTATTCGTTATTTTGTTTCCTTTGCTGATTTTTCTTCATGCCATTTCAAAACGTTGAAAATGCCAATCGTACATCATCAATTTCAATATATACACTCTATAAATTAACCATAATTGATTCATATATACTTTTACCAACTTCCGCAAGGAAGCTGTTCTCACGTTCTCAGAAACTTAATTGCCATAAATAGCCACCCTTTTATGCTGGTTTCATCTTAATCATATATTACAGAGGTATCAAGTCATTTCTTGATTGAGGGCGCAATTTCTAAAAAAAAAGACATGTCAAAGGTTAAATTTCGTTTATAGCAAAACATTCTCCGCAAAATGATCATAATTTTGTTCATTTATATTGGACTGAGCATGGGGTAGGCACAGTGTTGCGAATTTTCTCTTTCCCTCAGCATGAGAAAAGGATAAAATTTAGAGCGCCCCGCCTCCAACCCCCACAAACGCGTTGACTGCGCCGCAGCCCATTCAAAGAAATCGAAAGTATGATGTATTGAAATTGAAAGTAAATCATGGGCAAAGCTTCACAGATATCAGTATTACAGTGCAAGCTGCTGAAGGATACTGTGTGAATTTGATTGAGAACAAAAATGAAGAAAAAAAATGGAGAAAAAATCAGCATAATGATCGTAAAGATTGTATTAAGATGATGATAATCAAGTTTACCATTCATCAATAATTATGAGTTCAGATGAACCAGATACCACAACTCATGTCAGAAAAGATTCAGAATTTTGCGATGTTATATTCCAATGCATCTCCTCAGTGCTTACTTTATTGGTTGTACTGATAGTTTATCACAGAATGCTACCCCTATCATTGGTTTAAGGATTTTGTTGAAGGAATTGACAATTATTCTTTTCCTTATCATGTTATTTTCAAACAAATAACGGATTTGCCTGCATAATTATGTTTCTAATGTAGGGGGTCACAAGCTCAAATATAATCAAAGAAATAAAAAAAGCAATTAATAACAAAAACTTTTAACCATAATCATAACTAACTAGAAGAAGGAAAAAGGGGAGAAATTGGGTGGGGGGAGGGGAGAAAAAAGAAAAAGGGAAGAAAATGAAAAATGAACAACAAGAAGAAGAAGACAAAAGAGAAGAAGAAGGAGAAGAAAAAGAAGAAGAAGGATAAGAAAAAGAAGATGAAAGAGAAGGAGAAGAAGAAGAAGATGAAAGAGAAGGAGAAGAAGAAGAAGAAAAAGAAGGAGAATAAGATGAGAAGAAGAAGAAGAAGAAGAAGGAGAAGAAAAAGAAGAAGAAGGATAAGAAAAAGAAGATGAAAGAGAAGGAGAAGAAGAAGAAGATGAAAGAGAAGGAGAAGAAGAAGAAGAAAAAGAAGGAGAATAAGATGAGAAGAAGAAGAAGAAGAAGAAGATGATGAAAAAGAACGAGAAGAAGAAGAAGAAGATGAAAGAGAAGGAGAAGAAGAAGAAGATGAAAGAGAAGGAGAAGAAGAAAAAGAAAAAGAAGGAGAAGAAAAAGAACATGAAAGAGAAGGAGAAGAAGAAGAAGATGAAAGAGAAGGAGAAGAAGAAGAAGAAAAAGAAGGAGAATAAGATGAAGAAGAAGAAGAAGAAGATGAAAAGAAGAGAAGAAGAAGAAGAAGAAAGAGAAGGAGAAGAAGAAGAAGATGAAAAAGAAGGAGAAGAAGAAGAAGAAAAAAGGAGAAGAAGAAGATGAAAGAGAAGGAGAAGAAGAAGAAGATGAAAGAGAAGGACAGAGAAGAAGAAGAAGAAGAAAGAGAAGGAGAAGAAGAAAAAGATGAAAGAGAAGAAAAAAAGAAGAAGAAAAAAAGAAGGAGAAGAAGAAGAAGATTAAAGAGAAGGAGAAGAAGAAGAAGAAAAAGAAGATGAAAGAGAAGGAGAAGAAGAAGAAGAAGATGAAAGAGAAAGAGAAGAAGAAGAAGAAAAAAAGAGAGAAGAAGATGAAAGAGAAGGAGAAGAAGAAGAAGAGGAAAGAGAAGAAGACGAAGAATAAGAAGAAGAAGAAGAAGAAGAAGAAGAAGAAGAAGAAGAAGATGAAAAAGAAGGAGAAGAAGAAGAACATGAAAGAGAAGGAGAAGAAAAACATGAAAGAGAAGGAGAAGAAGAAAAAAAAAGGAGAAGAAGAAGATGAAGAGAAGGAGAAGAAGAAGAAGATGAAAGAGAAGGAGAAGAAGAAAAAGAAAAGAAGGAAAAGAAAAAGAACATGAAAGAGAAGGAGAAGAAGAAGAAGATGAAAGAGAAGGAGAAGAAGAAGAAGAAAAAGAAGGAGAATAAGATAAAGAAGAAGAAGAAGAAGATGAAAAAGAAGGAGAAGAAGAAGAAGAAGAAAGAGAAGGAGAAGAAGAAGAAGATGAAAGAGAAGGAGAAGAAGAAGAGAAAAAGAAGGAGAAGAAGAAGAAGAAGATGAAAGAGAAGGAGAAGAAGAAGAAGAAAAAAAGGAGAAGAAGATGAAAGAGAAGGAGAAGAAGAAGATTGAAAGAGAAGGAGAAGAAGAAGAAGAAGAAGAAAGAGAAGGAGAAGACTTTTTTGACTTTTGAAAGTAAAACTTTATTTACAATACATATAATAATTAAAACAGATAAAAAAAAATAACAGTGATGCACTTAATATAATAAATGAATCATATACCAATAATCAACAACAAGTAGTACGTAATACATGAGAAAGTAACCATTAAACAATTCATAAAAAAGGAGAAGAAGAAGAAGAAGAAGAAGAAGAAGAAGAAGAAGATGAAAGAGAAGGAGAAGAAGAAGAAGAAAAAGAAGGAGAAGAAAAAGAAGGAGAATAAGATGAAGAAGAAGAAGAAGAAGAAGAAGAAGATGAAAAAGAAGGAGAAGAAGAAGACGAAGAAGAAGGAGAAGAAGAAGGAGAAGCAAAACGAGGGGGAGGAAAAGACCAGTCAGACAAAAACAATTTAAATTTAAACGAGGAAAAGGAAAAAGGAAATGAAAATGTAATCAAATATTTATTAAAAACATGTGACAGTGGTAAATGTATACCTTGAGTAACTAATTTCAACTTAAGTAATACAAATAAATTCTAAAACAATAGAAAACTGATCTCTTTGTAGGAGTATTTCAAGACATTTCAAGACAAGATTTTGAAATGAAAGCTAATAATAACGTTCAACTGGACAAGATAATGTGACAACAAATATATCAATTACGTTAAGTGTTTACTATTGTAATGCATCAGGAAATTGTTTACGAGAAGGAAAGGGATGGCAGATGGGAGGTTGAGGGGAAATTGATGGAATAAATGTGATGTTGTGGTAGAATATCTTTCTTTTTTTTAATTTTTCAAAATTCCAGCTTTAAAAATTATCATTAGAATAAAAACGTATTATAAAAGTACTCGGGGAAGGTCAACTAATAACTATACACTTTGTAAGAACGCTTCTTTAAAAAAAACTTTGAACGGGTAGTTCATCAAAACAAATTTAGTGGAAACTGTAAAGAGAACATAGTGCATAATACGAACTTTTTAATGTTCACAAATGTTCTCTAAAACTGCCCTCTTCTGTGTTTGCTTGTTTGCCTACTTGTCTGTCTTTCTCTATGTCTGTCTGTCTTGCTCTCTTTCCATCCTCCCCTCTCTCTCTCTCTCTCTTTCCCTGTTTATGTACCTCTCTCTGTCTCTCTCTCCCTCCCTCCCGGTCTCTCTCTCTCTCTCTCTCTCTCTGTATTGGTTTATCTGTCTCTGTCTCTCTTTCTTTCTCTCTCTCACTCTGCACCATATACCCCCGCATCTGTCCCTCAAGTCTATCTCACTATCACTTTCTATTTTTAACTCGTATGTCTATACACAGCCTTCCTGTTTATCCCTTTTAAACACAATAAGTGCACTTAATTATTGATGGCGAAAGTAAGAAGGACATAATTGCTCATTTACATAACCGTATATCCTTGTTAACTGATACCTTGCCTTAACGACTGCTAATTAATTGAGCCCATCCGGGTTTGTGACGTCACAACCTAGTGGTCCGACTTATCGATTTAAGTATCGAATCCTGCTTTTGATTATTATCATGGGAAGTCTGATGTTGCATGATTCGCGCCAATTAGTAGGACAGAGATCGATAACATTCCGGAAAAAATCAATAAAATGTTGGCTAAATGATTTCCTTAGTGGACATCGATGCAAAGGGGAGCCCCCTTGAAATGTGTAAAGTAGTATATTAAGCAAAGAAAGAGAGAAGAGACGGACAGGAAATGCTGCATGGGGTAAATAAAGTTATGAAATGTAAAAGTGGTAACTGCTCAAGAATATTTATCAAATTTGAGATTATAGCGGAGGTCGGGGGGACATAAATTCGAGAAAAAAAGAATAATCACCTGCGAAAAAAGTTGTGTGTGTTTGTGTTTTTTTTTTTTTTTGTATATATTTTTTTTTTGGGGGGGGGGGAATCGTGGGGGGTGTTGAGAAGACATTTTTCATAAACGTTGGTCATTCAAAATCATTTCAAAGAAGCCCCCAGATTATGATGATGATAATGAAATTTAGCTGAATTTCCCTGTAGTACATGATGACAATTGAAAGTACAAAAATAATTGCAAGATGAGACGTATCGCAATAAATGAAAGTAGAATGACTACAAATTTCCAAGTTTCGACTTTTATCGTATTACAGTCATCTTATATCCAAGTGCACTTCGAATCGACTTGTTTTACAACAATTAATTAGTCATTTTGTTTCCCTTACATTTATTGCCTTTACGATATTTTTTTACAAATAATACCCTTACATATCCTCTTCTGCTTTTCATGTTTGTTTTTTTCTTTTGCTTTCTATACACCCACTACAAATTCGGTACGAAATTCATAATTTGATATATATGTATGACAAAGAAATGCAAAACACAATTGTAAAAATTATTTTCAGAAATCAATTCAAGGGCATTTTCAATAAATATTGCATTACCTACACTCCAAACACGGAAATATTTTAACATTAGAGTTTTTAAAAATCATCATTTAAAAGGATCGAGAAGTGACCACTTTTTAAAATTGTCAGATTAAGACAAATATTTATGTTGGATCCAGGATGTTGAAAGTAGTAATCTACCATTTTGAAAAAAAGTGGTCACTCCTCGCGGCCCTTTTAAATGGTGATTTAGCATTTTAGTCATTTTTTCCCTGTACCATAAAAAAAATGTGTCCCCTATGGAAAATGTCAAGTCATGAATGCACTCTCAATATAATTATTGCAAATATGTTTCTATACAACCCATGTATCACACAAACCTATTCCGTCATCAATTACTAAGGAAATTTATGTTTCCTTTTCAAAGAATTATAATATTTTTCCTAATTTTTCAATTTGGTTTCAGAGAAGAAAAAAAGCACAACTCATGCTTTATTTTCTTTTATTGATGAGGTGGCACATGTTGTTGATAAATCTTTACACAGTGGGCATATTCCTGGACTTCTCCAAGGCCTTCGACATGATCAACCACAATATTTTATTTCATAAACTTTCCCATTATGGTTAACATGGGAAGGCCTGGGAGTGGTTCCGGAGCTACCTAAACAGTACATTTCCTCGAATAATGTTAATTCAGAATTTCATGATATTAATTGCGGCGTCTCCCAAGGTAGCATATTGGGTCCACTCTTATTTATTCTTTATATCAATGACTACTGTAAATCGTCTGAATATTGTCATTCATACTATTTTCCGATGATACTAATTTAAATTTTGTCTTACAGTAATCCACTAACTTTATCAGAAACTATTAATGTTGAATTATCAAAGATTTCTTAGTGGATTAGAGCATGGACCTATTACGGGTGGACGTTTGACGTGATTCTTTCTTTGATCCAATGAGATCCGCCTCCTTCTGATTATGTGCATCTTAATGAGAACATTCAGCTGTTTTAACAATAACGACCGCGTAAGCTCTTTCGGGCATTGACAAAGGAGCAGTTTCCCTCTCTTGGGTCTGGATGGTGTGCTCTGTAAGAGTGTGTCTTAAATAAAAACATTACAAATGAGGAGCAGCAAAGTTGAAAAGCAGACGATTTTGGTGATATGAAGTGTATTGTTACTGAATCGAACGCTTTCGCACGCACACATGACTTTATAAAACAATGAGAAGGCCCCGGCCCCCAGGCCATGATCTCTGTAAGCCCTGTGCATTGTAACTCTGGAATATTATGAGGAAATTGGGGAAAACGGGATTTTAAATCACAAACAATCGAAATATAACCTCTATCTGGTAATATCAACATGTTTTTCAAATTAAAACACAGTACACAGAACAACAATTTCCGATTATAAACCACAACTGCACATCGATTTCCGAAAGTTTAAGCGATTTATTATCTTCTGCGCATGTATTAACACGTTTAAAATCACTATATTGATTCTATCCCGGTAAGCGCACACTTTTTTTTTTTGGGGGGGGGGGGAGTCCAGATTTGTTGGCTCCCGAATATTTGAAATCGCGTCGGCCGCAAATTCGCTCAGTGGGGGGGGGGGGGGGGGGGGCGCACTAATTTTTATTTATTTATTTTGTTTTGGCTGGGGGGGGGGGGGCACGTCCCTGTTTGTCAGTACATTTTTGGCGAATTTGGGGCTGATTTTAAAAAAATGGCGGGGGGCACGAGCCCCCTGTGCCCCCCCCCCCCCCATGGATCCGCCACTGGTTTTTAAGTAAATCAATAGATTATTTGCCATTATATATTGTTTTTTATATAATGTGTTAGAAGAGCTAGGTGCCTCATATCAAATTTTTGGGAGTAACTGTCGATAATAAGCTTAAATGGTAATGTCATATTGATGACATTTGTAAAACCATTTCGCGTAATCTTTGGGTAATACATAAATTAAAAGCATTTCTTCCAACTTCGTCCTTGTTTATGTTATATAGTGCCATACATGAATTATGTTCTTCTTACTTGGGGGAATAAGCACAAATCGTTGTTAGATAGATTATTCAATATTGTTATTAAAAAGGGGGGTTTTTCATAAAGTTATCTTATATGCGACTCTTTTATGCGCTCCCATACCGACCCATCATTTTCTTATAATAAAGTTAACGACTTGTACTTGTGTGTCATTTAAATCAATTCATGTATAAATATGATAATAATATGTTACCTTCGGCTTTTGATTTTATGTCTAAATCAGTTCATTATTACCCAACTAGACACTCGAATGAATTTTATTTGCCCCTTTTAAGAACTCTATTCGCTCAGAACACGTTTAATTATGACGGTCCCAAAATATGGAACGCTCTTGATATTGGCATAAAACCAATTCACTTTCACCCAATTCTTTTCAAAGGAAACTTAAATCATTTCTATTGCAACGTTATGAGAATAGTTGATTTATTGTTTTATACCAACAAAAAGTTCATCGCAAGATTAATCCTAACTGGTGCTAATTAAAATTGCGCGCACAGCCTCTCTCATCATGTTATTAATTCCTACGTACTTTTTTTTGTTTTTGATATACATTGTCCTTTCATGCGGTCCACACCCACTCTTTTCTTTTGTATAATCTTGTCCATGTAGTTCATAATTCTACCCTTGAGCCTCCATACTGCGTCTTATATGTTAATACCTGTTCTCTTCAGTAGTCTCCGTAGACACAACACTTAAAAAAAAAATGTTATTTTTAATTTTTCAATTTCTTTCTCTCCCTCCATCTCTTCTCCCTGTCTCTCTGTCTGTCTCTCTGTCTGTCTCTCTGTCTGTCTCTCTGTCTGTCACTCTGTCTGTCTCTTCTCTTCCTGGCTATCCGTATTGTTGAGAGGTCCACGCTCTACAAGCCATCCTTTTTGTGGAACCCTCCATTTTCACTTGATATAGTAATATAAAGCAACATTTTAACGTATATTATAATTATAATTTATATTTATATATATATAATTCCTTGTAACTTAATTAAAAATAATATAAATAATGTTTTTTTGTTAAGCAAAGATATACATGTACATTTGTATAATTACTTTGGTATACTTTGTAAAATGTTTGTTATTTATTTAATGTACAAAATTTGTATTTTTCTATTTGAAAATGGAAATATAACTTGAACTTGAATTCTTGAAATTTCTGTACAGAGCGAATTGGACAGGACCTCGCAAGATACGTCACAGCGTTGCCAATTGTGTTTGAAAGAATACAATTTGCAAAAATTCATTCCTTTCTTATTCTTAATCAGATTTTGCTCAAACTTTCACTGATCTATTTCTCTATTTTTTTCAGCTTTTATTAAAATCAACTATGATATATTAAGGTGTATTTCTCCTTTTAACGATCCACCTTTCAAATGTTACATCCTTTTGCGGTTGCGGTAAAGTCGTTAAAGAAGGAAAGTGAAAGGACAGAATTTTGAAGAAAAACATTCACAAGACATCTTTCGTTGGGGAAACTAACATTAAGAAATAAATGAAGAAAATAAAAGGGGAATACCCTTTCACTAAGAAGTTGACCAAGAGGTCAATAATGTAGACTACAAAAACAAAATCATAGCTGGAAAGATTTTTAAAAGGAAAATCATGAGGGGCATTTTAATCATTATGTTGGCTTATAGTAACTTTCCATTTTGCGAAGCTTATTGACCGGCAAACTTTGATGTAGTGATTTGTTGGCCTTTTTAATGGTTAAGGTCACATCTATACATGTTCCCATGACAAACTGTGACCTTATTTTTTTTTCTTAAGTTATGTAATAATGATTACAATTATTTTTGTTTGTCCCCCCCCCCCCTTTCTCTCTCACCCCTCCTCTCTCTCTCTCTCTCTCTATCTCTCTCTCTCTCACCCTCCCCCTCTCTCTCTTGCGAATGTGATGAAAAAGCAACTTGACTAATAAACGAGAAAAGCTTTAAAAAGTATTATCACTAACCGAGAGATGGCGATATAACAAGAACACAACAGCACGTTGAGGAGGCCTAGCTCAACCAATGTCGTAAAGAAGATATTACTTGACAGCTCAGTTGTGTTCTTTGTATTAAATTATAATCATGTTCACTGAAATGATAAGTGAACAAATACAAATAATAACTTTAATGTCAAACAGGCTGCTGTCATAATGATAAGGTATTCATCTTCAGGCGGAATTTGATTCTCTATTTTCAATCATTCACAAACAAGGGAGCAGATTAATATATGTAATGGTTTGCTTGGAAGTGCTTTAAATCATTTGTTGATATACATCTTCGCGTGTAGTCCAGAATCTGACTGATTTCTTAAAAAAAAAAAAAAATCTCCACCAACGTAGCGCGATCTTCATCTGCAAGCCAAACATTTTAAGTGATTCACGAAATTCTACGACGCGCCCGGCGAAAAAAGGCTGGGCGTACCATCGATGCGAACTGATTCATGGATTAATTACGCCATCTTCGGCTTGCAGCAGGAGAGGGAGGAATCGCGAAAAAAAACACTGTCTAGATGATCATCATGTAGTATACTTACCTTAGCTTTGCTCATTAAAGAGGTTACAATAAAGAGATGAACTTTCACTCAGGTTTATGAATCTCAATATAAATATATGTAACAGCATTTAGAGATGGCATGACTCGACTGGATTTTGAAGGAAAAATGCAAAAGGACGAGTTTTTAATATTTAAATCTGTTAACTCCTGTTAGGTGCATAATGGTCGTAAATGACAACGTAGTAACACAAAGGCTGCTTGATATTTTAAGCCAAAGTTGAAGTGGGTGCAAGTCAGTTGAGCTGTGCATCTTATGTGATGTCACTGCAGTTAAAAGCTTATCAGGTTTTTTCTCTCTTAATCTTGTAGTTCCCCGGCCCCCCGTCTTTCAATAGTATTATTAATATCAATAATAATATCAGAAAATCGGGAACTCGGTCATTCAGAATGCATAGGTCTAAATGTTGATATTTCTCATGATCTTTAATAATATATATGCTACAGCACAGGCGCGTACACAGGGGGGGGGGGGGGGGGGGGGGGGGGGGGGGGGGGGTGGGGGGGTTGGGGAGATAACCCCACCCCCCCCCCCCCTTTTGAAAAAATTATTCCCATGGCTGACCTAAAAAAGCTGACCTTACCCCCCCCCCCCCCCCTAACAGAGCAACAAAAACAAAAAAAAGTGTCCTCTTACCCCCCCCCCCCCCCACCCCACCCGCTTATTCAGCGGCTGGCTGAGTCGTTGCGAAATTTTCGGCCCGATTTATATATGTTAAACCCTCCCCCCCCCCCCCCCCCCCCCCCCCCCCCCCCCCCCCCCCCCCTTGAAAAAATCCTGCGTACGTGCCTGCTCCAGCAACAATAGATCCAGGCTTTAGTTTGTTAAAGGTATATAATTAGGGTTTTGTTTAGTTTAGGTTTAGGGTTAGGGTTGGGTCAAGTGTTTAGTCCAGAATTGAAATCAGTTAGTGTAGAATATTGACGGTGGAGCAATTGGCAATTGTCACCAGAGCATGTGTCATACACCCTACTATTGTATTTCTTAAACAAGACAAATGCCACTACGTCTCCTATATGCCTCCGCCCTAAAGTAAGTATAGGAAATGGATGGAATTATTCATGACATATCACTTTGAAAACAAAAAGCCTATTATCAAATCGATGACTATGACCTTGACCTACTCGCCCCGAAATCATCTTCCTATAGTAATGCTGTCACCATATTTGAAGCTCATACCTCAAGAAGTTCTTGAAATATTGTGAAAGCAAGGGAAATATCTCTACTACATGAACTAGTCGTTTTTAGAATACGAGATATGCAGTGGCTGCAAGACATGGGCATTAGAAAAGGCAGACAGGAGAGCAAAATCAGCCTTTGAAATGTGGTGTTGAAGGAAGCTACTTGGGATATCATGGAGAGATCACATCACCAATGAACACATAATGTCCATCATCGGAGATCAACCGCCACTTGCAACTAGTAAAAGCTATAATATTTGGGTCACATTAGCAGAAGATCAGTAGACAACCTTGAAAAAATTACCATTCAAGGTATCTTTGAAGGAACACAAAGTAAAAGTAGACCCAAGCTAAGATGGAGTGACAGTTTTAGGGATTGATATCACTGGCCACCCTCTCAATACACTCTACCGGATTGCAGGAGACAGATGCTGATGGAAATGTCTCATCAAATGGGTCAAAATAGGTCAGCTACAGACCTATAGAATGACACAATGATACACACAATGATGTAAGGAAGACAGACAAGGGTTGAAAAATTGCAACATAGCATATTGTTTATTTTTTTAATATAAATTCATCTAAAACATCTTTTTATTTGTCCATACATACAATTCAATACTCTGTGTGTAACAATTCCAACTGAACATTGAAACCACATGAATCACATTCAGATATCGGACACAAAGCAATGTGGGGAACATATATCTACCAAGAAAGGGACTTGATATCACCCCGCCCCACCCTTTTAAAAACCTCCTGAATTTCTGGCAAGCTGGTTCTTAACTCATGGACTACTGAAATTTCTCATTCCCATAAACTTAACACAGGGACCACCCACTTCCCGTCAACAATGTATTAACATAATCAAAACCAATCCCCATCACCCCTCCCCGATCGGGTTACTATTTAACTATTTATTTAATGCTTCTTAACCTCGTACACAAATAAATTCAAATTCTTAAATAGAGGGATTGAAGAACTCGAGACTCTTGCCTCAGACTTGTTAGAAACATAACAAGTTGAATTTTGAATACGGTACATGCGTGAACAGATCTATCGCCAAACACGTCCACCGGGGCTTCACAGTTGTCGATAGCGACGGGAGAAAGGCACATCTTCGAAAAAAGGCTAAGACGGAAAGAGTCAAATAACTTAAGTCAATAAAGCACCAGGACCTAACTCGATCACGGTTGACTTTTATATTAAATGCATTAGCGGTCTATTGTGTGTTAAATACACATGCACCAAAACTTTGGTTATTGACAGCAGAATGCAACAGTTGGAATCATAAATAATCCATTTCTTATAGACACTATTTTTTTGTTGGGGGTGGGGGGGGGCAGTATAATATACCATATCTTTTATTTTTTAAAAGGAAATTGGAGAATAGAGAGTAGCAAGAAATTTCAAAAGGCCTCCTGCATAAAAATGAACATTCAAATTCAACTCTAAAAATCAATCGCAAATATGGACTTGTGTTTGGTTGAAAATGGAGTCCTTCTTTCATTTATGGAGTTGCGTTTGAAACATACCACTGTAATCAGCTTTTGGCAATGAGAATTCAGACTCGATACAATGGTCTCCTAACTGCTTGAATGGAAGAAAGTCTTTAAAGGAACCTTGCAAAGATTCTTATGAATTCTATTTGGTAACAACAACAAAAAAACGTTAAAGAAAAAAAAAATGCAACAAAACTCAAATAACAAAGAAATAAATCAAGGGAGAAAAAAACATTTTCATAACTTACGACAAAAAAAAAAAAATCAATAAATTACATCAGTAGGCAGGACAGGGATTGACAATATCAGAATTGGAAAGCACTGTCCATACAGTTCACACAGATATTGAGCGTCCGATCGATCCAATGCTATCTGACGTGATTTAATCCTGTGTTTCCTAATGTCTGCTTCTTCTCGAACGTGACCATGGAACTGCGGAACGTCTCCAGCATGCCGATGAGGGCCTTGCGTCGGAAGCGTTTGGCCTCGTTGATGATGCTCTCGATGAAGAGGTATTTGGTGTCGACGTCGCCCTGGACTTGGTTGAGGATCTCGAAGAGACGTCTGAAGTCTGGATGGATTTTGAGGGAGATGGAAAGTAGAGATATTAAATTCAATCAATTCATTTTTCAATTCTGGTAATGCACGTGGGGAGAGAGAGAGGGGGGAGGAGGGAAAGAGGGAGGGAGAGGGTGAGAGAGAGAGAGAGAGAGAGAGACAGACAGAGAGAGAGAGAGAGAGAGAGAGAGAGAGAGACCCCAATTCACAAAGGAGATTTGTCGACAAACCTAGGTTTATGTGCGTCATATGACGCGTTTCGATGCGTTTCAGACCAAGGTTCAGACAAACCTTGGTCTGAAACAAGTCAAAACGCGTCATATGACGAACATAAACCTAGGTTTGTCTACAAACCTCTTTTGTGAATTTGGGCCATAGAGACTGGGGGAGAGGTACAAAGCTGTCACAAAGAAAATAGAAATAGCATAAGATGGCTGAAGAAGAAAGGATGCATCTTACTCAGAAAACAAAAAGGGGTAAAGAGAAATTATCGGTGAAATTGATTTGAGAATGCACTGGACACTCCACTCATTAGTAAGCCTGACAATAACACAGATGACTGCATTTTAAAATTAAACATGCATGTCATTGCATTTTCATTCAAAATGTAATACAGATCAATGGCAACTTTCAACACACCGGTTTACTAACATGTGCAAATTAATCATTACTTTTCTTCCCAGAACCCCTGTAAGGCATAACCAATAATTTGTATTCAATTCATAATACATGTCCTACTGCTATTTCAGGGAAGTATCCAACATACATAAGTTTATCAAGAGCAACCTATGCATGAAATAAGTCAACTGGTCTATTGCCACTTAAATATAAAGTTGAGCTCTTGTCATGCGATTGCATTGTGAAAGTAACGGTGTGGAATCGATCAGAAAATTTGATCACGTAGCATATAAGTATTGGTGTGTACTGCAATATTCTGGAGTAATCAAAATAATAAGAAATTTGGCCCAGTCTTGTAAAGTAACAATCACTGTACAAAGAAAGATGTATATCGGACTACACAAACATGTTGCATAAAAATTGGGCCTCATTTTTAAACTGTTACTTGTCATATTTAGAATACGAAGGCGTTTGAAGAGCCATGCTTTTCAGGGAACATTTTTTCTTTGATGTTCTTCCACACTTGCATAATAACAGTGATAATGCTCACAAATTAATTTCTACCTCTCCACATAACTCAATATTCTCTTTAAGCTTTCATAGTACAGTGTCCATATCCATCTTTCTGATCGTGCTAATTTCTAGATATAGTCAAACCTGCTTTAGCAAACACCTATTTAGAAAGACCAACAGCAACAACGACCACATTCTTTCTTTCTTATTGAAACATGTAATAACGTAACCTGCACATAAAGACCACCGGTCCATGAAGACCACTTCTCCATTGAGTGCTCTTTATATACAGGTTTCACTGTACTGCAATGGAATATTCACTGAATAGGCCTGTACGCCACTTACTTTTGCCTGGTTTCCGGACCTCCCTTATAACCATCGCTCTCAACCTGGAATTGACCGCATTCACATCAATATCTGAGTTCATAGAGTCTGTTCTCTGATACGCGTTCCTCACATTGTTCATTGTCGACGCGGCAGTGCTCGACTGCTCCGACGTTGGAAGCACATTGTTATTATTCATCTTGCGATGTTTGTTCGTCGTATTGTTCGACTTCTTCGAGTCCACGTGATTTGTCGTCGTCGTCGAACCTGATGACGAAACTGGAAGGGGTGATGATGATGATGATGATGATGGGGGCGTCGCCTCATCCTCTGAGGATGCATTGCTGCTTGTTTCCATGGCAACCTCATCGTTGATGCCGTCCATGATGATGACAAGCTCGTCCGAGGAGCCTCCTGATTCATCGCTTGATGATACGGATAGGTCGGGTGGTTTGCCATCCGGTGAAGGTAGCCTCTCTGGGGTCGATGAACCTAAGAGTAAGACACACAAAAACAGTAAGTTTGTAAGTGCGATGCTTAAGAGAGGATTGGTATGTTGGTTGGTTGGTTTGTTAACTTACTTGGTTGCTAAGACCGCACGTAGACCGCACAATAATGTACCTTTTCTACAAATCTGTGATAGAGAGCATGATAGTAAACGACTGCGTTGTGTGGTTCACAGCATGTCGAAAAGTAGACTTGTCTATGCTAAAAAGAATTGTTAAACAAGCGGGAAAAATTGTAGGGAAGAATCTAGACTTCGAAGATATATGTAGAAATAGAGTACTTAACAAGGCAAAATCAATCTACCATAACAGCCGTCACCCCTTAAATGATAATTATGTAGCCCTGAGGTCAGGAAACAGGTTAAGATCTCTAAGGTCCAGAACGAGCAGGTTTCTCAATTCATTTGTGCCAAGCTCAATCAGGCTGATGAACGAGGAGGGTTTAATCTAAGTCTGAATAATAAACTGAATTTAATCTGAATTGTGAATTCAATTTGAACTGTGAACCTAACTTAATCTGAATTATGACTGAATGTAATCACCTATTTTGAATTATAACTTGTATTTAATCTGAATTGTAAATTTAATTTAATTTGAATTATGAATTGTAGGTGATCGGAACTTGAATTGAATTACATTATGAAATATGAATTGAATTGGTCTGAAGTATAAATTGTATTGAATTTGAATTGTGAATTTCATTTAACCCGAAATATGAATTTAATTCAACTACTTAGTTTGAATTATAAATTGAATTTGATTTGAATTGTTAATTTTATATTAATCTTAATTACGAATTTAATTGATCTGAATTATAAATTGTAGTTAATCTGAATTATGAATTTATTTAACCTGAATTGTTAATTTAATTTAATCTGAATTATGAATTGTACGTGATCGGGATCTGAATTGAATTATTTTCTGAAATATGAATTGAATTTGTCTGAATCATGAATTGTACTGAATTTGAATTGTGAACTTAATTATAACCCGAATTATGAATTTAATTTTATTATTTAGTCTGATTTATAAATTGAATGTGATTTGATTTTGTTAATTGTATTTTAATCTGAATTACGAATTGAATGTGATCGGGAATTGAAATGGATTTGATTCTGAATTACGAATTGAATTGGTCTAAATCTTTAATTGTACTTGATCTGAATTGCGAATGAATTTAATCCGAACTAGAAATGAATTTAACTACATAGTTTGAATTTATGAATCAAATTTTAGTCTGCATGTTGAACTATCGCATTTGTTGTTACCTATGTCCAAGTTAAATGTTCTACTCTATACCCATCTGTATCTTATTGATGTTTATAATGTGTAATCTTGTACTGACATGCAAATGAAACAAATTTCCAATCATTGGACAATAAATTTGAATATGAATATGAATATAAGAAAGCATGTATGTGCTTGTAAGTGAGCAGCCAGGGGACGAACGACTTTAAGTCCTCTCCGAGGGACTTGGTAATGATGATCAATACCTTACCAAAGGACAGTAGCGCATCGACTTGGTAAGAAACTGGGAGGTCCCTGGTTACGAGACGACTGCTCTACCACCGAGCCATTGCACCTCCTCTTAGGATCCCTTAGTTATAAAAATTGATTTACCAGATACTAAACCTTACATTTCTTAACCCCTACTTCCTCCCAGTTTCCTGATAATAATCCCACCACCCTCTAAAAGAAATACAACAGTTACAACAGATACCTATCACAAGCATCGATAATCATCTTGTAAAACATTGCCCAAACGAATCTCTTTAAAAGCACCTCTAATCGATCCCAGACAAGCATTCTACACTTGAGATCAATGCGGCTTGATGTTTTCTTTTTACATTAATTTTGACCGTAAGTAAGCAACCAAAGTCAAGATTTATAGTGCACACTGGAGGGCCTCCTAAAAATCACATGAAACTGCTTTATACAGCCCTACTTTTCATCATTTGGAAGATTTTTACCGTGATTCCATAGTTTCCACAAAGAAAACTGACATGCAAATGCTAGGAAGAGGATTTGGCATGTAGACATTGTGAGTTTAAAATCTGTACTTATAATTCAAAATCAACAGGATGATTTGACTTGAAAATATAGTCCATGAATAATGATCATAACGACTATTTCACTGAGGTGGGGAATTTGAGATTGTAGATAGCTATATGAGTCAGAGAAAAAAATATTAAAACAATTTGGGGGGCTACTTTTCAAGCTTGCTTGCAAATAATACTCTTTAGTTTGTTTTGCATTGAACTCTATGCAAATTTTGGAGGGCTCTTTTATGACTTTCAGGGGCTCCTTTTTGGCATTACGAGGGCAAATTTGCCCGAGCCCCTATGTATTTTTTCACTGAGAGTGATTCTCACCAGAGTTCTTGTTCTCCAGATTACCACCATTAGGGGTGGCATTCTGGGCCCTTCGTTGGACTAGCTGAAGCAGTGGTAGCTTGAGTAGGGCGCCCTGGGCCCCGGGGGACGTCGGTCTGCGGCTGGGAGGCGACGCCCCTCTGAGCTTCTTGATGGAGAGATTGCTGTCGGAGGCCCGCCTTTTCTGAGGTATGCCTGCCATGTGGTCGTTGATGTCAGCCTCATCGACCATCATTTTCTGGAGATGGAAAGAGGATTGGAATATGACGTGTTACAGAGTGTCAGAGTTTGATGATATAGGATTAAATGTCTAATACTGCTTTTATGCTTCTAAGAGTCAGAAGGATGTTAACACCGTGTTCAAGTATGAATGGCATAGTGGCACTCAGAAGATCATATACAGTTAAATGTTTTGTAATTTTTAAGTATTTTAAAAATTGATTTGTACAGATGTATGTTTCTTAAAGCTTGCATCTAAAAGTATTAAACAAGGGCCCTTATTCAACCAGTCCACCTTTCATTCTTGATTTACAAAGAACAAACAAAAACATCAAATTTATAAATATGAATAAGTATGAATAATTTAGTTGAAAACAGGAGCATCAGGCACTTCAAGTAAAAGGCATCCAAAAAGAGAGAACAAATGAGAGTAAATAAGTGCATATTTACTATTCAGAGGAAGAGGAAGAGGAAGAGGAAGAGGAAGAGAAAGAGAGAGAGAGAGAGAGAGAGAGAGAGAGTAAATGACATAGAGACAGATTGTAATGAGAGAAAGTAGAAAGTCACAGACAGACTTACTTGAAGAAATAGATATAGATAGGTAGAGAGAGAGAGAGAGAGAGAGAGAGAGAGACACACACACACACACACACAGAAAGAGAGAGAGCTCTAGAGAGAGAGAGAGAGAGTAAAACAGATAGAAAATCTGACAAACAGCAAAAGAAAAGTTACAGAGAAAACCTTGTACCTTGTCTTTTTCAGTTGCCAATTTGAAGGGGTTGCCAAACGTATGTAACCTGGCTGGAGCAGGATCTGCTTCCCGTAGAGGGCTTGGTATACGCTTCAAGTACTCCTGATAGTTACCCATCTCCGCTATGGGAATGTTGTGGAATTTATCTGCAAAGGAAGGAAAGAAACACAGGAGAACTTGAAATACATGGAACAGGGATAGTGTTGGAAATGCCACTGCACTGTTTTGTGTGTACTGCGCTGGTCGAGTTTTGCCGCAGCACTAATGTATTTCGACAAGATATTAATCTACATTTGTCATACCCCACCGAGGTTAGGTAAATGGGTACCCCGTAGGAAGAAATTCCTTGAATCCTTGAGCGCCTTTCATGGTAGCTCAGCAAAGCTGGGGTATAATAATATGATTGCAGGGCCCTCAGGGAGATCAGTATTAAAGCCTGTCTGCACTATTTTGGCCAGGAGGGATAAGACCTCCCTGCATGGTCACTGACAGGTGTTTATCTATTCAAATCAGCTCACACTTAACATAAGCAAAAGGGGATCATGGGGGACCACTGGTCACCAATTAGGCATTGTTTGCTATATAGAGTGCACAAGTTGCTACAAGTAGTGCAGTTCTGCTTCAATACACCAGTTTACGGTTAGGGGCGCCATTTTAATTTACGAGTAAACAAACCAAATGACCTTTAGAGGTCAGTGGTTTGTGCGTAATTAAGATTGTGCCCATGCAAATTATGATAACATCACTGCCTGGCGCTGCGTTGTGCGCTCACATCATAATTTGCATGGGCGCAATCTTAATTTTATGCATAAATACTACTCACCTCTAGGTCATTGGATTTGTTTACTCGTCAATTAAAATGGCGCCCATGTCTGCTCATGCGCACTGATGTAACCGTAAACTGGTGTATGCTGATGAGGCTACCCTGGGTAAACAAGACATGTTATTATCATCATTATTACCTTCGTTCATGAACCTGACCGATCGGTTGGACGTGATCTGGAGGAAGTTGGCTCTCATCCTCACCACCTGGTCCAGGATCTCCTTCCGAGGAATGTCAAAGGGGTTGCGGTACGTCTGGGGTCGGATGTCACGGTCGCTGACCCTTAGCATGTAACCAGGGAACTCGTTGACGTTGTTGTCCGCTCGGACCGTGATGGTCTCGCCCGTTATACTCTGGAGGAGCTGCTGGAAGTCTCGTCTTGCTGCAAGGGACCGCAACGGAGACCTGAGGGCAGGTTTAGTAAAAGGATACAAATGTTGATATTTCCGTTGGTTGGTTTGTGGTTTTATTTCAAATAGCATGCTAAGATATCAAGCTCGTTGCTCTTGGAGATGTAGTCATATGAGCTGCAATGGAAGTTCTTTATCAATGAGCTTTTCAATTCAAATATTGCTTACATAAAATGAATCTCAAATGAAATTTGTAATACAACTGATTTATACAATCTTAATTGTCGACAAGTAATCAAAGAATTTTAGGAAACAAAACATACAAGTCCATGTGCCTATGCAGTGCATACAATAAACAACTTAATAATTCATACCTCTTGTAAATTCAATGTTTTTTGTGTTATTTGTTACTCAAGAATCAAGGTGGACTGGCTGAATTAGGGCCTTTGTCATATTCTCAAGAAACAAAAATGGGTACAAATCAATATTTTACATACTTCAAAAGTTATAAAAGTTGGTAAGGGTACAAATAATTTAGTTGGTAATGGTATATCTTTGCAGAACATACCTTGACTGTACTTTGATGCCTAGCTCCTGAGCCCTGGGTCTGCTGGCGACGAGGCTGGAGAGCTTCTCCCCTTCCACCTTGCTGTGTTGCTTCAGCTTCTTGAGGTAGGTCACCACGCTGTAGCTCAGGCAGTTCTCGAGGCCGTCGGGTATCAGGTTGGGTGCACCCATGCGTCTTAGAGCTACCTTGAGTGGCTGTGGGACACGAGACAAACAGGTTATTTCAAGCATGGGTAAAGATTATGGAAGTAACTTAAGTCGCTCACGCCAATAAATCATAGTCAATAACAGGTGCAGTGGTCGAGTGTTTAAGTCCCTGGACTGTCGATCACAAGGTGCCCGCGGCACTAATATCCTTTGGCAAGACATTGATCTACATTTGCCACACTCAACCCAGGTGATGTAAATGGGTACCAAGTTTGGAAGCGCTTAGTGATTGTAATAAGCGCTATATAAATACCGAGTATTATCATTATTATTATGAGATATCACTAAATTTGATTTCTGTGGAGGTCTCATCTTTATTCCTTGGAAAGAATTTTGAAAATGAAAATATAGCAAAAACATCCACTCAAGTTTTTCTTTCAAAAAGCATAAATCCATAGTTTTACCTTCTCTGATCTCCTCTCCCCCCCCCCCCCCCCATAAATACTGCAATTCGATTATGATTTTTTTAATGTTTTTAATTCATCTTTTTTGATCCCCTCCCCCCTCCCCTATAAATACTATAATTTGACTATGACTATTTCTTTTTGTCAATTGATCATTGAACTTTTAACCAGTGAAAACCTAATTTCAAAATAGGTAATATGCTTGATTTCAATTTCAATTTTAGTTGGTGAATTTCGTCACTCCAAAAAGTAAGAAAAAACTATCAAAGCTCACCCCTGCGTAGTATCTGGGGACTTCCTCCAAGTAAGCATCGAACGCCTGCTTCCACTTCTGCGAGGGCTTGAGCTTGTGGACCTTGCACAGGTCATCAAGGAGGGGGATGAGGGTCGGGTAGTTGTAAGGCATGACGATGAGGTTAACGCAGGAGAGGTTGGAGGAGGCCTTGAGGAAGCCAAAGGGGTAGCCCATCGGGTCGCCATTCTTGCTGCTGTTGGGTACAAATACCTGAACATGGGATGAACAAATAATGATAATAATAAAGAATAACAACAACAACATGAACAACATTCATAAAATGTAATGTGCTCAAGGCACAGTCGGGTACAAATACCTGAACATAGGACAACAACAAAATAATGATAATAATAATAACAGCAACAACATGAACAACACTTGCAATATGTAATGTGCTCCAAGCACTGTAAAGAGAGAAGAAAGAAAATGAAAACATACAATGGACAAAATAATAACGTATATTAAACTGGTGCTCTGAGAGAGAGGAGAGAGAGAGAGACAGGGGAGATAGAGGAAGCAGAGCTGAAAACTAACAAATTCAAAGTCCAGACCCTCCCCCCCCCCCCTCCCCCTACTTTTAAAGCTTTAATATAGGGCTCATAAATAGATACTGTAAAAGCTTCATCCAGTTTTCCCTCCGAAAAAGGTTGGTAAGGGGTCTTGGAAAAGGGTCAAGTATCTTACCTGCCAGCACGAGTTAGGGTTGCGTCTCTCCAGGATGTACTGGGTCAGAGGGGATGGCTCTAGCTCATACTTGTCGAACGGGAGCTGGTCCAGGATCATCGGTTCGCTGTTTGTACAGGTGAACTTCACGACTGGGTGGGAAACACGCTGAGGCTGCAAATATTGACAGAATAAAAGTATAAACTTCATCTGGAATGCTACTCATTTACATGCACAAGTTCTGTTTGATAAAAAAAATTCACCACAAACAAAACATTCTAGAACACAAATGTCATGTGGATAAATACAGGTAATTTGGCATAATTGAATAATAGCAAGAAAAAGAGTAAGACTTTATTGGGTATTTTACACAACACATCATTATGAACCCCTGCCCCCTCCCCCCCCCCCCCCCCCAAACCAAAATATTGATAATTCTTTGGGTAACTCTGGAATGAGACAACTTTTCTATAACAAATAATATATTTTTAGGGCTTGGATTTATCAATCGTGATTGAGGACTACTGGTATGATTGGCTGGCATATGGCGAGCGTCATTTAACATTTCTATTCTTGCCTTTTCTCTCACAGAATGTAAAAAAGACACTGTTAACTAAATCATTCATACCCCTTCTAAATTTGATGTTTTCTGGGTTTGTCGCAACTCAAGAATGAAAGGTGGACCGTTTGGATTAGGGCCTTTGTTATATACTCTTAGATGTAGGCTTTAAAGCCACACAGTCCTACTTGAAGCTACTTGCTCCCTCTATATAGAAAACAATGCCTAATTGGTGACCATTGGTCCCCCATGATCCACTTTTCTTATGTTAATTTAGAGCTGATAAGCTAACAACCTGTCAGTGACCTTGCATGGTGGTCTAATCCGGTAGTACAGATAAGCTTTAATATGTCACTTTCTCAAGAAGAATAAATTGGGACAAATCAATATTTCATATACTTTAAAAATTACATAACATGGTAAGGGTATGAATAATTCAGTTGTCAACTTTATTTGGTCAAATGTTGTCGAGGGTTAGTGTTCTCTTTAGGGCAATATGCACAATACTACCTGGGGGTGTTTCACAAAGACCCTAAGTTGAACTAAGTTGAACTTAGAAATACTGCCAATGCAATTGAGTTTTGTCACCACGATTGATTGGCCTCATCAACTATAGCATTACATTATTTTTTCTGTATTAAATTCCAACCCGTGCATGATTCTCACAACATTTTTAATTGTAATACAATACTTAGTCCATTGTTTTCCTTGTTTAATTACAATATCTGAAAAGAACCATGCTTCTAATTCTTGATAATTTATATCACATGTAACGCAAGCTGTTTACCAATCTTTTCTTGTCATATAACTTCATTTAAAGACGTTTTTTTTCTCCAACACATCATCTGCTTATTTCATATTTTAAGGATTATTCATCGTTATTTGATTTTTTTTCTCATTCGCAATTATTATTGTCATAGGGCCTTATGGCTGATCGTTTGCTTTTCCTGTATCATGATATGCCCCTGCATGTATCGATTGCCTTTTAATGTTCGTAATGCCGACAGAGTTTCATTTTATGTTTTTGTTCTTACTTCATGTGTCTGTTCTCCTCTCCTTGTTTCAAGTGGTTATTCCATCTCTTCTAATCGTGTTTATTCTTTCAGCGACAGCAATCTTCTTTGTTCTGTACAGTTTATGCATATGTCTTGTTCATTTCTTCTTTCTCCTTGCTGCCTTTGGATGCTCTATTTTTCTCTTCCTTTCCCCATCTCTCCTTGACAGCGCCAAAATTTATCATGTATTTTATTTCCTCATATCGTCAATTATTCATATTCGGATACTGATTCTGAATTCATGATGGCAGGTTCACCTGATAAGCAGCCATTCCCTTTCCATACGGTGAATGATGATGATTTTTTTTTATTTACACAGACCTATTCGACTTGAGGATGAAGCTAACACCCCTGCTTATTCATTTGATAATTCTGTTATGGACAATTTCAACTCTTCACTTGAAGAACTAGAATTCGACTTTGATTTTGATGATCCTGCTCATCGTAACGTTTCCAAATATGTAACTGTTAATCAGTTTCGTAATGTAGTGAAAGAATTTCGTAGTGATACGTTCTCCTTGCTTCATTTGAATATTAGAAGTTTAAATAGGCACTTCAATGATCTACTTTCGCTTCTTGATAAGCCCTCTCAAAACCCATTATCCTTAATTGGTCTTACTGAAACCTGGTTAACTTGTGATTCCAATCACCCATACTCTATTGATAACTACGATTTTATTCATAAAAATAGGCAAGAAAGACTGGGTGGCGGCGTTGCTTTATATATCCTTAAAAAACTGAATTATACCGTTCTAGATAATCTCTCAACATGCAATAATATTATAGAATCCCTTTTTATTGAAATCGTGATTCCTGGTAATAAGAACATAATGGTCGCGTGATATATCGACCCCCGAGTTCGAATGCACACAAATTTTTATTGTATTTATCCGACACATTACAAAATGCCAGTTTCAACAATAAAGATTGTTTTTTGATGGGCGACTTTAATATAGACCTGTTAAAGCACTTACATAGCAATGTTTCTCAAGAATTTCTCGAAACAATTTTGTCTGCTTCTTTCTTACCCCTTATTTCCACGCCAACTCGTGTTGCAAATACATCTGCTACTTTAATTGATAATATTTTTTCTATTGTTACTCCACATTTTGATTCTTACATTATTCTTTCAGACATATCTGACCATTACCCCATTGTGACTCACTACACGGTTTCACAGCCATTTAACAACAATGGTCCTTACCCAAGTAGACGTAAAATAACTGTAGAGAATTTAGCTCGCCTTGGCGCTAATCTTGAAAATACTGATTGATATAGTGTTTATTCCGAAAATGAAATTAATTGTTCTTATGAAATGTTCTCTAGTATATTAAACAACCAATTAGATACTAACATGCTGAAGCAAAAAGTCAAACATGGTTATAAGAAAATGCCCAAACTCCCTTGGATTTCTAAGTCTATATTGCGATCAATAAATCGGAAGAATAACCTTTATTATAAATATAAAATAAAAGGCACTGAGCAATCAAGGAGAAAATATACATCCTATAAAAACATTTTGACTCGGATTATTCGATTAGAAAAGAGAAATTACTTTGTAAATCGTTTGAAACTTTTTAAAAATGATATGCAAAACACTTGGAAGGTAATCAAACAAGCAATGAACCAAGTTAAAAATAAATCTGAGGTAAATAAGATCAAATTTGATGATGAGATTGTTGAAGACCCAAAAGATATAGTTAATATTTTTAATACTTATTTTTCTTTAATAGGTGATAATCTTGCTAAAAACATTCCGCCTTCAAACACAAATTTTGTGGAGTTTCTAGGCCCTCACAATCCAAATTCTATTTTCTTTGTTCCAACTAATAGGCAAGAAATTGTGAAAATTGTTTCTAGTCTGAAAGATAAGAAAAGTTCAGGGTATGATGGAATCAATAATGTCATACTAAAATCCATTATTCCCTTTATTGCAGATCCATTGGTTCACATCTTTAATATATCACTTTTACATGGTAAATTTCCTAACTCTACGAAAATAGCCGAAATTATTCCGTTATTTAAAAAGGGTGATAAATTGGATGTGGGTAACTACAGCCCGATTTCTTTATTATCTTCATTTTCCAAAGTTTTGGAAAGAATAATCTATATCCGGATGATGTCCTTTTTGAAAAAATATGATGTCTTTTCAAACTTCCAATTTGGTTTCAGAGAAAAGCACAGCACCGTTCATGCTTTAATGTCTTTTGTTGAGAAGGTTGCCCACGCAATTGATACATCGTCACACACTGTAGGTATATTCCTGGACTTCTCCAAGGCTTTCGACACGATCAATCACGAAATTTTACTTTAAAAACTATCTCACTATGGTGTATGTGGAAAGGCCTTGGAGTGGTTCAGGAGTTACCTCTCTTATACTCTTTTCACACTGGTTTTGCTTAACCCCGTACTTTGCTTAGCCCCGTACTATCCTTAACCCCGGACTATTTTTTTGGCTTTTCACACTCGCTGTTTTTAGTCCCGTACTAGCGCCTATTCCGGAATAAGAAAATTCCCGCTGTTCTCACTGCATTTCGTTAACCCCGGATATCGTGTATGTTATGATTGGACATACCTCGCATCTGGCCAGCTGCGATACGCTCCATTGCGTAGTACCGGACTATTTTTCGTTTCTGTTCTCATTCATTTGCTTAGCACCGCAATTGCGGGGTTAGCAGGAGTTAGCACCACAATTGCGGAGTTAGCCCCGCTATTTTGCAGGGTTAGTTAACCCCGTACTATAGGTGGGGTTAGCCAACTTTAGCCCACTTTGGTAAAAACCAGTCTGAACAGAAAGTGGAATAGGCTTAACCCCGTACTATAGGTGGGGCTAAGACCCCCCCTTAACCCCACCTATAGTACGGGGTTAAGCAAAATATTGCCAGTGTGAAAACAGTATAACATCTCTGCATCTGAATTATGCAATATTAGTTGTGGTGTCCCACAAGGTAGTCTGCTAGGCCCGCTACACTTTATTCTTTATATAAATGACTTTTGTAAATCGTCTAACTCCCTGTCGTTTATTTTATTTGCAGATGATACTAATTTATTTTTTTCACACAAAAATCCAAACGTCCTGGTTGATAAAATCAATGCTGAGTTATTAAATATATTGCAACGGATACAAGCAAAAAAATTGTCACTTAATTTCCAGAAAACAAACTACATGCTATTTACGGTAGTAACTCTTTGGATTCATTACCCTCTGACATTATTTTTGACAATACCCCTTTGAAACATGTCCCTCTTACCAAATTCTTGGGTATAACAGTCGATGATAAACTTTCCTGGAAACCACACATTGATACTATTTGTAAAATCATTTCGCGCAATATTGGTGTTATTAATAGACTAAAATTGTACTTACCACAATCATCATTATTTATGCTGTATTCTTCATTGATCTTGCCATATTTGAATTACGGTCTTCTAGTTTGGGGCAATACACATCATACATTGTTGGAAAGAGTTCTATTGCTGCAAAAGAGAGTTATTCGTATTATCTGTATTGCCCCCATAAGCCAAATTGTTTTCTTTCCCTCTTTTCTTCAGCCCATCTCAAAACAAAAACTTGCCATCATGTTCTTGCTCTTTTTGTTTCAGCTATCTCAAGGATTTTGTGCGCTCCCTATTTCGTGCTCGATCTCTACAACTTTCCTTTCCTCTCCTCTCCTTCCCTCCAAACGCAGCCTGCATTTTTTCCCCCTTTTTTTTCTCCTTTTTTTCTTCTTCTTTTTTCTGTTCTTCGTCATGTAATTTGTTACGTCTTCTTGTTTACAGTCATTACGTGTTTTAATAAATGTTCTCTGTTGGCCACTATTCTTTCATTGATTATGTATTCCATATTTTGTTCATACTCATTATTATTTGAGGGGTCCACAATTTACAAGCTTTGCTTTTCAGTGGACCTCTCCATTTCTTCAAAATATAAATGCAGTTAAATTTTAAAATTCATTTTGTGTCTTCCTAAAATGTATAAATTATTATTAAGATTTGTTTATTACCAATGTAACTATGTTTTGTATACATTTTACATTGTATTCGTTATTATGTATTGTATTTTGTTGGAACTGAAAAAATAAAAATGAAATGAATGAAATGAACTTATCTCTAAGTTGGACTTAACAATTATGGAAAGCTGCTGGTAATTTTAAAAACATTTTGTAAAAGATATTTTAAAAGGCATCAAATGTTAACTCAAATCATTCATATTTTCTATCATCATGGGAGATTTCATGTTCTCGATGTGGAATTTTAAAAAGTCTAAAATACTTGAATTTTTGCTTTTGAATATATTTCATTATAAGGCTACACATGGCTCTCCATAATTTTTAAGTCCAAACTTAGAGTTAAGTTCTACTTAGAACCTATGTGAAACACCCCCCTGGATAGCACCCTGTCTTGATACATACCATTGATGGGGCCTGGGGGTCGGGCCAGAATGTCTCTGGGATGGGCCAATGTCCCATGGGCACCCCGCTCTTAGGGTTGGGCCTCACATGGATCATTCTACGGCAGCTGTACCAGGAGGTGTCCGTTGGGGTAGGGGAAGGGGCCCCGTTCCGGCCATTAGGGGGCACCACCAAGTTAACCTGGGCATCTACAGAAAGGTAAAGAGTACATTAATTAAAGAAAAATATTGTACAGTCAAACCTGCTTTAGTGACCAGCTGTCTTTAAAGACAACCTGTCTACAAAGGCCACATTTGTTGTTTCCCTTGAAAATGGTTTCTCATTGAATCATGTACCGGTACTAAAGGAACCTGTCTACAAAGGCCACTTTTTGTGTTACCCCTTGGGCAGTCGCTATAGACAGGTTTGACTGTATTTTGAATTCTATAATGGTTATGATTTGACGTAGCATATTTGGTTATTTGCCTTTTTGTTGTTGGTAAAGAATTGACAAGTTACCGGTACATGTATATTTGGTATATTGACATGGTTTTTACCTTCTTTGTAATGATTCAAGTTTATTTTAGTATATTGCTTTGCCGGCAGTTTAATGTGACTCTTTCTGGTGGAACAATGAATATGTAGCATTATTGTCTGACTGATGGGAATGATATTTGGATATATAGAGTTGACAATATTCAGGCAGGACTTTGGAAAATCATGTCATAATATCTCATACCCATCGAGAAACGCCTCCAACCCACTCATGGAATGGAAAGGACACTTAAAATTGCATTTCATGTATTATCCCTTTCCCTTTAAAAATACTACTTGCTTCTTACCCATTTATGTATGTATTCTTTTAATTGAATATGCATTACATTTCACTGGTTTGTGATTTCTGTGATGGAATGATATGATTATTTTTTTGAAGATTATGAAGTATATAGGGCATGCCGTGTGTTTGAATAAAGAGAAAAGTGAATGTATGAATACAATATGAAATATGTACAGGATTAACAGACAAAGCTTTTGAAAGACGAGTTGCAACACACTGATGGACGAAGGGTTATCTCGTTCCCTGAAATAAAAATCGAGAGACATAGAGAGTGAGAGACAGAGAGAAAGAGGAAGAGAGGAGAGAGACATAGACAGAGAGAGAGAGACAGACAAAGAGAGTGGGAGAGGAAGAGAGAGAAACAGACAGAGACAGAAAGTTAGAGAGGAAGAGAGAGACGGAGAGAGAGAGAAAGAGAGAGAAAGAGAGAGAGAGACAGAGGGAGGCTCTTCTTCTTCTTCTTGATTTGATTGGCAATTACCGGTAGTCAGTAGTCACAATTGACACACACTATTTTATGAATTATTCATATATACATATGTACAATTACATGTCATAAATTACTATTTTTAGGATTTTTTTTCCATCCTTTTTTGTTGTTGCTTATTTTGTCTCAGTAGTTTAGGAGAAAATTATATAAATAAATAAATTTGGGACAAGACGGCCTAGTATATATCACCTCTGTATGCCCACACTTGTGTACTTCACACTCACCCCCACCCTTTTCAAAATGCCATCTTACCAGTAGTTGAGGTTCATTTCTCAGACTTTTGGTTTTTAACTTTATAGGCAATACAGTTAAGAATAGTCTTGAGAAAAGCTGCATGGCTTTATAGTAATCCATGGTGGGTGGGAGGGATTACGACAGTGAAGATTGGAAGAGTATGAACAAAAATACAAAGATGGGTAGACACAACACAACACAGAATGAGAGATACGTGGAATGTGAGGGGTAGGGACGGAGACAGCCAGAGGGGAAGGAGCAGAAGAGATAGAGGCAAAGTCACAGTGAAACCTGTATATCATGACCGCTCAAGGTAGACTAGAGATGTGGTCTCTATAGGCAGGCGGTCTTTGTGTACAGGGTTCTGTTATACATGTATCAATGGCAAAGTCTTTTCAAGGGAAATTTAAAAAATTTTGGTCTTTACAGACAGTTGCTAAAGCAGGTTTCACTGAAAATAAAGACATTGAGATTTGTCTGAAAAAAGGGTGAAGATGAGACAGAGATTTTGAGATGAAGACGGAGAGAGAGAGATGGAAAATGAAGATAGTAAGATAAATGACAGAGACACAGGCAGAAACAGAAGACACACAGAAGATAAAGTAGGCAGGAAAAGAAAGACAAGATGAAAAACATTGAAATGTGGTACTGATGCTAAGGGTGGATAAAAAAAAAAAAGACGGGAAGGCGAGAATAGGATTGGGAGAGACAGGAAGAGAGAGAGAGAGAGAGAGAGAGAGAGAGAGTGGAGGGGGAGAGGGAGAGAGAGACTAGAGAAGGACAATAAAGAAATATTGTGGGAAAAGAGCCTCAATTTGTGGCTAAACCACAAAATGCCTCGGGGAAAGATGAGGGAATCCCCCTTTATCATACAACAAAAAAATGTTTGAATGCTTCATCACTCAGGAGAATGCTAATGTAATCAGATACCAGTAGATATAATACCAAATCTAATCTCCTCTTCAATGTTCAATCAGACTGGATAAGGTTAACCTGTTCCCTACCAATGGCAAGATAACTTTGCCAAGATACACAGGTAGAAGAGGTACTATGTACCGACTAAAAGCAGGGGTTTTCAACCTTTTCTTAGTCAGGGAACCCTTTTAAAACATAGAAACTTTGGTGTCAACCCAATACCAAATTCATAAAAGAGGATTCATTTGCATCACTTTGGCACTCGTTTAAGTGCCATATACATCTGTATCAACATTTTTATTATATGATTAAATAAAAAAAAATTGTAATAAACCACACTAGATGAAATATAGAATATGTGCGGGCTCCTCGCTGCCGAATACAGTTCAGCAGATAGAGAGAGAGAGAGAAAGAGAGATAACTTGAATTTCTAATGTGGTAAGAAATTTACCGCTATCCCCATACTACATATTACACATGCTAAATCTCCAAATAAATGAGCACGAGTGAGAATAATTCCACCCCAGAACGATGCTATCCGTCATCCTATTTTGACGTTGGTATTAACTACATTAAATCCTCCTCATCATGACTCATGAATATTTCATGAATATTCATGCATTACAGTATGTCATCAAATGTATAATGCATAGTGACATAAATACAACTTTAAACAAAACTGACCATAGGCTATTCTGAAAGATCTCTACATGGGATTACACAAACACGTTGTAGAAAACGCTTGGTCAAAACCAGCATGCTCAAGGGATGATTATTTCTACTCTTCCAGAAAAATCCTTCTCGTCTTGCATTTCTAGTACTCTGATATTTGTGTACAATTGAAGAAAAAAAACCCTCATGCTTGTCAGTACTCGTGAATCCCTTTAATTAGTTCGCAATCGTGATTACCCTTTAAATTTGTTGGTATCTATATTTGTCACTTTAATCCCCACCTCTTCCCACCAACCCCCCCCCCCCCCACCCCCTTTTTGTTCTTTATTAGTGTGTGTGTGTGTGTGTGTGCGTGGGCAGAATGCAATGAACCATAAATAGACTGGCAGCTTTAGTAGAGTTACCCCACTCTCTTTTGAGTTCATGCCAATGTTTTCTCTCTTCTACACAAGAAAAAGACGCACATTATCTTCAGCATGGAAAATGGAGTGGTGGAATTTCTCCGTCCTGCTTATTCATTGTCTTAAAATCAAGGTATAACAGCGATATGGAAAATGACATATGATTGTGTTGTTGTTTCTTTTTTTGTGTATGCAATACATGTATAAGCTTCCAATATGTCAAATTTTTCCAGGTATAGGGTGACCATAGAATATAATACGGTATAATGCTAAAGGAAAAAATATCATGTAGTGGTACATATGAATTTGATAGTTGAAACGTTTTAAGACATGCAAATTCATGCTTTGATCTGTTACAATGTACTGCATTTGGACAGCAACAACTTTTTTTATTTTTTTAAAGAAAGCTTCCTTTGCTACTTGTTCAACTTTTAGAAGTACATAATAGCTTTTGTACTTTCAAGGTTCATCAAGGAATATGGGTTACAACATGGCTTTGCTAGAGCACACTACTAAACAACAAACTGTCAAAATAAAATTCTTCTAGTATGGAGTTTAAAAGATAATGGTTTTGTGAGGCTAGTTTTGAAACATAATGGCTAACCACAAATTTTGACCTTTTCTTATTGGCTTGTTGCAAAAGGTTTACCAAGTTGTTGTCAAATTTTGTCCAACATCCATTCAAATGGTAAAGCGATTCCGTATGGATGCAATAATATTTGACATGCAGGTCTAATCTAAGGGATTCATGCTAGGCTGTATGAGAGTTCGCAAGAATTTCTTTTCATATATCGTGTCTGCAAAGAGCAAACATTACAGTAACCTCAAATACTTACCACCATCTTTTTTTAATACCACAAGACATGTAGCCATTTTGGATCTGTGATCCTACTTAGCACACACAGTAACATATATTTCAAAATAATCAACAATATTTTATGACTGCTTGCAAAATTAAATAAATACATTAGAAAATGCATCTGTTATTAGCAATCAGCAAATTGCCCATTGAAGAAAAGAAAAAAAGAAAAGAAAGTTTTAGAGCAGCTACCATCAAGCTTACATCCCAGTTCAGTCAATAGAGAAAAGACAGCTCAAAGTCTCATATATTCAAGAAAATATCAACAAAATGATTAACAAAAGTAATAATAGGATAAGCATATAGCCGCAGTCACAATGGAAAGATTTTTATCTAGCAAGCCACAGCAATCTGGTACACTGTCCCGTCTCGTCTCCATTTCATAAGAAATTAAACCAGAACCACCAAGATCTGGGCACTGTTTCACGAAACCGTCATAAGCACAAGTTCACAGACATCTGGTTGAAACGCTGGTTAAACTTGATACACACGTTGCAATGGGTTGTTGGCAACTTGTACTTATGACGGTTTTGTGAAACGTTGCCCTGGAATTGTTGAGAAAGTTGTTTTGAACGTTCTGAATCATTATGCTTCTTTGGAGTTCTTTTTCGTTCTGTATCAGGAAAATTTACTTCTATTCTTGGAGGCAATTTTGAAATGCAAAAAAATAATGCGTCTGCAGATAAACATGTAGACCAGGACCTGGATTATTCAATTCAATACCTGTACTTGAATTATGCCATTATTTTTTTTATTTAGCACTTGCCGTAGTAAAATAGCACAATTCTTATTAAGATCACATTTAGGAATTTTACTTCAGAGAGCCAACTTCGAACCAATAAACTTACCAATGGCCACTATCATGTCACAAGGCCAATTAAGGAACTGTGAGCAATAACTGCCTTGCATTAATGAGCCTAAACATATTTTGCTGGTATGCAGCTTATGATTCCCTGCCTGTAGACTGTAGACATGAAAATTCGAACAAGGCCTCAGAAAAAATTGTTTGGCTCAAGTCTGCTAGAGTGTTCTTACACTTAGGGTAAAATGATTAGCCAAAAGCTTCTACTGAATAAATAAGTTGGCTCAGTATTTTATCTAGGCATAAAAACTGAGTTAAATACTCATATTTTAACACTGTCAACTAGTATTGAATTGAATAACGGCCCTCATACCTATGCTTCTGATCATTTCAGCTTTGAAACGAGATGGTTATATGACAGATTAATACTCTCATTTCATTGTGGCTTGCTATAAAAAAAAAATTGCCAGTGTGTAACTGGGCAGCGGGGAAGCAGAGGTGGATCTCAGAAGAAAAAGAAAAAAAATGGAGAAAAAAAAGGGAAGCACTTTGTTGACACGGCACTCGGAAGACTTGACCTAGTTTCCTAGGCTGCCATCTTACCCAGCGGTGGCTGTGGTGTGCCCTCCCGGTCCCCCACCTCTGGTGGCAGCGGGGACTGGCGTCCACCAGCTTTCACTGTAAGACACAAAGCAGGGTACCGTCATTCATAGGTGCACAGGGTACCGCCATTCTTGGGTGCACAGGGAAACATGAGCAGGTTTCACGGAACTGTCATAAGTACAAGTTGCCGAAATCCCATCGAATGTATGTAAACTTTAATACATGTTTCAATGGGTTGTCAGCGAACTTGTACTTGTGACGGCTTCATGAAACGCTGTCCTGGGATTCGGGCGCTCATTAAACCCCAGTCACAACGATTCCCAAATGACCGGGAAAAAGACAAATATCTCTGCCGTTCAGGGGGGAATTTAATTTAGGTTTGGTCCTTTGTCAATCAGGGTATTGTTTCACGAAACCTTCACAAGCACAAGTTCAACGACATCCCATTGAAACGTGTGTTAAATTACGCTCGTTTCAATGGCTTGTCTGCAAACTGTATTTTGGTTTCGTGAAAACGATGCCCAGGGTTCCATTTCATAAATCTTATTATCAATGACAAGATAAAATGCACCTGAAATTTTTGAATTGGATTGGTTGTGAGCGAATTTGTTTCATACAAAAATGTGAAACTTGTTACTGATTTCTAAAAAAAAGATTTATGAAACGGGCCCCATTTTCACAAAACGTGTCATCAGTGACAAACGACAGTTTTTTTTTTGTTATAAGCTAGTGAAATCCTTGCTTCTGATTGGTTATCAGCAAATTTGTCACCGATTTTTGTCATTTGTCTTTGAAAAAAGGCTTTGTGAAACAAGGTCCCTGGCATTGGTCTTTGTTGTTGTGACGAGGGTATTAAAACAAGGGTCCCTTTAGATGTTGTTAGAAAAACCTGGGATTAAACCCATTGGAAGTGTGTTAATTCTAATTAAAGCAATAGGTTGAGAGGGAGCAATGATATCACCACAAGCCTGGAAGGAAAAATTTGTTTTTCTTCTCCCATTTTATTCCTCAACGTTTGAGCAATATATCAAGAATCATGGTCAGGATCAAAACTCAACAAAGATAGATATGATGGGAAGAGGGGAGGATTCTTGCTTCTGGCAACGACAGTATTGTGAAATTTAAGGAATATCTACAATCTCGCTGAACAATTTATATCTTAAAATCGTCCTCCAAGTTGTAAATCAGATAATAAAAATGTTCATGCAATGAACAACTATTTTGATGGCTTAATTAACATCCTATGCCCTACAATGGAAGCCTGGAAGAATGCTACTTACTCTCTCCGTTGGGAATGACTGGATCTGGTCCAAACTTCTCAAAGTGGACCACCACGCCACTCTGGACCTTCTGGACGAGGGACTCGAGGCACTGGTTCAGGGTCTTCATAGAGTTCACCATGTAAGAACGACCTGGTAAAAGAAAAAGAGTTAAAGAATTGCAACTGGGAAAGTGGTACTTCTACTTGAAACCTTGAGCATGATAACCTTCACAAGGCAAAGACAACAAGTAGTCATTTTGGTAATAAACTGGTCCTTGTCCCCATAGACTCAAAATTAGAGAGAGTGAATGTGAAAATGTACCATTTGCTGGTAATTTCAACAGGTTCAAATTCATCTGAGATTATGTTTACAAATCAGAATCGGTACTCCTTTTATCACGAGCCTGTACAAATACTTCAGGACGTCTTACTACAAACATACAAGACGAACATATAATGACTGTTCGGTTGTGATTGCTAATCTTCCTAAAAATGGTAATCTATCTAATGTTGCATACCAATGGACTTCACTGTAGTAACTGTTTCAACTCTTTCTCTAACTATCACATTAACTGACGGTCCAATATTTAACCAATTAATATCATTAATGTATCTATACGTAGATTATCTGACATCATTTCTATCTCATTCTAAGCTTACTCCTGTCTGACAGACCTTCTGAAAAGTTATCTGAGGATTTAAGAGACTGATGGCCCGCACGACATCCATACCAGTCTCGCGGGCCTCCAGACAACTTTTCTGAAGGTTCATGGGACCAACAATGTTGGCTTCCTATGCTGTTTAAAGGCCATCTGTACAAGTTCAGCCAGAAGGGATTAGAACACCCAGTGAGGTCACTGACAGGTGGCTATCTCATTAACTCGGCTCTCAATTAACATAAGACAAAGAGGACCATGGGGGACCAACAGGCACTGATTTGGGAAGGTTTCTATATAGAGGGAGCAAGTAGCGGCAAGAAGTACAGTGGGGCTTTAAGACTAATGGGATTTTATTGGCTCTCCTTACCTCCAGTGACATCACACATACTGCTGATGGGTGAGTCATCTGTATTCACCAGGCTGCTTGTAGGTCCCATACGCTCCTTCTCCCCTGCAACCCCCGGCAGACGCAACACCAGGGCAAAGAGCCGCTGATCCCATCTGAAGGGCTCCCTCGTCAGTTCACTCCCGGGTAGAACATGGCTCATCGGCAGCGACAACTGCACGTTCAGGGGAAAGGAACGATAGACCCTATTATTAACGTATTCAATTTTGTCTTCTTTCTCTTCTTTTTCCTGGGGACCTAGTGACGAGGTATTTCATTAACCCATTTTTAATGGATGAACTACTATACTTGGAGTCCAGACTACATACATTATTTGTTGCTATGTCAGGCAAGCCTAATGCAAGCTTCCAGGTTGTCAAGAACAACCTTTCTTTAAACAGTATGCATAAAATTTCAATATGTTAGTAAGTTGGTCTATTTACCAATCATGTATGCATTCAAGGCTGAGCAAAAAATAAACACACATAATATCCTCAGGTCCAGACGAGGGTTCATTCTCGAAAATCAAAGAGAGAATAACTGCTCATGTTGCCCTACAAAATTCTTGTCAGGTACTGGCCAAGTGGGGTGAATTGATTATTGAGCTTTTGATCAAGTGTACAGCTCTTTCCATAATTCATGAAGCACTCAAAGTAACCACACCAGTAGACTGCATGCTGTACACAATTCGGGGAAGGGGCATAGGACGGGGAAAGGAAGAGTATGTTTACATCAAAAATGTGATACATACATCTAACTTTTTCTTGCGGTCAATTGTAAACTATAATATTTTTTGTAGAGAAATTAGTATATATTAAGACCACACAACTACTTTATTTGCATTAAAATTTCAATTCAGAAAGGTTTACCTCTTCTTGAACACCACCGTTGCTCGAAAGTTTATGTCCGTCAGTGATCGCTATGACAATGGCTGGTTCCAGATAGAAAGGGTTCCGTCCCTACAAAAGATATAATCAAATATTAAAATACAATATGTCATGGAAATCCCTAACTTCTCTTTTTCTGCAAAACTTGGGCTTAAACTCTATAACTTGTTAAGCAGTAGCCTGCTCATATATGAAGATACAAATGGCTAGTAATAACTTCTGATAATTAAACAATCTAATAACAGTTTAGGTAATGATAAAAATTTCAAATGTATAATAAGACCCCTATATAAAAAATATATCAAATATTGTTTTGAAAGATCAACATACTAGTAGTCTACATGTACTTTTCACTAAAATGAGGAAAACATTTTTTTCCTTTCAGAAATACGACACTTGGCCACCAGGCAAAGTTTAAAATCAACCACTCCTATACTTACCTGCCCATAGTTGTCAATGCCAGAGTAGAGACGATTGACATTCAAGAGGTCAAAGGTCATCTTGAGGGCATGACCCAAGGTCGTTAGACCCGTGGCCTGCAGGTTCTTGAGCTCACTCATGAAGACAGCTGGATTCTCCTTCCAACCAGCCTAAAGCAGGAAATTAAATGTTGGGTTTGAATAAAAATTATAAATGATAAATCAGAAAATTAGGTTTTAATAGAATTAGACTATTCGTGCAAAATTACACTTTGTAGTTAATCTTAAAAATATTTTTGGTAAAAACTCTACTAGTAATAGTATTCATGTACCAACTACCAAGTGCATGAGCAGATGTGATCCAATATTTGCTCCAACTTCTATTTCAAGGGTTACATATAATGTAGGGTCCTATATTATAGGGTTGAAGTTAAAAATTTGGTAAGTGTAAGAAATGGATGCAATGTCGCATGAGTAGGTGGCGTTTAAAATAAGTAGAAGGGGGAGGGCCTGTTTTGTTTTGTTTTTAAAGATAATTATTTGAAGTAAATAGAGCTGCAGCCGCCTGGTTCCGCACCGCCTGATAAATTAATGTTCTATATAATAGTGATTTTTGTTATATGTAATTAAGAAAATAGGCGCATTCCTGGCACTAGCTTGTTCTTTTATAATATCATCAGATGATTGCCAATTAAAAATAAGTTGAAGAGGTAGAAATTACAAGTTTAGAAGAAATTAATTGCTAGGATAATAATTTTCATCAAAATGTTTGACTCATTCATACGAAATATTTTAATAATTAATATCAGAGATTATACATGCATATGTATACAGCCCATTTTCCAATAAAAAATAAATCAAATTTATTCGAAATTTTGTTGTACAAGTACAAAAATGGAGTGTAGACCTAGTTTAGTTGAATGAAATCAACAAGTGTTTGCATGCCCCATGCCAGCTGCTAACTTCAGCTAATGAATATTCATGTGACCTATCGAGGATCGATTTTAGTTGCCACAATTCAGTCTGAAACAAGATGGATGACTGCAAGTAGGAAGTGTATTTGGCTCTATGTTTGACGCAATATCTTGCGAATCTAGCACTCATCACGACTTATTGTTGAAATATTTTCGTGGAGAAAGTGTCATGGAATCAAGATTTGGCCTTTTAATGACTAAAATATATGACATATGAGAGAAATCAAGGATCTCTGCAGACCTTGATTGTTGCCGGTGACTCGTCGCACGTCACCAACATGTAGCGATCAGTGCGGCTGGCTTGGTCTCGAAGGCGAAGCTACAAAGCAAAACAAAAGAAATCTCATAAAATGAACGTCATCAGCAATAAGCGTAACTTTAAAACATTTAAAATTAACATGACCATATCATCCAACAACAACACAAAATCATGTGCATAACTGGTTTTCATTACAAGCAAAATTATTCTGAACTTTGTAGAAAATTTAATCGATCTCCCAACATGCATTGCTGCTTCCAATACCTTCATGAACGTCTCCACGGCTCCTTTCGCTATATCCAAGAGTGATGTGCCCAAATGTGTCCGCTGATTCATCGAAGCACTGGTATCTATTAGAAAAACTAGCACCGGCATCTTGTTTAGAATTGTTTTATCTATCTCTCATGCCAAAACTGAGTCAAAATATGGCCTTCAAGGCCCAAATCAAGAGTTCCAAGCCCCTTCCTCTTTTTCAGGCAGCCTCGCGAGAGCTGCCGAATTTCAGCAGCAGCGAAATCATCGCGCAAAAAAAAAATGCACTGGAAAATCGCAGCCACATATCTAAGTCACGTGACAACGTAGCCTTCATTCGCTGGTTGGCCAACAACAAGCGCTCTAGTTTGCATATGATTACCATAATAAAAGATGTTGCTAAAAATATCCCGGTACATTTACTACGGCGTTGATGAGCGAGAGAAGATGTTGACTTTATCATGCAACGTTTTTGCAGAAAAAATAGGACATGGATGGCCTAGCTGTGTTTTAAAAGTATTTTTCTTCCTCTCTTCTCGGCAGTGTACATAGTTTGGGAGATGATACACATAGACATTTTAACCGGGGTAGGGGGGAGGGCGTGCTCCACTTTGAAGTTACCCCTCTCCTATCCCCGTAGAATGCCGGATCGCGGAGAAGGAGAAGGAGGGGGGGGGGGGGGGGGGGGGGGGGGGGGGGGGGAGGAGGAGAAAATAAGTACAATAGGTGAAAAAGAGACACACAAACAAAAAACAGAGAGGGGAGAAATGATACGTGAAAGGAGATAAGATTGGTTCTAGTTGGTATTCATGTTGGTGCATAGCGTATTCGGACAACCCTGGAGGTACGTGGGGGGGGGGGGGGGGTCATTTGGTAATTGGGGATTATTGTCCTAGCTACGGGGTATTTGTCTATAGGGGAGGTATATTGTCTAGGGGGTAATTTTCCTAGAATCGAATTATAGTGATCCCCAAACTCCCCATAATGCTACCATTGCAATAATGGGAGTGGACTGATATATACGTAACGCTTTTGTCTTAGACATGTATATGGGAGGATTTTTTTTGTTGGGCGGGGGAAGGGGGGGGGGGGGTCCATGACCCCCATCAGACATGTTTAATCCCGAAGTGTACCAAATAATGTCAATATAATTATGTTCCATTTTAAAGATTGGAAAAATTGAAAACGAGATCGACCACGGATGGGCCTTCTGCTTGCCTTTTAAATTCTCCCAAATCCTTTAGAATGTAAAACGTAACCCCCCCCCCCCCCTGGAGTGCAAATTGCCCCTTCCTCATGAAAGGGGCCGTGGTACCCCTTTCCTAAATTTTAGACCGGCTCCCGACATACCACCATTGGATAGGGTAGGAACAGTAACAATTTTACAGCCGAATTTCGTAGGTCCTCTCGTGCTTTTAAAAAGGTGAAACTGATCAAAAAAAGTGTGGGGAAGACCAAAGATTTATTTCAAAAAGTCATGACAGTTTAAACGATAGGCCTTGGCCTATGCAGGAGACCAATTATAACAACTCTGTCATCAGGCTATGATAGCATAGACTCCTTGTTTACAATCGTGGTGTATGCTTTTATTATCCTAAAACGTCCCTCGGATAGGACGTTAAATGGAGGCCCCGTGTACAGGAGAGTCACCACCCTTGTACGTTAAGAACCCATTGCACTATTCGTATAAGAGAAGGGGAAACCCCGGTGTAATGGTCCACCTGCACACCCCAATCAGGCCGAGTATACGGCATCTGCAAGAATCTTCAGTATTGAAGGAGGCAGATTATCTTGAAGAAGAAGAAGAAGAAGAGAACTTTCCAATATAGGCCTATATGAGCATTCATTATGCATAAGATAAACACAGTAGAGCAGTGCACGTGAATATTTGCATTAACACATTAAATTAACGTACGTAATGATTTTCTATGGAATATCCAAAATGTTACTAAATTGCCGTCAACATCTTTACGAATGTTTTAAAAGGATTGTAAAAAAAAGATTAAAGAGAGAATTGGGAAAAGGTATAGGGAAACAAGGCAAGGAGAAAAAAACACCAGGACGGCCCCTTCCGTTCCACGAGTATTTTTGTTAGTTCAAATTTTCCGGGGGGGGGGGATTGTCTCCTCGGGAAATTTGATAAAAGTGCACACAAAAAAATGTTTAGCAAAATTAATACTGACTAAAGACTGCAACACATTTTTAGGCTTTCGAGGGCCGAAGAGTGCACCGTTTAGACAAATAAAAGGCAAAGTCTTCTCGCTCTCATAATATCCTTCAAAGTGTACAGGCAAATATTGTGGAAACGTGAAGTGTGAAAAAAGTATATTGCTTGTTTTTATACACTGTCGCTCATAAAGTTGGAATATTTTTGTTTTACCCCAATTCATGGAATTATTTAAAAAATAATTTAAAAATAATAGATCTAGATAATAGTATACATTCTCAGATTTTATTGAATAATAATTTGACAATGTGTGTTTTGCGTGACTGCTAAAGCATGTGTATGCTACTATGCTTATCAACTAGGGGACCTACGCCCTTAAGTCATAAATGACAGTAATGAGGATTATTGCCCCACAAAAGGGCACCAATATAGCACATCGACAGGGTTTTGATTCTGGTGTCTCACAGTTACGTATTGCTTTGTCACTGAACCATGACTCACGCAGCGGGGGCTAGGGTAGGGGGCAGTTTCCATAAATAAAATAAAAAAACAGAACTAATGCAATAAATTGTCAATTATTTTTTGCATTTTACCCCGGTCCCCAACATAAAAAAAATCTTCTGGACGGCCATGCATTATGGCTCAACGGGCATGGGAACACATAGGATTTTTAAAAGTTTTTTGCTCATTACTCCACTGCTCCCTCGTCCCTCGTATATTGTCCCCCCCCCCGGTCATTAAAAGAAATCGCCGCCCCTGGTTCCACACCCTAATCTGTATAATCCCGAATCTGGGACAGTTTCTTCTAATAAGTTGCATCTCTATTCCCAACACTTGCCTCAAACCACCCAAGGTGGCGTTTTTAACGAACTAAATCGCCCAGCTTAAAAAGATTTTATTTTCGCCGTTCGTAGAAATTCGGGGACCACGTCATTTTCGGCTTTCAGAAGGGAAGGTCGCGTTTGAGGAAATTTATTAAAAATTATATTTGCCAGATTCTGACTACCTAATCAGCAGTCTTGCACTTTATTTGTGCACTTTATTTTCTGAGCAAGACGGTTCTAGGACACTTATATTACCCCCTGGGCAATCACTCCCCGGCCATGCATTTACCAGCGGGACTTACCACCCAAGGACAATTGCCCCCGGAAAATTACCCCCTAGAAAAATATCCCCTCCTGGACGATTACCTCACGTGGACAATTATCAAACAGACGACAATTACCTCTCTGAAAATTTTGGACAATGACCCCCCCCCCCCCCCGCCCACCCCCCATGACAATACCCCCTTCTGAAATTATCCTAGGGGTGGTTGACCTGGGATAATTTTCCGGGGGCGACTTTCCTGGGGATGATAATCTAGGGGGTAATTTTCCTAATATTTCTGCATGCTGCTCCACTAAAAAGGATAATCATGAACGATAAAGCATGGGCAGATTTTCTGAAGGCCCTATGCATGACTTTGCTAAATCATTTATGTAATCGCTGATGAAAATAGTAACCTAACAAATTGCTATATTGTCGCAACTCATTTTATTGTAGTTTTGTATATTCACGTTTACACGTCTGATTTCCTACGACGGTCCTTTATATTTTCACTCAAAATTAAGCAAACTTGATTAATTGGGCGACATGCGCGGGTCAAAAATGGGAATGCGGCCGGGGCACACGTACAGATTGAGGCAAGGAAATTAGGTTGCTTTCATGCAAACATGAACCGTTTTTATCCGCTCTTTGCATAATTATACCATCTCTTGCCCCCTTTGATAGGTTTTTACTGTCTTGCATATGCTATACAAACACTCTTTGCATCCAATTCCCTCTAGGGATTTCCGGGTTTGGAGAGATCGATTCGGTGCATAATTATGGTTGCAACCCCTTACAATGCGTACAGTAGTCTAATAGAGTCAACTCAGGCCATCATGGCGCCCCCCCTTTATTTTCCATCAGATCCCATGACACAGCATAAAAAAAGGTTTTTGATGTGGGGTCATAGTCTGGTTCCTAGCTGCACGGCAGTTCGGCCACTGAACTAAAAAAATGGGCTCAGCACATTGGCAAAAGTCGGACGCCCCCTTTAGTATGAATTCTCTATTCCCCAGAGAGAAAAAAAAAAAAAAGGATTTCCAGCGACTCAACAATGAAATGTTGTGTGCTTCTGAAATCTCTCAATGCATGACACCCCTATTATGACAATAGGGCATTTTTCGCATCGGGCCTAGTCATGGATCTTGTATCTTCCTCTTTGTTCTTTATCAGTGATGCAGAACAAACATTATGATTGCACTTCTTTACTTGTCGTGTTAAATTGACAGGAATATAAAAAACAAAGTATTGATGTTTTGTTCACGTAGGCCAATGTCTTCAGAATTAAATTATTAATACCAGCGTTAATCTTTTTACAGTAGTCATGATCAACTTATTGTCGCTCCACTGCACTGATTATTGTGTACGCAATCATTGGGATAGATACAGACTCTAGAGGGAGCTGCATTACTTTCTAGATATCCGTAGAAAATCAACGTATGAGGTGAGAAACTTTGCAATAAATGTCATATTTCTGTGTGTAAAATGCTACTAAAAGTTAAGAGGATGGCTTTTATCCATAGATGAAACAATGAAGTATGTAATAGTTGAATTTGTGATGAGTTGGAATGTAATTTCTTTGTCTATTCGTGATGTAATTGTCATTTATTTGCCGGATGCTTGCAACGCAGGTAGTGCAGAGGTCACAGGCAGCGCCATAGGGCTGTGTGTGGCTTACAGGCCTGCGTATTGTCGATGTGTGTCGTCGCTGAATTGCCGGGGCACTGTCGGGCAAATTTGGCGATTCATGATGCGGCTTATGTTGCGGCATGGTATATGTAACGCACTGTACGGACATGGCATTGAGTTCAATGCAAATTTTGCTCTTGCTTTCTTTTCTGTTAAAATCTGGAGACCCTTAAAATTAAGAATAAGAAGAACGGTAGAGTCATTAGCCAAGGCAAGCTATGCAGGTCCTCGGCTAGGCTTAGGCACCCTGAAAATATATGCAATGGCAATGGATACCGGATATGGATTGCAAAAAGCCAATGCGTGAATGCGCCAGTCTTCTGATCAGTAGGGGCGCTGGTCCGAGAATAAGGATTGTCTTCATAAACGAGGATCGTCTTCGTAAACGTGTAGCGATGAGTCCTCAAAAAATAAGGATCATCTGCATTTGCACAGATGTTTCATATTCGTTTTGAGTATACAATGATCTAATTAGATATTTGATTATTAGATCATTGTATACTCAAAACAAATTTGTGGCATTTAGCTATGACAAATCTGGATTCGTTACAAAAGTCATGAACTTTTCATGCACGCAAAGATTTGTAGTTTTACAGTAACCTTTTATGTGTGTCTGAGACTCTGAAGAGACGGATCTTTGTACGTGTCCAGTCAGATGTGTAAAGCATGTAACAATGGATTGGCACGGTCGAATTGGGAGACTCGCCCACTCAAGATACTGCCTTCTAAATTGGAGATTTAGCTTACAAAAGGACCAAAATAAACAATACCAACAAGAAGGCAATTATTTTCAGCCAATTTTGTCCTCTCTTAGGTCAGGAGCCCGTTGGTTTTGTGTGTGGATCAAACCAAAATATGTTATGAAAAGGGAATATAGACTGAATTTTTAAAGTAGATGGTCAAAAAGGGGCAATTTGTCATGAGGAATCTGCTCATTACATTTTCAATTTGAGCCAAGCCAATCCCCTTGCAGCAAATATAAATAAAGGAAATCTGTACCCCAAATGAGAGGCCCACTCCCAAATAAGCTGCCAAAAATGTTGACAAATGTCTGTGACAATGGAGACAGTTCCCCAAAAGGAAAGAGTTCCCATATATTGGCTGTGCATCTCTACTGAGTAAAACATAGCGTCGGATGCTACACTTTATAAGCCATTATGAAGCTGCAATGATCAAAATTATCTCTAAAACCAGAAACTTTGGCCTTCATGAGACTTTGTCATTCGTGAAGAATCACAATTAACAAAACAGTAAGTTCACATACGATTTCTTGCCGTGAAAAACATTGTTGTATGTTACAAAACGCGACAGTTTCATGACACCAAAGTTTGTGGTTTTGGAGTATCTAAAAATTACTGGAAAGCAACACAAAATCCGTTCAGCAAATTGAGTCATATTACTCATCTTTTGCAAATAGATCACTCAGTTCTGTCGCCTCTCTTTGGGATTGACGAAATTAATATAGGGAGGGGGAAAGGAGGAGTGGGGGAGAGCATCAACATTATATCCTTCTCCTTTGATATTGGATTTAATATCATTTATAATTAATTTCCATGTCTTTTTTTCAGAAAGTTTGGTCTGGAGGCTTGAAGAGTTTGGCAGATATGCTTCTATACATGATTGAACACATAATCTGTAAGTCTGCCCATGTCTAGTAAATGTACATGTAGTTTCACTTGGTATAGACTTAGAAATTGCTCTGTTTTAGGGTGCCATGCTGGAACACTTTATAGAAAAATGTCGGCATAAAGCATTACTTCTGTTATGGGATATTAAAATACAGGGTGTAATGCAAATTTTACATGTAGTGTGCACTCAAGGACTGTAGGTAACACTGACTTGTGGGTAGATAAGTTGATGCCGAGTCTCTTAAATGCATGTTGTAGAAGTTAACTTCAAGTTAACCTCTGTGCGGGCAGTTCTTGTGTGCCTTGATTTTGAAGAAGACTAAAATGCCTCCAAAAGCTGGATCTTCATTAATTGTATGGTTAAGCAGATATGCCAACCAGTATGATTTTATCGTATTTAAGTACAATATCGCCTCTTGAAATACGATTTTTCATCTTTCAAAAAAAAAGGAAAAAAAAAAAGAAGAAAGATTTAAACTCGTGGAATCGCATAGAAACATGTACAAGTAAATCTCCTGCAACCCTGACAACAACTTTGCTTTGCAATTTTTTCATTAAATGTTAATAAAAGAGCAAACATTTTACTTGTCCTTTCTTAGCAGTAAAACATTTTTCTTACATTTTACTCGCCCGGGGCTAATGGGCCAGTGATAGTGACAGGTTTTCGTGAAAAAGGTGCTGCTAAATTATGTAGAACCATGTAGGCGAGGGGGGGGGGGGTGGGTGAATTGAATTAGTATTAGAAATAGAATTATAATTTGAACTTGAATTTAGAATCGCTAAAACACGAGTGAGATAGAGACAGAGTATGAACATGTATGTAAGGGGAAGGAGAGGGGCCATTTAAGGGGATGGGGGGGGGGGGGGGGGGGGGGGGGGTAGGAGAGAGTTAGGATGATGATTGCTAAGAATGTAGGGGTGCTACAGGTATTTACATATACACGAACATGTAGGCGGGCTCAACAGTTACTGGCTCCCGGGACACTCGGGCACCCAAAATCTAGGTCTGGACCCTCAGGCCCGAATTCACAAAGAAGGTTTAAATTTAACCCATGGTTTAAATCTCTATTTAAATAACCCATGGTCTAAAATTAGTCCAAAATAAGCGTGACACAGTCCGAGATCTAATAATAATATTAGACGTGTGCAAGGCAAGGTATGCTTAAATTGCGCCGATTTCAAACCATGGGTTAGATTTAAACCTCCTTTGGGAATTCGGGCCTCAAAGTTTCAAAATTTATACTTAGTGTGGAGCCATGATATAGGGATAGGTGAATGCCTGACTGGTACTATTAAAAGAGTGGTACAAAGGCATGCTTTGTCTTTTATTTTGTGAATGAAAAGAAAAAAGGGGGATGGGAGGGGATGGAGGTGGATTATTACAGTAGAAATGGAGGGGGACTATCATGTTCAAGTTATCTCAAGCTTGAAATTCAAATCTGAATGAGGGTAAGCCGATTCCACTGTCAAAGCCTCTTTTCTGCCTCGTTCATCCCCTCAAAGTGACTCCAAATTGACCGATTTTGCCATTTGTGGTAACTTCCTCTCTGTTCTGTCTGTTGACGGTCTGATGTCATTCTCATTGGTGTGGTATTCTGGTATTAAGAGTGGAACAGTAATGAGGAAATACTTCCCTGTATATAATTGGACTTAAGAGGGGGGAGGGGGGAAATGTCAATGAACTTTGTCCTCATGCAATGGGTCCGAAAATGCCCTTAGAGGCTGGCAGTAGATCTGTGTTTAACAAGGGTCTTGAGTTTGACTGAGACTGTGAGGGCACGTCCCCACATATATTTGTGTGTTCATGCACCACAGGTCTTGTGTCAGTCGAGACCCCCAGTGCTGGCCCCACTTACATTTGTACGTAACAAGGGTCCCACATGCAATGTAATCAAGATCGGTCATCCAGGTGGATAATTTTTCAAGTGTGAATGGGGTCCCAAGACGAGGACCCTCTTGACCTGGTTTTTAATACTCCAATAGGGGTACCTGTACGTGGGGGAAGGGGGCTCACTCCATAACACTAGAAATGTATGCATCATTGACTAGACTCCCACAGTGTACCCTACATTAACCCGGACATACATACAATGTGCACATATGCGTGTGTGGAGTAGGTAAAGATTTGTTAAAGCACACAACAATGAGAATATTTAGAAGGGCACCTTCATATATTGACATGTCAAACATCAGACTCAGAGGAGCCAAGGTGTGTTTTAAGCTGAGTGAGGCAGACAGGATGATCATACACAGGTTTTTGTTTTATTCTTTAAAAAAAAGAATGACATGGCAATAAACACTTAATCTGTGCAATGTGGCTTTTCTAGAAGGACAAGAGGGGGGGGGGGGAATTTTGGAACATGGTTTATGACCCTTTACTTCCTCTAAGGCTCTATCTTCTGCTGAACTGTGTGAGTAGAATCCACGTTGTTCACTCACCTAAATTTACATCTACATTATTTCTTTTGGCTGATTTGACTTCTAATCCAAGACTAGACTGAGGATTTATGTGTGATTTGCTTTTATGGTATGTGACCCTTCAGAGATCAAGCCTTTTTCTCTAATTGAACCAACCTACATTGCATCTGTATGTGTTTCTCTGTTCATTCTATTGCAATGACTAACTAATGCTGTACATGGCCAATACTTGTACAAACTGTATACATACAATGTACCATTTGTACATACATGTATGTACTGTAGCAGTCTTGGAATATGAGTTGTTTAGGGTTAGGGCCCGGCCCCCCCACTCAGGGGTCGGAATGACCGCATGCGTGTTGCCAAAATATCTGGTAAAGGGGTGCTTTTCGTGCGACAAAGTCCGGCCCGAGAATTGTAAAAAAAGGGTTGTATTTGACTTTTCACCCGGAGATTTCTTTAAAAAGGGGGTGTTTTTCCTTTTTTTCTCTCATCTCTTTGGACTCCTGAGAAGTTATTCAGAATTTAGGGGGGTACATTGAGCATTTTTCCTGATTTAGGGGGGTCTCCAAGGCAGGAAAAGCCCGCGAAAAGCCCGCGAAAGGGGGGTTCGGAAATGTTGGCAGATAGGGGGTGCTTTCAAAAAGAGGGAACGAGCATATGCGTACCCTAAATAACACTGAGTGGGGGGGCCGGGGGTTAGGGTCTCTTTAGTGTATGCAAGCACAGACTCTCATGTGACTTTACGACAATCCCTAAAGCCTTGAGCAGAGCCTAGCTCTGTCCGTCTCTGGCTGTGTATGTTGAATTATCCAGAGCAGCTACATGTACATGTAATGTACAGAGCCTATGCAGGATGCCGTCGGCCTAGTCTCAAAGTGCAGACACTGTCGTGCACCTACATCTTCACCTTTTCTTCTTGCTGATTTGACTTCCAGACTGAGGATTTCTGTATGATTTGCTCTTGTGGTATGTGACCCTGTTAGAGATCAAGCCCTTTTCTTAGTGAACCAACCTATCGGTAGTACAGTACATACATTGCATCTATTAGTGTTTCTCTGGTCGGTCTATGACAATGGCTAACTAATACATGTAGATCAACATACATGTACATGTACGTGCCCAGTATTCAGTGTACAGTGTACAAAGCAATCTTGGACCATGAAAGGTGTTAGGTTTAGGGTCTCTTAATAGTCTGGAAGCATAGACTCTCATGTGACACTACTACTATTCCAAAAGCCTTGAGCGGAGCCTAGCCCCGTCAGTCTTTCTGGCTGTGTCAAATTGTCCAGAGTAGCTTGAGTACAGAGCCTATGTAGTATGCCGTCGGCCTAGTCTCAAGGCACAGACATTGATACGCACAGCAACTGACAAGGGTTTGTGCATGCAAACAAGGGCCTCTTATCTTTAATATAAAAAGTGGATTATTGCCTTTTTTTTAAAAGAGAGAGGGGGAGGGGGAGGGGACTAGTTGGTTGATTTGCTATTTTATGTAGACATGGGGAGAATGGAGTGGAATGAATTTGATTGAGGTAGAGGTTAAAGTTATAGAGAGAGAGAGAGCGAGAGCTCGTATACTTGTGTATCACGTGTACCGATAGGCCTATAGACATTGTCAGAGATAGACTATGTATTCAACCTATACTCAGAGGCTGTTTTCTGATACAGAATGGACTTGTGCTTAATTGCCCTCAACAGTAACAACTGGATGATAATTGAATAGAAAAACATCCACGCATAGAGCCGAGAGGATCACGAAGGCCGGGTTTCATGTGTCGCTCCTCATTGTTTCATTTTATCAGTTCAGTACAGTTTTATCAGTGGGGAATGGTGTTCTTCTGAGGGGCATAGTGCTCTCTTTGTTTTATACAAGCAGGGCCTACATGTACATAAACATGAAGGCCTACATGTACATGGGTATGGTTGATTCATAGAGTTCTCCATATGTTGTAATCTGTAGCTGACCCATGGGAATTCTAACTTCCCCATACTTCCACTGCATCCTCATTCATAGTAGGACACTGACAGATAGAGACCTGCTTCAGTCTTCACTGTCTAGTTAGTTAGTTAGAACATTCAACATACCTCTCTGCTTTATCAGTGATTTCTTTGAAGTTTGATCCTCCTCAAACAATATCGGTACATGATACATGTATGTTTGTAGTAACCCTGTAACCAATCATCTTATCGGGGCCGATCGTTGGCCGTTCAGGCGATCAGGTGAAATGGGATAATAAATTCCGGTCGTCGATCAATGAAAATGATCAGAAATTATGCCGAAAATTCCAGTTTTGGGCTATCATATACTAAAAAACATGCATAGCTGCGATTATTTTGTCATGTCGAGTTGTTTTAGACCATGTTTGTTGATATTACATGTAAGTGCCTTTTCATGACTTTGAAATTAATAGTATTAGTCTAGTATGAGATGAGGCAAAACATGTGAGCCACCATTTTGGATTATAATGTAGGCACACATTTTTTTCCATCGTCATTACGGCATGAAAATTGTTCTAAACATGAACTACAACAACTTTGAATGAAAGAATCATCAAAGGTATGAGCAATTTTAGGTATTGGAGTGCTGAACCAACAGTAAAAAAAAAAAAAGAAATAAAAAAATAAAAATTGAACTGATACTTTTTGATGATAATTGGTATTACCTTTAAGTAAGCTCTTGTATGTAGTGGTCACTTATTTAGTCACAAGGAAGAAATATATGGATAACTGAACCGGACTAGAATAGAAAGGACACCTGTCTCTATTGACAACTATAATGGCCTTGGGGAAACAAGCTTGATTGGAAAAGGAGCTTACATTCTAATGTCTAAATTATAAATATAGCGCTCATGTCTGTCAGACTTGACACTCCTGGCGCTCCACAATTATTACCCCGGTTTTAGCATGGCTGCCATTATGGCGGTCTAGCATTTCAAGGAAATAATTCCAGTCAATGAATGACTTTAACGGGGCATTATGTTTTCGGGTTGTCCATCCGTACGTTCGTCCGTCTGCATGTTCCGTTCTCGTGATCCCGATATCTTAAGAACCGATCGATGGATTCCTGCTAAACTTAGGTCATGTATGTATCTTGCAAAGCCAATGAACTGATTAGTTTTTAGGGTCATGAGGTCAAAGATAAAAGGGTCATACATGTATATGAAAAATAGCTTCTGTTTTGGTTTGTGAAATCGCTCTATGATGGAGGCATCATTTTTTTTAACTGCGCGCAGTCGAAGTTCCATCTAGTTTTTTTCAACTTCAGAATATGTATTTCTTTATGTCACTTCATTTGTCAGGTGAAAGATAAAAGCAGGCAGCCTGAAAGCTACATATATATACATTAAGGCTGCGACAGGTAGTCGAATGCTCAAGTACCCGCACGGTTGACAACTACTCGGGTACGATTTCTCGTACTCGAATATTCGGCCGCAAAAAAAAAAAAATGTCCAGGCCCACGCTTACCCGTGCCAGGGAGAGCGGCAGCCGCTGGCATGGTACCGTCGGTAAAAATGTTTCCCAACTCGAGCACTGTCAAACTCACCTTTCAGAAACTGGGACCAAATGTCCAGATTTCTGTTTGGACTTGGAGGAAAATGGATTATTCTGCCATCTTTGGTTTTTAAAACAGCATCGTTTACTGTTATTATTCTTATTAAATCGGCACCTTCAACTGCAACTCAAAGTAAAATTGCATACGTTTTCGACGAGGGACCTGGGAAACTGCCGAGTGGTATGGTAGTGGCAAAAAAAGAAAAAAAAGAAAAAAAAGAAAAAAATCAAAAAATTAAAAAAAAATTCAATAAAATTCAAAAAAATTCAAAAAAAATAAAAAAAATTCAAAAAAATTCAAAAAAATTATAAAAAACATGGCGCCTGAATATTCGAGTATTCGCTTGTGAGCCTGGGAGTGTACTCGGGTACCTCATTACACTGTTGTGCACAGCCTTAATATACATGTACACCGGTAGCCTGTAGGACACATAAATAATTGGGTAGTAATGACAACAATGCATGCCTCACATACATGTACCTCTGTTACATATGCTGTTCACTTGTAATACATTGTGTCAATAGTGAGAGGGTCAGTGACTGGATACAAATATTAATAGTATTCATGAATTTATATCTTCTTATTTACTTCGATTATCTTTTACAGTCCTTCTCCTCACTCTATGGGTATTTTCTTGAAAGTTCTTGTTCTCTCAGTACGTATGGAGCCTAAAAATAGAAATAAACAGACAACAAAGACTTTTAGTGGATTTTCCCATTGTACGTCCCGAACAGCATAATACCTCGTGCTGTTTTGTCCCAAACTCTTTATTTATGTTTGAACAATGTACATGTTTGACTTATAGGTTTGGTCAATTTTTTTTATAGAAAAGAAAAATATGTGTCATCAACTAAGAGTGCTAAATGATTGCATGTACTTGGGAAGTTATTCTGACCCCTAGGACTATATTAAAGCAATGCAATGAATCTAATTATGTGTGGCGTTGAATCATAGTTCTGGTTGACCTTTGCTTGACCTCTTTGAGTGATGTCATTCTCTACAATTTACATGTGTGTATTAGAAGTGTAAGCCTGTCACGTTTATAGCCGTTTGGTCTGCAACTCGTTTGTCCAGGGTGCTACAAGAATTTTTTTCACCACTTGCCCTGTCGGGCAAGTGGGTTTTCAATTTACTTGCCCAAACAATATTTCCACTTGCCCAAAACTTTAAAGCGAAAAAGGACTCGAGGTTAAAGCATTTATTATCTCGTAATGATAAGTTAGTGTTTTAGATAGCAAATTAATGCACATACATGTACAGTGTAACTGTACTGAATATTATCTTCGTTTGTTCCCTTTCCTCTTCTTGGAGGTGATGCATGCAAGCCGGGAGATTTTGCTGCTGCCTGTCCTTTCCACGGGCAATCCTCCTCGCCTCCACGCACCGCACATGCCCTCTGCTCGACTCGTGCGCCTGAATGCACTGTTTCCTCAAATTAGCCGTCCCCACGTACATTGCTGCCTTTCTATCGGCGATCGCAGGAAAATCCACACATATACCACATTTCATGGTATTTTCATCACTATTGAATTGTAGCCATGGAAATTCCGTCTTCCATTTCGGAACGAACCCTCGTTGTCTGTTGTGTTCGTAGTTCGCTTTCTTGGCTGGCGGTGCCTCCATGTTTACTAGCACAATCGAGAAAAAACAGCTGATCAACGCACGTGTGTGTCTGTGCAAGCCGCTGTCATTTGGAAACGTAGGCTAATTTTCAGCTGTTAATAATTTGGGTCAACTCTTCCATCAAGAAACGTCATGTAAATAATGGGTAATCAACTATTTTAAATAAAGTACGGACATTTTTATTTCATCATTCACTGCTATAAATATCATGCCAAAATTTGTAAATTCTTACTAAATAATAATATTGAAGATATTTTACGATAAATCTCGGATAAGTATGCGAAAACTAGACTAAACAACGTCGCTAAAACCATGAAAACAAAACAACAACGGCTTATATTCTGGGGGTCTCGATACTATTATCAAAATGACTCGCTCGGTCGGATCTTGAGACCGCAGTAATAAATTGAAAACGAGACAAAAACATTCATCTGATTTATATGAGCAGCGAGTTTTAAATAATATGTTCACAATCATTAACAGTCATTATGAATAAATATCAAACATTTGACTTTTTGTACTTACTAGAAAATCCCTGTTGTTTATTCCATTCCGATTCGCACGTGTTCATTTCCCTAGAATAATGACGTCATATTTGGCATGATTCAACCAATCGGCAATCAGAGAATAGCAAAGGCCTGTCGGTGCGGCCTGCAGAGCTAGAGAGAGAGAGCGCGAATAAGCTCGCAGCTGGTACGATCGCGCTAGCTGTCTCTAGCTAGCTCACGGCCGGCCGTGCGTGGAGGCGGAGCGGCATTCATGGCTTGAAGTGTCACTGTTGCATGCGCGCTGAGCTAGCTGAGCTGGCTAGCTGTCTGTGAAGTTTTTTCGAAATCGGAACGATCGCTTTTTTGCTTCTGGATTTTGACGACGGGTAAGAAGTTGACGGGTGAATGGTAGAGTTCTTGGACACTAGGAAATTACTGTAAAAGTATCACTTGCCCGAATCGGGCAAGTGATAATTTGATTTACTTGCCCGACGGCTCAATTTGGTTGCCCCGGGACGTCGGGCAAGCGGGTTTGTCGCGCCCTGTTGTCTACTACCCAATTGGTCTATTCCCATAATGGTCTACACCCAGCCAGTCTACTATCCACATAGTGTAATAATCATGTCGTCTACTTATCAGTCTAATGGCCATTCAGGCTAATAGTCATTTAGTATAATTTCCATTTGGTCCAATGGCCATTCAGGCTATTGGTCATTTGGTCTAATTTCCATTAGGTCCAATGGCCATTCAGGCTAATAGTCATTTAGTATAATTTCCATTTGGTCCAATGGCCATTCAGGCTAATAGTCATTTAGTATAATTTCCATTTGGTCCAATGGCCATTCAGGCTATTGGTCATTTGGTCTAATTTCCATTTGGTCCAATGGCCATTCAGGCTATTGGTCATTTGGTCTAATTTCCATTTGGTCCAATGGCCATTCAGGCTATATTGGTCATTTGGTCCAATTTCCATTTGGTCCAATGGCCATTCAGGCTAATAGTCATTTGGTCTAATTTCCATTTGGTCCAATGGCCATTCAGGCTAATAGTCATTTGGTCTAATTTCCATTTGGTCCAATGGCCATTCAGGCTAATAGTCATTTGGTCTAATTTCCATTTGGTCCAATGGCCATTCAGGCTAATAGTCATTTGGTCTAATTTCCATTTGGTCCAATGGCCATTCAGGCTAATAGTCATTTGGTCTAATTTCCATCTGGTCCAATGGCCATTCAGGCTAATAGTCATTTGGTCTAATTTCCATCTGGTCCAATGGCCATTCAGGCTAATAGTCATTTGGTCTAATTTCCATCTGGTCCAATGGCCATTCAGGCTAATAGTCATTTGGTCTAATTTTCCATCTCATCTTATCTCCAATAAGTCTACTTTCCATTTTGTCTGATTGCCAGTCAGTCTAATATTAATCATTTAACACTAAATAATAATGATCATCAAGTGATTATTAGACCTTATGGATGGAAGACCAAACAGCAATTTACCATCTACACTACACAAAAATGTACATTGTTTTGTACATACATTGTATGTACATGTACAGCTGTTCTAAATACATATACATGTACATGTACATGTGCATACATGTACATTTTCAAGTAGGACTGTGGCCTACATTCTACGTCAGAATTTTATTTTGAAGGGTCTCACGTGGTCATTCACCCTTCTAACGCTTTAAAGAGAATGATGAAATAATTGATTTTAAATAGACACTTCATGGTCTATATGAAGGGAAGGGTCAGTTCTTATGGGAGAGGGTGAACAATTATTTATGAGCTTTTCCATTCTTCTTGTGTTAAGATGTTAAGTGTGGAGGAATATTTATATAATATTGACTGGCCTTGAGGGGTATATCAGAAATATTGACCAAGCTCAGATCATATTGCACTGAGTCGAAAGACGAGGGCAATATGGTCTTAGCGTGGTCAATATTTCTGATATCCCCGAAAGTAAAGCCAGTCAATATTTTTATTGTTATCCAAATCAGACATCTAGAGCAAATACAGACATCCACCATGACAATCTCAAGAACTGAACAAACTTTGTCAAACCAACACTGCATCCAGTGCTTGACAAAATTTTCGATACGCTACAAACAGTGTGTATTTGGTGTGATTATTACGTCACAATAGAGTGCGCGCAAAGTGCGCAGGTTCTCGTACGCATAATATTAATAGATGCGCAATGAAAATGCGAGACCGTGGAAAATACCAAGGTATATTTTCACTCGTCTCTACACGCAAAGTCAATACGCGCAGGGAGACCAAGGAAAATACAAAGAATATACCCCTCCGTTCCCACTGCTAGTGAAAACTAGGGCAATACGGTTTTGTAAATGACCAGCTCAGATGTCTGATACGGGTAATAATATTGATTGTCAAGCACTGGATGCAGTGTTGGTTTGACAAAGTTTGTTCAGTTCTTGAGATTGTCATGGTGGATGTCTGTATTTGCTCTAGATGTCTGATTTGGATAACAATAAAAATATTGACTGGCTTTACGTTCGGGGGATATCAGAAATATTGACCGCGCTAAGACCATATTGCCCTCGTCTTTCGACTCGGGGCAATATGATCTGAGCTTGGTCAATATATCTGATATACCCCTCAAGGCCAGTCAATATTATATAAATATTAGATAGCTTAGACGGATACCAAGATGTGATTGGTCCAGAGCCAGAACATTACACCATTACCGAGGGTAATTTTTTTTTCAATATTTTTTTTTTCATGAACTTTTTTTTCCCCTTGAAATTTTTTTTTCCAAATTTTTTTTTCCCCAAAAAATGCTTTTTGGGGCAGAATTTTTTTTTTTTTCTTCGTAAATTATCTCAAAATATTATTTTTCAGTCAGTTTTTTTTTGCACTTCTTTTTCTAAAATTTGGATTGCCCCCGAAAAAAGAATTCGGGCACCAAAAAATATGGACCCCCCCCCCCCCCACCCGAAAAAAAAAAATCAAACCAAGGCTATCTAATATAACAGTTATTGACTGGCAGGGGATATATAACATTCTTTGGACCTGAAGGGAGTTATATTTTCCCTCGTGACCATATTTTCCCTCAGCACTGCGCGCTTTGGGAAAATATAACCACTTGGGAAATATAACTCTCTTCAACAGTCCAAATAATGTTATATTGTATACAATATGCCGCCTGAAAATGATGGGCTCTTCCAATGCCCTCATATTAAAAAAAAAATGAGTGGAAATAGCTGAATGTTGGACTAAACATTCATGCCCCCTGTTTGTATAGGGAGTAGGGACTATAGTCCTATATACCCATTTTTGCAAGAATGTCAATTTCTTATTATTTTAATGATTCCTTAACTTTACATTAAATAGTATTATACACTAATTCCTACATGTATGTCATACAAAATCAACTTTTTTCAATTGCTTCTTGACAGTTTCTCTCATCATAAAATCGCGTGACCAGAACTCAACTTTATCTTTAAGCTAAACTCTTCACGCTTTTCTCCAGAAATACAGAAATAAGATATTAAAATTTGGAAACCAAGATTTCCTGTAGCCTGTGGGTTAAGTCATAGTTCACAGATCACGGGAATACATTTAATCTTTAAATAATGATTAAACCCTCTTAATACTAGCTGTCTGCTTTACATTCATACAGAGTAGGGTGTGGCTGGAAATGTGGAAGGTTTGGATTACAAAGAGATTAGCAAATTAGGGTGAATTTCTGATAGACGAGCAAGGAAAAGAACAGACATGGGATTAGACGGTATATTTTAATGGCGTACTCATATTTGGGTCAAATATGATGTCTTCCTGGAATTGCATGTTTTGTTTGGAGTCACAGCTTCATTAATGGAGGATATACATGTAGGAAAGGTTGAAGGTACAATCAAACTTTTGAAAATAGACCTTGAAAAACATTGGGAAGCAATTAGATTCATTTAGATAGTGTCAAAAACAGGGATTTCTTTTTGATTACTCATCTACAGGTACATACATGTACATGTAGTTACTGTATGATGATATCAATAATTATTGCGTTACCGTCTTTTTGTAACTTGGTCCAACTATTTTTCTAATGTTACATAAATTGATGCTAATTTTCCAGTACAATCCTTTGATAATTTTTTCTGATATTCTCAGAGAGATTCAAACGCAGTTCAACTCTGCTCTAGCGTAAGGAGTACCTTTAAAGGGAATGGAGGATGGCCTTTTCCTTTTTAAGCTTACCAATACATGTGTACATGAATGTACACGTGTTGCTGCATGCCGGACGTCATTTAGATGTATGTAAACAAGTTCAAGTAGATAATGGAATGCAATGTGCACATTTTGTGTAGCCTACTCATTCAGCAAAGGAAGACATAATGTACATTGTAGGTCCGACATGTTTGTACTGCATGTTGCACAAGTTGTATTGGGGACTTCTTCCTTTGAGATTTGAAAATCACTTTCTGCCACTCCGATTACATTATTTTGGAATTTATGATTCCAGATCTCGAGATGAGATGTAAATGAGAAATTCTATCTGTTTCTTGCCTATCATGTATGTTGGGATTTGTATTTTATTCTATTTTGTCTTTAAAAAAAATGTAAAATTTATGCGAGAAACAGGACAGGCTAAGTGACTTACTGTTACTTACTAAGTACATTACTGTTGGTACACTGTAGACCCTACACTGTGCATCGTTCAATTTAGGGCAAAGATTTAGAGTATATCTAGTTAAATTTTTAATCTTTATTATTTGTACAGGCTTGCTGTTTTGCAATGTGCACTTCACACAATTCAGCACTTGTTAAAAAAGAAGTTCAATTTTGTCATAGAGAAACTCTAATAAGAGAATGATTTGACAAGAATAGTTTGTTTACATTTTACTCAAGAAGCCCCTCCCCCCCACACCCACACGTCTCAAGGGGGTGGGGGTGCTTCAGGTGGAGGCCCACATTTGACAGAATAGGTTTCATTCGTCATTTATCTTACAGATGAAGAAATCTATTGTGAATTGTGATGTCAAAGCTCTCTCTACTCTGTGCCCCATGTATTGCAATGCTGTGTGTTCATGTGTAAATACCATTCACTCGTAGAGGTCATGGATAAAATGCCATGTACATGTATGTATGTACAATGTATGTGTCTGTATGCAAACAGTCATTCAAAGCATGTACATGTAGTAGGGCTAAGGCACAATGGGGTCAGAAGGTAATACATGTATACTTTTAAGATCATTGGCAGGAAAGTCATCAGGGGGGGGGGGGGGGGAGGGAGGAATGGGGGGGGGGGAGGAAAGGACGGGAGAAGAAGGAAGAGTGAGGAAGGAAGAGAGGATAAATTACTGGAAGAAAAAAATGAAGGGCAAGTCCAACATATATGTGGTCATATAATATTATGTCCAAAATGTTAATGAGTTAAAAAAAAACACACTTCATTTTGCTTGATATTTGATTGGAGCTCTGGTATGACTTGCTAAATATAATCTACCGGTATTCTATGGTGGGTAACATATGGAACAAGATAGCTTGGCCTTGCCTGGAGATTGTATGAAGATTAAAAGAAATATGATGTTGTTTTAAAAAGGAAAGAATGTCTTTTGTCTAATTTCAGGCTCTGTTACCTCTCTAGCTCTCCATTTCAGGCTTTTTTTTCCCAGTCTTCACATGGTTCTGAGCATATGGGACTCTTAACATGCTGCTATTTTCATGCTAAATAACTAGAAATTACTGGCATCCTTGCATACAGTATACAAGCATGGATTCATGGATAATAACGCAGACATTCAAACACACAACACGTCCACCCAGACGGTGATCAGAGCATTTATAATTTCTTAAAGACAGCGATTAACATTGTGAAATCTGAGTGGCCCTACGTGTTATCAGTGTCTGTGATATGGTTTAATAATAAAGCTCTAAAAAAATTGCGCTTTAAAATGATCATGAAGTGCCTCAAAAACGTAAAAATCTTTGAGTGACCGGTCTTACCATACTCATTTTCCCCAATAGACTGTAGTGTTATAAAAAACGAAAAACAAAATTTTGATATCCAATCATAAATATCTTGATAATCAGACAGGCGATCAGCTTGTAAAAGTCATGGAATTCCTGACTGACCTAAAGGTTTCTAATTATGATTGCAGCATGAGCTAAATACAGGATTTTGTTTCAGAATCTGAGGCAGTGTACCGAATCACTTTAGACATGCATGATAACACAAGATAGGTATATCTAGAAATGCAACGAGTAGCACATGTGTAAGAGAGAATTTACAATACAAGCAATGACAAAAATACACGGGGGCTCGTGCGAATTAGCCCCCGAAATGCCCAAAAGAGCCCCTGAAAGTCATAAAAGAGCCCCCAAAATTTGCATAGAGTTCAATGCAAAAACAAATGAAAGAGTGTTATTTTCATGCAAGCGAGTTGAAAAGTAGCCCCCAAATTTTTTAAAGTTTTTTTTCTCTGAATACAAGGACAAAAAATGGAAACCGAAAAGAGGAAAAACATTGCACTTGGACCTACATACATAGGTATTGATCTTTGAAAGTTCATCGTATTCAGGAAACATGTGTAGTAGTGATGGAGCCAGAAATGGACTATGCACTTCACTGCTTAACATGTGACACATATGTTCAGGGCAGTGCAAACCATACAAGTCCCTGAGTCAACTCACTGCACCAAATTAAGGAGAAGGTTGAGTTCTGGGAAGAGGTGAAAAATAATTTGTGAGCGTTATCATTCTTATTATGCAAGTGTGGAAGAACATCAGATATGACATGTTCCCTGAAAAGCATGGCTCTTCAAATGCCTTCATATTCTGAATATGTCGTGTAACATTGTAAAAATCCTTTACGCCATGTGTTTGTGTAGTCCCATATACATCTTTCTGTTTACAGTGTTTGTAACTTTACCAAGACTTGGCCAAATTTCTTATCATTTTGATGATTCCAGAACCTTGCAATACACACACATTCTTATATGCTAGATGATAAACCTTTTCAGATCGATTCCACACCGTTTCTTTCACAATGCAATCGCATGACCAAAACTCAACTTCATCTTTAAACTAAGGTACAGCATGACTCAATGGTAAAATAGACCATGCCAGAATAAAGTAGAAAAACTATCTCTATGATCATTTGAGCAGAAAAATGTGCATCGAATAACAATCCTTGAAATGATTTTGACAAAGACTGTTGACTTTTGTTGTTGCCATTCGTTGTTGTTGCCATGAGCTACAATGTATATAAACTCAGCCATTTACAAAATAACTACATTATGTATGTACATGTAAATGTACATGTATTTTTATTGCTACAGACATAAATATGTACATGTGGGACTAGCGTACAAGTTTATGGCACTGTATTGCAGTCATCAGAGAGTGCACAAAGTTGCCAGATTCTTTTATGAGTGGCCATTTTGCTTTTGACCAACTTGGCATAATTTACAGAGTGACACACGTTTCTATAATAAATCCAAGATTTATTGCTATACATTGCCAACAACTCACTGCATAGTAACTGTGTATACAGTGGGTGATTCCCAAAGGGATATGTTGCAATATCAAATTGAGCAATTTTTGCAGATTTCATTGTCATTGAATATGAAAATGTCAATATACCGTAAATCTCTGTGTATAAGACGTACCTGTGTATAAGACGCACCCTATATTTAGGACCAAGACCAAGACCCCAAACCCCCCCCCCCCAAAAAAAAACAAACAAAAAAACTCTCTTCCCTTCAAATTAGGAACGTAGTTAAACTTCAAATAGTAGATCCTATTCTTTAATCGCATTATGTAATTTATGTTGAGACACAGAGATTTTCGAAAATCACTAAAAATTAGCATTTTGAGGACTCAAAATATCCTGTACCTGTGTATAAGATGCACCCCCGACTTTTGAATTTTTCCGTCGGAAAAAGAGTGCGTCTTATACACAGAGATTTACGGTACAGTAGTTTTTATTAAGTTCTTCAGAAACATATGCATAATAAAATAAAATTAGCTGATTTTAGCCTTGTCTATCTTTGATTTTACGATGCATATGACAATGGTGAACTTTGTTTATATTGTAGATTTCTTTGTTTTGAATAAGATATTGCATTATTAAGATTCTGAATCAGGACACAGTTTGGTATGCAATAGTAACTCCAAATGGGCTGGTCAACTTGCATCATAAAGATAGAAATAGATTCCTCAAAGTTGCCATTCATAGAAGAAAGGAAGACTTTTGATTTGCCAAGTTTGTTGTCCCCTTGTGGAAGGTCGCATGAGCTCAGATAAGACGAAAATCGCCCCAAAATTTGGATGTGGTCAATGATTTATCAGTCTATGTACCCATAACCATATATGAGAGAGATAAAAATAGCTCAACTTCAACATACATGTACATGAACATGTACACTACTGCCTAAAGGTTTTGGCAGCGGGCTGACCCGATGCCCGAAGCGCGTAGTTGAAGAAACGATGTTCGGGTCGCGCCCGATGTTCGAGTCGCGCCCGAAATCTGCCCGAAATCAGCCCGAAATCAGCCCGAAATCTGCCCGAAATCTGCCCGGTACTATATTCGCCTTGAAATGATGCGCGTGCTGAAGTCGTGCGTTTTTAAGACTCGCACGCGACGAGACCCGATGACGTCACGTTGAAAAGTCAAATTGGTCGAGAAGAGCGATTCAACTGCAGATCAATTTGCCTATACAATTTGCGTGTTAAAATATGAATCGCACCGCACGAAAATTATACACAAATACACGTAGAGTGTATGGAAGAGTCGAGTGTATGTTAGGAAAGACGCTCACTAATTTGTTTTGGTGTTCACCAACTCTCACAGCAATATGAGTAAGGCAGCCTAAAGTCTAGTCTAGACACCCTGATTTAGATCTAAGAGTGGATGATCACCGTAGGCTTTAGATATTTTTCTGCCAAACATCTTCGAGGAGCTAGGCCCAGGGTCCATGAAGTTAGCAGTCGCTAGCCGGACGGCAACGGGGACGGCAAACGCTAGGTACATCGTCATGCCTAGCCTAGGCTCTAGCCTAAACTTAATAAAATGGCTCAATTGAGCATTCATCAGACTAATGATATGAACAATTTGGTCTCACCTTACATTATGCCAATGACACATCAGTCCCTGTTTCCATATTTTAATTCCAAGGATTAAGATATACTTTCTTTGCAACAGCTAAGTCATAATTAATACTAATAGTGCTACATTGTGTAGCCTGAAGGCATAGCCTATGCTAATAACACTATATGCATGCTGGATCTAGATTTTGGACGCACGTGGTACGCGAAGCTATATCTAGGTCAACTTAGGACCTATGCTTGCGCTGCTTGCATCACGTTCGTGACCTTAAAAAAAAAAAGGAAGGCGAGGAAAAAGAAGAAAGGAAATATGTAGAAGGAGGGGAGGGGGAAGAAAAGGAAGGAGAAGAAAAGAAGAAGAGTAGATGAAAAGCAGAGGGGGCGGGGGAGAAGAAAATGAAGAAGAGTAGATGAAGAAGCAGAGGGGATTGGGAAGGAAAAAAGGCCCAAGGAGAAGGAGAGGAAAACAGATATAAAGAAGCAGAGGGGGGGGGGGGGGGGGGGGGAGAAGAGTTGATAAAGAAGCAAAGGGGTGGGGGTGAAGAAAAAGATGGAAGAGTACACCTGTAGATGAAGAAGCAGAGGGGATTGAGGAAGAAAAACAAAGGAAGGAGAGGAAAAAAAAAGAAGGGGGAGAAGAAAAGGAAGGAGAAGAAAAAGAAGAAGGGGGAGAAGAAAAGGAAGGAGATGAAGAAGCAGGGGGAGAAAACGAAGGAAGAAGAAAAGATGAAGAGTAGATGAAAAGCAGAGGGGGGGGGGGGAGAAGAAAATGAAGAAGCAGAGGGGATTGGGGAAGAAAAAAAGGAAGGGGATATAAAGAAGCAGAGGGGGGGGGGGGGAGAAGAATAGATGAAAGAAGCAAAGGGGTGAGGGTAAAGAAAAAGAAGAAGAGTAGATGAAGCAGAGGGGATTGGGGAAGAAAACAAAGGAAGGAGAGGAAAAAGAAGAAGGGGAGATAAACAAGCAGGGGGGGGGGGGAAGAAGAGTAGGTGAAGAAGCAGAGGGGCGGGGCCGGGGGTGGAAGAAAAGAAGAAGTGGATATGAAGAAGCAGAGGGGTGGGGGAAGAAAAAAAGGAAGGAGAGGAATAAGAAGAAGGGGGAGAGGAATAAGAAGAAGGGGGAGAAGAAAAGGAAGGAGAAGAAAAAGAAGACAATCTAACTAAAAATAAGAACAAACATAGACACACGAAACAAGCAGAGAACTTATTAATCAATTCCAAATTTAATTTGTTCACCAATGAATTGAATGTTTGAATGAGGAGAGCTAGCGTAGCGTATATTTCGTATTATGTTAAAAGTGTTTCTAAACAAAGGGTACTTTGGAGACAAGGTGTCTGGCAACATGCGTTTATCTCAAAAGTTATTTATAAACAGATCATGTTTGCGCGGTAAGATCACGTGATCTTAGTAGTGATGATTGAATCTTCGAGAGAGAGAGAGAGAGAGAGAGAGAGAGAGAGCAGTTCTGCCCTGAAAACTAAGCGTATGCATTTGTTCTAATCTTTCTCATCATTTTCTGTTTTTGCAATTCTTTGTTCCACCCTCTCTCTCTCTATGCTTGTATATTCCCTTCTCTTGTTCATTACGGTTCTAGTTCTAGGAGAATTACCCTTGGGCAATCACCCCGGCCAATTACTCTCCCCCCCCCCCCCCGTGGACATTTACATTTCCCTGGAAATTACCCCATTTCACAATCACCCCCTTGTTTAATTCCATGTTTTTCTTTCTTTAATCATGTATTTTCGATTATCATTTTTTCTTTCCATACGTAGATCTTTATGAAGCAATTATTAATCATTCTTCTGGTTTCCTTCGTAAATGTGTTCACTTTATGTATTTCTTAGATTTTTTCAATCATTCCTATTTTTGTCTCAATCCTCAAGTATTTCTTTGTTATTTCCTTATGTATTACTCGTTTTTCGAATTTTATTTCCATCTATAACGTATTTTCATTGTTTATCGCCATGCTATCTTGTGTGTGTATTTTTGTGAAGTGGGGGGGGGGGGGGGGGGGGGCTGGAGTTTCTCTACAACTACATCATCATTTTATAATCGCCATCAATACATACAGCCAGCATTTTCATCATCGTCCATCAATATCATCACCATCATCATCACTACGGTCACCATCGATAAATCGGTATCATCAGAACAACTCAACATCTCTTCAGTGACTGGGCAATAACTTTCCTTTTCCACACAAAGCGGTTCCCTTTAGAAATTTGATTTGTTTACTAAAGCTTTGTTTCGTGAAGTTGCCCTCTCACTTCAGACATGCATGCCGCTGCGGTTTGTAGAAAGAACAGAAAAGGCGTAAACATTGCGTAACATGCACTTTCTCTGTCATCATGATGGTTCGTAGTAGGTCCATGCTGAAGGCTGGTGGAATTTGACAGGGGCCACGCGAGCGGCCACAGAATATTCATAAAACAATAATTTAAATGTAAATAACTATGCATCATGAGCCACTCGTGTTTTCTTAAGAACCCCTTTAAAAATTGTGTTGCTCTTTACTCGAATATCGCAACCCTGAATCGCATTTGATTCCACATTTGGCGTCCATTGTGCGAGCACGAGCATACAGCCAGTAGTTAACTAGCCTAGCCTCGTGGTTGCTGCTTTCCCTAACGTCCGCAATGAAGGCACATCTTTTTTCCGTCAGCAAAATATCGAAAGTCGGGAGTGCACCTTAAATAGTCAGGAACAGGATATTTGAGTCCTCAAATGCTACTTTTTAGTGGTTTTCAAAAATCTCTGTGTCTCAACATGAATTACATAATGCAAATAAAGAATAGGATCTACTATTTGAAGTTAAACTACGTTCCTAATTTGAAAGGAAGAGAGGGGTTTTTTCAGTTTGTTTTCAGTCTCGATAAATTATGCCCTGTCACAAGGCACTTTGCCGGCCGAAGCTCTACCGTGTCTTCAGCTCACTCACCTGTATGATGCAGCTCACACAAGGGATAACGAATCACCACACGAAAACTAGCCTGTCCACATTTCTGTTTGGACTCGGAGGAAAATTCTGTCATCTTTAGTTTTAAAAACAACATTGTTACTGGGTCTAACTCAGTTCACAAGCACTTCAACCGTGCCTCGTAATAAAATGAAAGTATTTTTTAACACTGTCACTGAAATAAGAGCCGATCTGATGTTAACAAAAAGACCAATGTTGGCTTTTTTTCGGTGGCTTTTTGTTAACCAGATCAGATCGCGTCTTATTTCAGTGTTCGAAAAATACTTTCACTTTTCATTATACGAGGCACAGTTGAAGTGCTTGTGAATTAAGTTAGACCAAGGTCTAGTAACAACTAACAATGTTTTTTTTTTAAACTAAAGATGACAGATTTTTTTTCCAGATTTTTTTTTCTGATTTTTTTTTTTTTTTTTTTTTGGGGGGGGGGGGATCTTCGAAATAGGGGTGCGCCCTATAGTTTTGTGATTTGCTTTCTAGTATTGCGATGATGTATAGTTGTACGCTTTAAATTAAGACATGTTCATCATTGAAAATGGTCATGGAAATTTACATTATCCTGCTCTGGAAAGTCATGAAAAGTCATGGAATTTTTAAAATGTGTAAGTGTACGAACCCTAAAGTAAGTCTTTATAATTATTTGGATGTTTTGATATTTCGGTTGATTCCAGATGAAGAAAAGCAAAGGCAAACTGTTCGCCAGATTCCGGTAAAAATCGCCAGTCAATCCCCCTTTGCGTGTGAAGCAAGGGTTACCGGATGCGTGTGGGTCACCTCCCTGGTTTTATCAAAGCATTTATCCTCGTATCACACGGTTAATTTTGTCTATTTTGTAATTAGCCGCCTGGAGAAGAAAAAAATCTGCGGTAGTCCGCAATTGACAAAAAAGTTAGGCGACAACTGTACCAAAATAAGTGATAATACTTCAACACTAAATACTTAAATTGTAAATTGATTTAATTTTTAGCTATGTCCTTCCATCGTGTTTATTTTAACTTGGACAAAATGACATGAGTTCGAGAACGCCGACTCGGCAGACGTTCACCGCATGTTAATTAAATCTGTTTAATGGTTGTTTTCTTGACAAAAACATCGAGTTAGAGTGACTATTGTGACGTTTGGAGATAACCATTATGACATCACAAAGCCGCGTAGCACTAGCATTCCACGCAGATGCGCATTTTTTCACAGACATTGCGCGCAAAGCAACGGCGCATAGCAACAAAGTAAACAAAGCAGCTCGAAGTTCGAGAACTTCCCGAAGTTCGGGCGCTCCCCCAAATTCCGCGCGTGCGTTCAATTCAGCTGCCCGAAAGCTGCCCGAAAGCTGCCCGAAATCTGCCCGAAATCTGCCCGAAATCTGCCCGAACTTGCTCACATTTTTGGCAATTGACACTCAAAAAAAATACGCGACCCGCGAGTAGCTTGCCCGCGCCCGCAGCCCGCTGCCAAAACCTTTAGGCAGTAGTGTAGGTGCTACATACATTTCATGTACTCAAGTACATGTTGATACTGCTGTCTGTGATTAATGAATGGAATTTATTGGTGTACAATACATGTATACATGAAGTGCTGCATGTATGGCTCTAGTTTTATTTCTTTGTACAGAAACAGGTATCATGCATACAATTTAATAATAATAATAATAATGTTCAATTCTTATAATAATAATAATAATGGTGGCTTCTTATATAGCGCACATGTCCGTCACGTTGTGACGCTCCTGGCGCTGCCCCGAGAGAGAGAGAGAGAGAAAAGGGAAGCCATGACAAATATTGAGGTTTCACCGCTTATCACTTACAATTATCAAATCCATTACAAAATACACATATTTACTTTATGATTTAAGACTGGCATGATCGAAGCAGATATGTTTTCATTTCGGATTTAAACTGATGTAGTGATAGTGAAGGACAACATTTTAGCGACTCTGGGAGATTGTTCCATAGTTCTGGTACTATGGAACATGTAAATCATACAACACAGAAGTAATGTATTCATGTTTACGTTTTCATGAGACAATTCATAGTGTAATATCATAGAGACTATTTAATGCTAATTTAACAGTGAAACATAACAGTAGCTTTAAAATCCTTAATGAGTTACTTGCCATCAAATTAATGATCGTTATAACAAAGTCTGGTGGCACAGAAGTGATTAATGACAATTTCCGAGGTTGGGGATACATCAAATATTTTCATAATTACATGGTTTATTGAACAATAGATGCAGTGCACATGTAAAACATGTGGTACAGTATTGCTTGGAATAAAGTAGACACTGCACTGTGTCACGCGTGACTGCATGTATTATCCCATAGACTTTGGTGCGACTTGGTGGTAATGTGTCTACTTCATTTTGAGCAATACTGTAATACTCTTTTCACACTGGTTTTGCTTAACCCCGTACTTTGCTTAGCCCCATACTATCCTTAACCCCGGACTATTTTTTTTGGCTTTTCACACTCGCTGTTTTTAGTCCCGTACTAGCGCCTATTCTGGAATAAGAAAACTCCAGCTGTTCTCACTGCATTTCGTTAACCCCGGATATCGTGAATGTTATTATTGGACATACTTCGCATCTGGCCAGCTGCGATACGCTCCATTGCGTAGTACCGGACTATTTTTCGTTTCTGTTCTCATTTATTTGCTTAGCACCGCAATTGCGGAGTTAGCCCTGCTATTTTGCAGGGTTAGTTAACCCCGTACTATAGGTGGGGTTAGCCAACTTTAGCCCACTTTGGTAAAAACCAGTCTGAACAGAAAGTGGAATAGGCTTAACCCCGTACTATAGGTGGGGCTAAGACCCCCCCTTAACCCCACCTATAGTACGGGGTTAAGCAAAATATTGCCAGTGTGAAAACAGAATTAGTGTGCTATTGTACATGGTTTCCAATCAATCCTATTTTGGTGGAATGATTCCTCTTTTTGGCCTTCAAGCTATTTTTTGAACCCTACATGTAGATTCCTGTCTTTTTCTCAAATATTCTATGTTAAAAGTATACAAAATAGACTATATTCCTAATTTTGTCTTGAGAGATTCCTAATTTTTGCTGTGAAAGGTTGACAGGTACATGTACATGTACATACACAGTACTGCAGATGTAACCTATTACACCTGTTTGTGTATGTAATTTACACGTAATGTACATGTACACGTTCATACATAGCCTTTCATGTGTGGAAGTGACTGGACCATTGTTGTGTCTTGCTTGTGGACTTGTGTGTGAACGTGTGGAATGATGACACAAAAGACCAATTTTATGACACAGTAATCTTCCTCTACTGCAAGGAAGGACAGGGAATTGTCAATATAAAGGGCTTAACATGGGCATACTTTACTCTTATGGGTTTATGAGATTGTCTGGCAGGAAAAATCAATATACATGTGTATCATTCAGAGTCCCGAGGCAGTAAGGCAATGAGAGAGGCTCTGCGTCCATTTGGGAGCATTTCATCATTTTAAAATGAATATTTCTTGCTTTTAAATTATGACTTACAAACCTTTCAGTCTTGAAAGGAAAAAAATACTATAAAACCAGAAATTTTCCGGCATGGAATTTTTGTGAAATGTTAAGGGCTGCCAAAGCAAGAAACATTTACTGAAGGCGACGATTGGTTTATTTCTTGAAATTGCATATTTTATTTGAACTTCTTTGGTATAATTTATGTATTTAGATAGGTGAAAACCAAACATGCCTCCGGATACAGGACAAGTTAAAAACCCAACCAATGGCTTCATCACTCAGATAAATGACGCTAAAATATACAGTAGTTTACAGTTAAGATATAAGTAGTCGTAAAAAAAGTTTGGCAGCATGAAAACGGATCAATGATAATAATAAAATACACTGAAAAATATGTAGTAAACTCTCATTGACTATATCTACATGACACATTTCAGGCAAAGTGTCTAAAATGTTCACAGTAATTGGCTATTCATCTAAATGTAGTTCCTGTATTAACCTTTCATAACTAAGCTAAACTAAAAACAAAAACAAAGAAAATAAATCCACAAAACACGGTACATAAATTTTCACGGATTTGGCGCTAAAGTCGCGAAAATATAAACATGACTTCTTATGCGTGTTCTGAACGGGCTGAATTTGGTGCAACACAAATTTAAGAACCAGCGAATCTGTTTTGGGGTCGCTCAGCACGAAAATAATAGTGTTAACAGTAGTACCTGTGGTGCGATGAAATAATTGAGAACTAACCCATAAATGTTTAATGTGTAGAAATGATGAGTCATACAAAATTCATATATTGTATTAATGTTAATGGAAAAAGGGAGCAAGATAAATAGGGCATGCTACGTACATGTATACACAGTGAGTACATGAGTGAGTATAATATGTTGGACCTTTTTTTTTAATGCAATTTTTTTTTCTCCTCCCCAAACTTGAAATTCAATCACGTGTGAAAAAAACAAAAAAAAATTATTGCATTTTTCAGAAACCTGATGGGAATATCTCAGATTGAAATAGTGGTGATATATTTTGTCTTCATCTGTTGACTGCTAAATTGTCTAATTCTCCTAGGCCTAATTCATGGACCACCCACTTCTCATAGGCATTGGGTAAACGAGAAGTGGTAGTGAAATACAAATTGAAGGAAGGCGCGATAGCTCAGTCGGTAGAGCAGTGGTCTCGTAATCCAGTGACCCGGAATCGAAACTAAGGCGATGCGCTAGTACCCTTTGGTAAGGCATTAATCCTCATTACCAGGTCCCTCGGAGAGGACATGAAGCCGTTGGCCATCTGGTTGCTTACTTACAAGTATTTATGCTTTCTTAGCAGTCAGGTAAAATAACAACAATCATTTACATCAGGGGTAAAATCATGAAATCAAATCAAATCATGAAATTGATTGAATCTTTGCTTGTGTCTTCCAGAGAGCAGATATCATTCGCCTGACCTGAGGAACCTTTGGGAATGTCTCGTCCCAGGACCGGTGCCTATTATGGCCGACCAGAGCCCTAGCTGCCACCAATTAGGGGGGTCCAAACACCGACGATCAAAGCGAGGTGCCACTGCTACCACGTCTACCACTACTAGCAACGCCGTGGCCTCCTCGACCGCTGGATCTTCGGTAGCCAGTCTTGTACAAGACCTATCAAATCACCAGAAGCATCAAGTGTCCTCTAGACAGGAGACTTGCATCAAGTCAAGGTAGGTTGAAAGATGTAACCATGTCCCTCTCATCTCTTCTTTTTCTTCTTCTTCTTCTTCTTCTTCTTCTTCAAAATAATCTGCCTCCTTCACTGCTGAAGATTCTTGCAGATGTGTGTGAGTGCATGTGTGTGTGGTGACATAGGGCCCGGTGGGGTCACTCCCCTGCAAAGAGTGACACGTATGACCGTTACCACCAATGCATATAACCCCCTTTTGCGGTCAATTTCAAGGACATTTTGTGAAATTTAACCCCTTTTTTACGTCAAAACAAGGACAACATCGTATTTTGGAATACCCCTATTTATAAGATTGTAAGGACACTTTCGCAAATTTACCCCTATTTTACCATATTTCAAGGACAAGACTCGGCTCCGAGAATTTTTCTTCCCGGTTTTCTCTTTTCCCTTCCCGGTTTTCTCTTTTCCCTTTTCCTGACCCCTATTTATCAATTTCGGGGACACCTGTGCACCCCTATTTTCTTTATTTCGAGGAATATTTTGTCCGTGGACATTGCTTGAAATTGACCCCTTTTTCCGCGATTTTGGTAACGGTCATGCGGTCCGGAAGTCACATTGAGTGACCCCACCGGGACATAGGGATGCCCAGGTGTGCAGGTGAAAGGTGCATATATACATAGTGCCCGTACAAAATTTGCCGGAATTTACTTCCCCCGTCTTTAGTTGTCGCTGGAAGGCTTCCACTGATGGAGCCAGGACAACCTCAAAAGGGAGAGCGTTCCACTGTCGAACAATGCAAGTAAAGTTGTTTTAATTGGAATGTTTAAAAAAATAGAAAATGACATTTTACAAAAGATCATAGGTACATGCAAATGGAGGGTTTGTGTACACAGATTCCTCACAAGCTGTTCAAATGTTGGTTTTTTCATTTACATATCCACCTATTTGTGTGTTTTTGGTATTGCAGCAAGAAGCAAACTCTCACCAGTGCAAGCAAGAGGAAGGCTTCAACCGAGAGCCACGGAGCTCCACCTTCCAAGGTATCATCAAGTACTCTCTTGGATGCCTCCAACGCTGACAGCAGCAGCGGTGCTCAGCTAATCAAAAACAATAGACACAAACACGAAGTGTGCATTCCAGTGACCACTCTCAAGAGCAAGCGTCACAACCTCCCAAAGAAATCCAAAAAGACTGTCGAGCTTTCCAAGCACAACCTCCTGCAGAGCGAGGACTCTGTCCAGAACAACGTCAGCGGCAACGAGAGCGCGCACTCGCGGGACTCTAAGCAGCGCAGGCGCGGGAGCACGTCTTCCGCTTCGTCAGCGTGGTCTTCCCTCTCTGGAGGATCAAGTCGTTTTAGCTTATCGGACTCCACAGGCAGCGTCTGTTTCGCCGGGAGTTCTTTCACAAGTGCAGCCCTTCCAACGGGGGAACTAGAGGGCTCCGAACCTAGTGTGTCGAGTGATTTGAAAAGTGGCCGGGTGAATATAAACATTACATCCCGCTCCCTACGCTCATACTCCCGACATCACCCCTACCAATTTGAGGCCTTGGACTACTACTCCCCGCGCCGCCTAGGTCTCAGGACTACCACCACCCTTTCCACCTCCTTCACCAAGTCGTTGGAGGAACCCAAACTGAACAGTGTTACCTTTGGTGAACCTCAAACCAAAGCAAACGATCTGACCGCAAGTGCTACCAAAGCCAAAAGCCTTACGCCAAGCGACCAAGCAGGTTCTAAGAAGGCCAAAGGGACGGTCTCCAAAACTGCAATACAGAAAACCCCTGTGCAAGCAGCAGCACAGGCCAAGAGGAAAAGCAATAAGAAACTTGCCAAGCCCGCTACCGCCAAGCAATCTTCATCGGCTTCTGCGTCACAGCCAAAAGCCAGAAAGCAGAGTAGCAACCACAAAGCAACTGTCAAAGGTGGGTAAACCAGTAATTCAATTTTCACAAGGAAAAGAATAACATTAATTAATTAGTCCCAAAACTAATGTCTTTTGGCAAGACATTAATCTACCTTTGCCACACATTGTGTTCTTACACAACATGATTGTTTGAAAATAACAGTGATGCCTGGAAGGAAGCGGCTTTGGGAAGACAAAATGAAGGAAATCATCTGGAAAAAAGAATGGATAATTTGATGAGCTGACTAATTACTGGTGTATTAACAAGTAAAGCACGTTTGTTCATGTCTATCCACTTTTTGTTGAAGCACCTATGTGAGGTAAGAGTACATGTACATGTTACTGCTTTGTAACGAAAAAGATAATAAGACTACCCTTTCCGTTTTGAAGCTTTAAAGGCCCACTGCACTACTTGTAGCTACTTGCGCCCTCTATATAACAAACAATGCCTAATCGGTGACCATTGGTCCCCCATGATCCTCTTTTTCTTATGTTAACTGAGAGCTGAGTTGATGAGATAACCACCTGTCCAGTGACCTTGCAGGGCGGTCTAATCCCTCCTGTAAACTATGGCAGATAAGCTTTAAAGAATAGCCCCATGCTTCTTTCAAATCATTCTGATTCAGAATAATCCGTCCCCAATGTTCTGAAGTTATAAGTTTATCAGAAGGATACAATTCTTATTTGGCTGCAATGCAAAAATTAAAAAACAAAATAGGATGAGGTTTCATCTTTTGCCCCATTATGTTTTATCAAGATATCATTACCATAGATACCAACCATTCCTACTAAGAAGAAATGATTCCCACCTTACGGCAATCAGACCAATGCTACAAAGCCTAGATTCTTTTCTTTTTCTGAAAACTGTCAAAATGCATGCAAAATACATTGTATTCATGCATGTACTTGTTGTTTAATTTTGTCAGCAGGTCTTGCGGCACTCGGACCAATGCTACAAAACCTAAATTCTTCTCTTTTTCTGAAAGCTTCCGTGTAAACGCATGCAAAATAAATTGCTATATTCATACTTTTGCCATGAAAGGGTCTTCATTTTTGTTGTGTAATTTTGTCAGCAGGTTTGTGATCATTATGAAGACACATGTCCCTCTCTCGTACATGTGTTATGTATCTCTTGTGTTTAAACTTTCATGAATGGTAAAATTCAGTGTTTTGTCAATGTCATGCCAAGGACTTAAACAAATCTGAACTACTCATGAAATTTGTGAACTTTCCTTCTCTTGCGTATTTATTTGTCTGATGCATCTCTTGTGTTTCTCTTGAGCAGGGAAGGGAAAGGGCCGGTCATCGACCGCTCGCTCCGATTCTCTCCGTCAGAGGTCAACAGAAACCACCACGGGAACGTGTGCAAGCACAAGGTACGTAGGGAGAGAGAGAGAGACGAGAAATAATGGTTTCCATGGTAACACTTGCATCAAAGATACCTCAAATGGAAGAGATGGTTATCATGAGGATTGAGGAATGATTTTGTGGGCTTTCTCATTCTATTTATTTCAGTTTGATAGTGTAGAAAAAATAAATATTCTGAAAGGGGATTTATCCTTGAATACCATCGTATTCTAAATATAACAAGAAATAGCTGAATGGTTATGACCAAAATTTCATGCTACGTGTGTTTGTATGCTGTGCATGTGACTTGAACCAGGGGGGTGTTTCACAAAGATCTTAAGTAGAACTTAACTCTAAGTTGGACTTAAAAATTATGGACAGCCATTGGAGTCTTTAAATGAAATATATTCAAAAGCAGAAATTCAAGTATTTTAGACTTTTTATTAATTCCACATCCAGAACATGAAATCTCCTTGATGATAGAAAATATGAATGATTTCAATAAACAATGAATGCCTTTCAAAATAACTTTTACAAAATATTTTCAAAGATGCTAATGGCTTTCCATATTTTTTAAGTCCAACTTAGAGATAAGTTCAACTTAGGATCTTTGTGAAACACCCCCCAGGATGTGTGCTGTTATTGGTGCCTACACTTATATCAAGAAGCTTTTCTTTTTGATGTTGTGATGTGGTATAAAGGGTGAAAATATAATTTTAATAACAAACGATCATCAACATGTGAATCACTGGTATCATGCATGTATGTACATTAAAAAACATAATTTAATTAAACTTCCGATTGGATTAGATATGCTGTGAATATGTGTATCAGTGACTAAAAAAAAAAATTCATATGGTCCCCCCCCCCCCCCCCCCCCCTCCATGCAAAAATAGCTCTTGGACATAGGAAAAAAAACCTGTAAATTGTATTAATGGATACGATTGGTCAAATGTGTAAATATATAAAAATCACATGTACAAAATGTCTGTAACTACGTTAATAAATATGACCAGTTAGGATGATGGTTATTAAAGGGGCCATAACAAAATGTAATTCGTTGACTTTGATGTGTTGCAATAGGAGCCGGCGCAGCTCGGGCATGAGTAAGCGAGGGCCAGGGGGCTCTGGCCGACAGGAGGGCAGAACTGGAGGAAGGGATGCTAATACTGACGCCAACCCAACTAATGCTCCTACCGCATCTGACGAGTCAGCACAGGGAGCCACTGGTAAGTGTCCTCTGTCATTTACAAGGTCTAGGGTTCAAGACTCATCTAAAGTCATTAGTAGTTTGACATCAATATAGGGTTGAGAGTTATAGGGGAGGTTAATACATAAGCCAACCCAACTAATGCTCCTACCGCATCTGACGAGTCAGCACAGGGAGCCACTGGTAAGTGTCCTCTGTCATTCACAAGGTCCAGGGTTCAAGACCCAAGTATAGTCATAGGTAGTTTTATACCAATATAGGATAGGATAGGATAGGGGATGTTAATACATATATGCTAACCCAACTAATGCTACTTTTGCATTGAACGAGGGTCTGCACAGGGAAGCCACTGTGTCATATTGTCATTTGCAAGGTCCAGGGTTCAAGACCCAAGTATAATCATTGTTATTAGAATAACAGTAATATGGTATTCACTTCAAACAGATGTCCCTTGTTATCCACTGCGGATAGGTTTTAAAAGTATTATACAAAGCGATTAACTTTCTTATTGACCCCGATATAATAGAAGAAAATGCCATTATGCATTTATTCATATCACTTATAATATATCTGTAAAGCGCTTAAAGACACATTGTTGTATTGATGTATTGGGCGCTATATCAAAAGCGGAATTTTATGATTATTATTATTGTTATCACGTTTGTACGAGGGAAAAGGTTACTACTTGTTGTATAGCTGTACCATTCTGATTCTCATAAAGCTATATGATGAATTCTGGTAGCCTGGGTAAATTTAGCAAATGTTTTGAATGTTTTTTTTCAGCCGCAGGATCCAGCACAGGCGCCTCGGCCTTAGCAGCCGGCAGCAAAGGCGACGCTGACGAGTCTGAAGTTACGAGACTACAAGGTAATTTATTCCCCTTGGCATCGTGCCAACCTCCTTGTGCTGCTTGCTAAGCTAGGCGATCACAGGATTGTATTCTCCATGAATATTTCTGAATGATATGCTCTCGAGTCTTTGTCATAAATTATGCTATAAACTGCCAAGAGAAAGAAAGAGGAGGAGGAGAAGAAGAAGAAACTGGTTGGAAGTAGTAAAGAGAAGTGGGTTGAGATGGATACGTCATGTGTCGAGAAGGGAATATGATGGATCTCTGAAAATTAGCGTGGGATCTGGAAGTGGATGGCATCAGAGGGAAATGAAGACTTGAGATTTCAAGGAAAGATATGGTGAATAAAGAAAGCAGTAACATTGGTCTGAATGAGGAGGATACGCGAGACAAGAAGAAGTAGAGGGAGGGCGTGACATCATGGCGTGAAATTCAGTCTACCCTTGTAAGAGAGAATAATGCTGACTTCAAAGGCATCGTTTAACAATGTCAAATCTGAGATGCATGGCCCTACATGTTATCAGTGTCTGTGATATGGTGTAATATTGAAGCACAAACAAATTGCGCTTCAAAATGATCATGAAGTGCCTCAAAAAAGCAAAAGTATTTAAGAGATGATTTTACAATACTCATTTTCCCCAATAGACTGTAGCGTAATAAAAACTACTAGGAAAACAAATTTTTAAACTTCGATTTCCAATCCTAAATATCTTGATAATCAGACAGACGATTGGCTTGTAAAAGTCATGGGGTTCCTGACTGACCTATAATTATCATTGTAGCATGAGCTTTATCTAGAATTTTATTTCAGAATCTGAGACAAAGTTACTCAATCCCTTTAATAAATGATGATGATGATGATGTCTTGTTTTTGTTGCCTCCTAGCTCTTCTGGAGTCCCGAGGGGTACCTCCACATCTGTTCAACGCTCTTGGACCGCGCATGCACCAGCTTCTACAACGCAGCATGGGGTCTGGAGCTAGTAAGTATATTCAGAACCTCTTTAAAGACCCACCTGCATAGAAAGACCACCCATCTATGAGGACCACATACAGTCAAACCTGTCTATAAAGACCACATACATTCAAACATTGTTTAATTTATAGGCCAAATATTTATTAATAACTTAACAATTTTCAAATCAAAGAAATACTTTTCCTCATCTGTAAAAGAGGTTAGTTTTAGCCCATACTCAGGGAAATATGAGTGGGTTCATTTGGTCAGCTCTCTGTCTACGCCTATAAACTGGCTCAGGTGACCCCAGTTCGAAGCTGAGTCACGTTTTTCGGGTGGCGACGTTAAAGGTCGGTCCGCAGACGTAAATATTCTAATCTGATTGATACACATCTGTAAAAAACCCAATTACACACAAACACACACACCATAATAATAATAATAATAATTATAGTTCAGTTCTTGTATAGCGCACAATACGTTATGAAATAACATCTCCATGCGCTTCCAAAGAGCTTTGGAAATTATTACCCTAGCTCATTCTGTCTTTTCAATCTTCCTCTCGCCCTACCAGGCAGCAAAGCTCACCAGCTATTATCAGGCCTGCAGGCCAGCGGAGACGAGAGCCAGCAGCTTCAGGCTGTGATCGAGATGTGCCAGCTCCTGGTGATGGGCAACGAGGACACGCTGGGGGGATTCCCTGTCAAGCAGGTGGTCCCCGCCCTCATCAGCCTACTCTCCATGGAACATAACTTTGACATCGTGAGTACACCCCAATCCTCCAAGGACCAGCAACCCTAAAAAATTCAGAGACCACCCCCCCCAAAAAAAAAAACAAACAAAACAAAACAAAACAAACAAACTAATAATACAAATTAAAATAATTAAAATAAATAAAAATATGAATGAATATATAGATCAATGGAAAAATGAATATATAAATAAATTAAAAGATAGATGAATACAAAAAAGAAAAAAAAAGAAATAAAATGGAATAATAATAATTTAATAAAATGTAAGACTGAAACACAGGGATGCCAATTTCCATGCCTCATGTTAGATTTCAGGGCCTTCCATCTCTGAAACTTTACAATGGACATAACATAATGTGCCCTTACATATCAGGATCTATCTTAGGCAAATTAAATGAATTCAAGTTGGCATCCCTAACAAAATTATATCTTGAAGAGACGAACATGTAAGTAAATGTTTTAGGGATGTTCCTAGAGTGTTTGAAGACGCACTTTTATTCAGGAGCTTTTGAACAGTTCTTTATTGTGTGTCTGTAAAGTAGCACTGTTGAGCTTGCTCAGGAGCTTATCAAATCAACTATTTTGGGTCGTTATGATACATGCTTGCACATTTTTGTGTTATGTTTAATCTAAACAGATTATCTGATCTTGCTAAATATGCATACAGAACAAGACTGATACTTTATATTACCATAGTTATTGATTTGTATATCAGGATGTCTATTTGCTAAATAGCTACATGTATTTATCATGTAATGGTCAGTTAGAGAGCCTTGGTTTGTAATACGTTGCTGTAAACATTATTTCTTATTCTTACCTTTGACCCCTAGATGAACCATGCCTGCCGCGCATTGACCTACATGATGGAAGCTCTACCGAGGTCATCGTCTGTTGTCATGGATGCAATACCGGTATTCCTAGAGAAGGTAACATTCTTACTTATATATTCATGTTATATTCCCTGTAAAGTTTGAACTTTGAATTACAAATAAAAGAAGAAAAATTAGTTACAAAAGATTAGACAAACTTGAATCAGAATGAAATAAGAACATAGAAGAAAACAGAGAGTGGTGGTAGAAGAAACAAAGAGAGGAGATGAAAGAGAGAGAGAGAGAGAGAGAGAAAGAGAGATTACACACAAGGACAATCTTGGATCAACAGTTTTCCGTTGTTAAAAGTATTGTTTGTGGAGTACTTTCCAGTACTTCCGGGTATTTCCTTTCGTGGGTCAAAATTTGCTTGGCTTTATCACCCTGTATTTCCCGCCCCAGTATTTACCAACCAACCCTAAATTTTTACCATGTTTCTTCCCTCATTCTAGCTCCAAGTGATCCAGTGCATGGATGTCGCCGAGCAATCTCTAACGGCTCTGGAGATGCTGTCTCGAAGACACAGCAAAGCCATACTTCAGGCAGTAAGAAACACTACACTTATTCATAGAAAAATAAAAAGTAATGGGAAAGTCCCCTTCTACACACTATTTTCAGTAGTCTTCTCTTTATGGGGATATCATGTCCTTGAGGTTAGCCTGTTTACATTGCCATACTTCTTAGGTTTACTCATGAATGATCATTTCAAAAAGTGTGAATGTTGTATGAAAAAAGGAAAGTAAAAAGAAACCCTGTTGCATTTTGAAACAATATTGTAGACATGGGACAATGATAATGTTTTTACCAGCATGTTACATGCTGTGATTGCAAGATTGTACCAAGTACGAGCCCTAGAGCCTGGTGTTCAGGTAAAAAAATTAGATACCCGTTACCCAAAATTGGATGGCAAAGAAAAATAAGCCCTTAAAAGTTCTATTTTTTAGTTGATTTATTTAGGTTGCACTTATTGTCCTAATAAACATTTTAAACTCAATTTTGATATTACATTATCATCATTTGTAAATCACCAATATCTTCAATGTTATCTTGAAAAATCCAACTTATCACTTCTTTTTTGCTGCTTCTTGTAGGGTGGTCTCTCTGCATGCCTTCTCTACATCGAGTTCTTCTCAATAACTGCCCAGCGAAATGCCTTGGCTGTTGCAGCTAACTGTTGCCAAAGCATGGGACCGGATGAATTTAATTTGGTTGCCAACTCGTTACCATTGCTCACTGGAAGACTTCAACATCAGGTATGGCAAATAACAATTTAGAATTATTCCAAAATTACAATTATTTTTATTACGTATTTGAAACGGTCTATTGATAAGAAATCCTTCGCGGCCAGATAGCCAAATTTAAGAAGATTTTTGAAAATTTGCAGTAGAGACTCCTTAATGAAATTTGTTGCCTTTATATTAAAACCATTTCTTTCAAGAATAAAAGAGTTGGAGAGAAATGTTTGACCTTTGCTTCCAACTTTTGTTGATATATTGTTTTCAAGATACAGTCAAACCTGTCTATTAAGGCCACCAAAGGGAAAGACAAGAAGTGGCCATTGTAGACAGGTGGCTCTTCATCATGTTTCCTCATAGAGGAAGGCAATATGAGGGGGCGCGATAGCTCAGTCGGTAGAGCAGTGGTCTCCAGTGACCCGGGTTCGAAACCAAGGCGATGCGTTAGTGCCCTTTGGTAAGGTATTAATCCTCATTACCAGGTCCCTCGGGGAGGACCTAAAGCTGTCAGCCGTCTGGTTGCTTACTTACAAGCATTTATGCTTTCTTAGCAGTTAGGTAAAATAACCACAACACACACTTGAATATAGCTGACCACTACAGACAGGTGGCCTTTATACAGAGGTGGCCACTAAGACCCGTTTGACTGTACCACAAGGACATGTTTTACCTACTCATGAACACTCTTTCTCTCTCTCTTCCTCTCCTTCTTCCTCTCTCTCTCTCTTTCTCTCTCTCTCTCTCTCTCTCTCTCTCTCTCTCTCTCGCTGTGCAGGATAAGAAGTCTGTAGAGAGCTGTTGCCTGTGTTTCGCCCGTCTCGTGGATAACTATCAGAATGATGAAAAGCTTCTATTGCTCATAGCAGAACATGGTCTTCTCACCAACCTACAACAACTGGTATGTTGAAACTGTCTGATCTATATAATACTGATTATCATAATACTAATGATGATGATAATGATGATATTAGTAGTAGTAGTATTAGTATTAGTAATAGAAGTGATAGTAGTAGTAGTATTAGTAGTAGTATAGTAGTGGTAATTGTAGTGGTAGTGGTACTAGTCCGTTCCTTCTGCAGTTTATATCACATTATGATATAATGCTCTATGTAATTCAAAATGACTTTAGATATTTTTACCTCGGCTTTCTTAACAATTTAACAAATATTGCTCTATATTTTGTTGTAACCAGGCATTACTTTACTCTTTAAAAACAGGCAATCGTTACTAACCTAGAAAATGATTTATCTGTTTGGAAATTTAAACTCCCATAGTTTTGATTTGATTTGATGTTTATTTATTCCATATACATCAACATATTTACATTTACATTTACATTCTTAAAGGGATCCGGTAACTTTGTCTCAGATTCTGAAACAAAATTCTGGATTTAGCTCATGATGCGATGATAATTATAAACCTTTAGGTCAGTCAGGAACCCCATGACTTTTACAAGCCGATCGCCTGTCTGATTATCAAGATATTTATGATTGGAATTACAAATTTTGAAAACCGTTCGCCTGAAGGTTTTCATAACACTACAGTCTATTAGGGAAAACGAGTATGGTAAAACCGGTCACTCAAAGATTTTTACTTTTGTGAGGCACTTCTTGATCATTTTGAAGCGCAATTTTTTTAGGGCTTCAATATTACACCATATCACAGACACTGATAACACGTAGGGCCGTGTATCTCAGATTTACCATTGTTAAACGATCCCTTTAAAACTAGAGATGTTTGATAATGACATGCTATATGTACAGGGAATGGGTCATCTTTAACTTTTTGTTCACAACTCGCTCTCTCAAATGATGGGTGATTATTGATGTTAACAGTGTATTTTATCTGTTTTTTATTTTAGCTGGTAGTGACACCCCCTATCATCAGTACAGGGACGTTCATCATGGTGATTCGTATGCTATCACTCATGTGTGCAAACTGCCCCAGCCTCGCTGTGCAGCTGCTTAAACAAAGTAAGATGGGATTTATTTTTGAATTGATTAACAAGGTCAGATACAACTTGTATGATAAATGGATAAATGGTTGTTGCCCTACATGTGATTAATCATTGCATGACCGGGCGTCACTTTTTCTGAAATGCGCATATAATTATTTCAAGATTCAAGATTTAAAAATAATTTATTGTCTGATTTAAAAAATACAGAAATTGGTCCTCCACTGGTGAGTGACATACATGTACACATACAAGCAACATAGACAATATATACATTCGAGGATACAAATAAAATACAACAATAATAATCGTTATGTTATGTTCCTTTGTTTGATTTTGATATTGAATAACGTTATGCTATAAATAATCTTGCTGTTTTTTTTTCTTCAGATATTGCAGAAACTATCAGCTACCTCCTGATTGGAGCTTCAGACTCTGCCAATGTAGATATTGAGGTAAGTTCATCTTCATGCTAAATGATCAGGGGGCGTTTCACAAAGACAAAGATCAACTTTAAGTTGGACTTAACTATGCCAGGCCGTTCATGCCACTGGTTGCTCTCACCATTATGATCTTTAGATAATAGATAATAGTTTTCCTTCAATAATGAATTATCAAAAAATGTAAATTCTGTAGGTTTGTGACCATGATTTTTACGTCCCTTGAGATACCAATGCCAGTAAATGGTAAGAGCAAACAGCGGCATGAACAGCCTGCCATAGTTACGTCCAACTTAAAATCGATCTTAGTCTTTGTGAAACACTCCCCAGGCCTGTAAATGATCTTTTTGTGAGTTGCAGTTTTGCTTTGTCTCTTGTACTGTTTAAGCAGCTCTCTGAAAAGGTCCAGTAAGAGTCCTTACTCAAATTCATGTTCCTAATTATTCATCAATGATAGCTCTGGTTGTGACTTCTTAAAATCAGAAAACATGTTAGCAGAGGACGGTGTAGAGGTACTGTTCAGTCACAACCGTCTGACATGAAGGAATCTCAAGAAAATATTTATATGTGGGCCTTTAACATGCACATATTCATTTGTTTCAGACTTAGGTTTCTTCATGATTTAAAAAATGTTATATAGTACAAAGATTAGGTGTTCATTGGACATTGAAATATTCATTTCGTATTCATTACAGATTTATAAGTAGACACAAATCATTGTAGGAATCGATGTTGAATTACTACTGAATATGAGTATCAAAACTTAACATACATGTAAGCAGTAGTGATGGATATGCGTCATGTAATTTTTTTTCTTCTTCATGACAGCTTGTATCAAGGAGTCCCCAGGAGCTGTATGAAATCACCTCACTGATTGGGTAAGTCAAATTGGTCAATTCTACTACATGTACCTCTTATGTACCTCACAAGCCACGTATATACTTTATATACATGTAGTGCAAAATACATCAAGGATGTCCCTAAGTGCTTTACAGATATATTATTACCCCGCTCATCGTATTCAGGCTTGCCCGCACACAATGTTTCTTCCAGCTCACAATGCTGTGCAAAATACATCAAGCTTCACATCTTATCGGGGAACCCATTTAACACCTGAGTGTAGAGTGGCAAATGTAGATTATCATCTTGCCAAATGACGTTAGTGTCGGGCTGGGATTTTAACCCTGTACCTTGTGATCTACAGTCTGGTGACTTGATTATCCACTAGACCACAACACCTCTACATATGGTTGATAAGAACAGTCTTTGTATACAGGTTTTACTGTAGCAAGGATAAAATTACTACACACCCTCCCCCTCACCAGAAATATTCAATCTTCTATATTTGGTGATGAATCATACCTCGATGTACCATGATTATTATTTCTTGTTTTTCACTCCAGTGAGTTGATGCCTAGGCTTCCCCGTGATGGATTGTTCTCCGTCGATGCCTACCTCAAGAAGGTACCTAACCAGATCACTGAAGCAGCCCTGTGGCAGTGGAGGGACGACAGGGGAATGTGGCATCCGTATACTCGCATCGATAACAGGATTGTCGAGGTAAAGACAATGATCTCTGTTTATTGACAATTGATTTGTTGATTTCTATATCATCTTTCCAAGTATACATATTCATGTTCTGTAATGTGTCATTTACATTTGATACATTTAAATTTGATACATTTTCCCATACAGTACATGACATTGTATATAGAAATTAGAAATGGTTACGTACTTGATGCATACATCCATAAGATAAACATGATATAGGAGGGCTGAGAAAGATATAAAAAAAAAGGGGGAGGATGCTGGTTTTCTATCTGTCTATATAATGAGTCAAGGGTTTATGCAGTTAATGATGCCAGGTCATGGACGATAGCCGTTAAATAAACATACAATATGAAGAGTGAAACACGAGTTCAGGAAGATTTGCCGTGAGAATGCTAAGAGAAATGAGAGATATGTTAGAATTACAAGAAACATTATTTTGAAGATATTTTGACCACATTCAATTTTATTTTGAATGCTGAAAGGATCACCAAATGACATAAACAACTCCAGCAAGCGTAACATTAAAGAAAACATGACTATTATCATTGTTTCATGACCCTACCAATAACACCATTCCTCCTTCTTTTTCTCGTCCAACCCTCTTAGGCTGCCCATCAAGCAGGAGAAGACGAGGTGACCCTCTCCACCCTGGGGCGGACCTACACCATAGACTTTAACGCCATGCAGCAGATCAATGAGGACACTGGCACTGCTAGACCGGTCCAGAGAAGGCCTAACCCTGCGGCAGGAGCTGGTTCCTCTTCAGGTATGTCTTCAAGTCGTACTTCTTTATCTCTCTTCTTTTTTTTTTTAAATGGGAAAGAGAGATATTCATGAAAGCAGTAGTGAACCAATTTAATAGGCCTATTTGTAGAGGTGTTGTGGTCTAGTGGATAAGTCACCCGACTGCAGATCACAAAGTACGGGGTTCAAGTCCCGCGGCGGGACTAATGTCCTTTGGCAAGACGTTAATCTACATTTGCCACTCTCCACCTAGGTGTAAATGGGTACCTGAAATGCTTGAGCGCTAGTTACTTTGGCAGCTCGGCTACAACCAGGGTGATATGTGTAAAGCGCCATGAGCGTCAGAGCGTGACGGATACCGACGCTATATAAATATCCATATTATTATCATTATTATTGACTGTCTGTACAGGGATTGTTGGTAGGGTGACCAACTGTCAACAGTTTTCTTTTTAAAAACAAACCCATTGACTACTGGATTCTCATATTCCCCATAGGTTTAGTGCAGGAACTACCTGGTTCCAGTAGGCAGTGAGTTAAATGTATCTCTTTGTCCCTTAATTATAGCTTTAACCATAGCAGCTCCTTAGAAAGATGCAAGATGGGTCTTTTCAAAGGAGGTACATTTACATGTATAAACTGTGCAAGTTTGATTATTCACAAATTATATCTTTTTTTCCCGGATTGCAGCTTCAGCAGTAGCAGCTCCCAAGGAAGATGCACGAGTTGTTTTCATGAAGGAAGATGGTGACCAGTCAGCTGCATTCATTAAGTCACTCTTTGCTGTCCTCTACGAAGTCTACAGCTCATCGGTAAGTAGCTTGCCTTGGGGTTCCTTGGCTGTAATTACTTACTTGGCGACATTCAAGAGTGTATGATTACAAATAAGTTTCATTTTCTATGTGATATTGCATTACATTTAATATTTATTTGATGTAAGCATTTTTTCATGTTTTGATAGGGTTATGGAATTGAATAGAATTATTTGAATTGAGTTGAATTGAATTGAATTGAAAAATTCAAAGACGGTTTATAAATTTGATTCAACCGACATTTAGACGAGGATAAACCAGCACTAGATCAATTATGATAGTTGGATAAATTTTGTTGTATTTACTTTTGAAATTGAATAGCATAGCCACAGCATTTGGGGAAATGTCTGGATCTAAAGGTTATTTAGGGGAACAATACTGCAAAAGAATTCATCAGTTTGGTGTGAGAACAAATACAAATAACCCCTGTTCTACAAAATTAAAATTTATCTGCAAAAATCGCTTGTAATCTCTTGCATTTGCTTCAGTGAAACAGTTATCAAAATGTTTTTTTGTTTTGTTTTGGCTTTGTCTTGCTTAGGCTGGACCTGCAGTCAGGCATAAATGTTTGAAGGCCTTACTAAGAATGGTGTTCTTTGGCAAGCCAGATCTCCTGAAGGATATGCTGAAGAATCATGCTGTATCCAGGTAAGAAATGGTCACCAGTCTCGTGTATTTTTCTTCTTCCTGGTACGTGTACTTGTGGGAAAGATGGGATGTTAAGATATGTTTTGTTGTGCTTATTTTCATAATGGGTCCCATCTTATAAAGATTGATTAATTGCAGTCATGTACATAAAAGATAGGAGATTGCAAACTTGTGATTGATTGGAGGACTTGGAGGACTTACAAGCTGGGGCTCAGAAGATCTCAAAATGGTACAATGTTACAGTTGTGTTTCTTGAATGTTGTTGTCTTTCTCTTTGAAAGAGATGGTAAGATTTGAAGCAATAAGGCTTTTAGAGCAGCACACGGGCCTTATTGCTTTAGGTGCGAACTGAGTTTTCGTATGTCAAAGACATGATGCCAAAATCAAAGGGCAGTAGTTTAGTTTTCTCAACTGAGATATTTATGTTAAAAGGTACCAATGTTCTTGGCTACCCTGTCTGTTTGCATGTTTTCTTTTTAAAGTTAGATAAGCATTTGTCCAAAGTGAGGATTGCAAATGAGCATCAAAATATATGGTTATTAGAGTGAAATTTCTGTCTTCTATTTTGACCTTACAGTAACATAGCACCCATGCTATCATCTCAAGACCCAAAGTTGTAGTAAATGCCCTTGAGATAGATAAGCATTTCTCCAAAGCGAGGATTGCAAATGACAATGAAGATTATTGATATTATTTAAAGTGAGATTTTTGTCTTCTGTTTTGATCTTACAGTCACATAGCAGCCATGCTATCGTCTCAAGACCTCAAGGTTGTCGTAGGCGCCCTTCAGATGTCTGAGATCCTCATGCAGAAGCTCCCGGATATCTTCCATATCTACTTCCGCAGAGAAGGTAAGCCTCACTCCCCAAAGCCCCCAAAGGTTTGACAGCATTATAATTATACTCTGATATTCCAATTGCTTGGAGATTGCACTCTGGTGTGAGAACTTGTGGACACTCAAAGAGTGTTTTAGAATGTAAGCGTCACTCCCCAAAGGTTTGAGGGCATCATTATTTTGCTCTGATGTTGCAATTGCTTGGAAATTGCACTCTGGTGTGAAAACTTGTGGACATTCAAAGAGTGTTTTAGAATGTAAGCGTCACTCCCCAAAGGTTTGCGGCATCATTATGCTCTGACGTTCCAATTGCTTGGAAATTGCACTCTGGTGTGAAAACTTGTGGACATTCAAAGAGTGTTTTAGAATGTAAGCGTCACTCCCCAAAGGTTTGCGGCATCATTATGCTCTGACGTTCCAATTGCTTGGAAATTGCACTCTGGTGTGAAAACTTGTGGACATTCAAAGAGTGTTTTAGAATGTAAGCGTCACTCCCCAAAGGTTTGTGGCATCATTATGCTCTGACGTTCCAATTGCTTGGAGATTGCACGCCAGTGTGAAAACTTGTGGCCACTCAAAAAGTGTTTTTGGAATACTTATAGTAATCTTGATAATAACAAGTGGTCCGTTATCCTATGGATGAATGAATAGAAATAACATGATTTGAAGTTTTAGTACCTAAGTTTTCAACTTTTGATGTGTTTGTTAGCAATTGTGACTTAAACTTGCTCTGAATTTGGTTTATATGTTGTCTCCTAGATAATGTGTTGCTAGGGAAATTCAGGGGATCATTGTGCACATTATGAGATGTTATGATTGTTTACGTTGCTAATGTTTCCTGTACATCATGTCATTTGTACCTCTACTGGAAAAATGTATTTTACTGAGTTGCATTTTACAGCATTTTTGTGGCATTTTATATTGTCGTACCTCTGTATTCTTCTGTTTTATTTACAATTGCAAATATATAATGATCGTTAATCGTAATCTAGTGTTTACTACCATAATGGTAACGGTCATACTGTGTAACTGTTGAACCATACATAAATAAATAAATAAATAAATAGAAAGATAGAAAGATAGATAGATAGATAGATAGATAGATAGATAGATAAATAATTAATTAAATGAATTTGACCTTTGACATCTTTCCCAGGTGTGATGCATCAAGTGAAGAACCTCGCTGAGGCCACCATCACGGCGGACAACTCTCCTCCCATCAAAGATAAGTTCCCCATCTCCAAGGTAACGGCTGCTGACCCCTCCTCCTCCTCCTCGACCACCCCAGCTTCGTCTGCATCCTCTGCCTCCTCGGCGTCATCGGCGTCATCTGCATCTTCGGCAGCCTCGTCCGCTTCGTCCACCCATACCCCGTCACCCCGGGATACCATCAACATCAATGTGGGCTTAGATTCGGATGGTGTACCTCAAGGGTAAGAGTTTGTCGCCTTATTAGTAATACAGCATTACATCTTCTCAAAGGAAGCGGCAATGAATCAATTACTATTTACAGTCGAACCTGCTTTAGTGACCACCTGTCTACAAAGACCATATTTTTTGTTTCCCTTGAAAATGGTTTCTCATTGAAACATGTACTAAAAGAACCTGTCTACAAAGACCACTCTTTGTGTTTCCCTTGGTCTTTGTAGACAGGTGGTCACTAAAGCAGGGTTGAATGTATATATTTATACTGGTTATTAGAATGGGCCATTAATTGATTGATTCATCTTTCTTTACCTTCCTTCATCAGACGTCTGAGCGATGCCCTGAAGCTGAAACGAGCAACCAAGCGAGGTCCAGGCCGGAAGAGCAACCGCTACGCTAGCAACGATGACTCAACGCCGTCCCAGGGAGGTCATGGCCACCACTACGAGGCCATCGACACCCCACCGGGCAGACTGAGTGCGGTATCGGTGCCCATGCCCCCCTCCTCCAGGGCTCCGGGCAGCGGCAGCGGGGGCAGGACAGGGGTCAGCAAGGGCAAAGGCTCTACAGGTGGGTCATTGTTTGAATATCGATATACAGTCAAACCTACTTTAGTGACCACCTGTTTACAAAGACCACATTTTTTGTTTCCCTTGAAAATGGTTTCTTATTGAAACATGTACTAAAGAAACCTGTCTACCAAGACCACTTATTGTATTTCCCTTGGATGGTCGTTATAGACAAGTTTGACTCTACAGGTGGGTCAATGTGAAACACCAACTTTGTCTAAAACTATGCGTGCATGTATCCTTTACAGATTTTCAGTTTGCTTTGCTTTCTCATTGCTGCCTACCATTCATGTTTAAGAGGAATGATTCATATGGGTTGGCCTGTAGACTAGTGTTAGGAACCCTAAATTCCTCTCTTTTACTGAAACTTCTGTGACAAAGCATTTAAAGTAGACTACATTGAATGTCTTAATTTCGCCTTGAGAGATTCTTATTTGTTTCTATGGAAGGTTAGCAGGTAAGCATTATACCAATGTGACATAATTACACTAACTCTATACATGTTCTTAACTGATCTCTTAGAAGTGACTAACTTTTGCTTATAAGTGGCCCAAACATTGTGGAGCGGTGTGTGCAGCTTTGTAACCTCAAGGAAAAGGTGCTATATCAAATCTATTTTTTGATTGATTGATTGATTGATTGATAAGTGAATCTGCATCTTCTAAAGCCATAACTGTTTTTTTCTTCTGACTGCTTGTACATGCAGGCAAGATGGTCAGCGGGTCCACCTCCTCACGTTCTTCCTTCCTGGCCAGTCTCAACCTCTCCCGCTGGGGCAGGGGCGCGTCCAACTCCCCCTCCTCCGCCAACACCACCCCGAGCAACGCCGCCTTAGGTAGCGACCACCACCACCACCACCATCACCATCACCATCACCACCACCTGCACACCGCGGCAGGGCGCGAGATGGGCCTGCAGAGGGGCGGAGCCGGGGGAGGAATGGGGTACGGGTCGGACAGGATACTAGGGCACGGGAGTGAGAACCTCCTAGGGGTGCAGAAGGATGCCAGCGGATCGCAGAAGGAAAAAGTCAGGGCCTGGATCAAGGAACAAGGTAGGACTTGCTGCCCTCTAACGAGTGAGACGAGACATTCCACATTTTGGTGGTTTCCGTTTGGCTCAATAACTTATGGTTTTGGGGCTTTAGAAACTAGACGAGATGCATGTGTCAAAAAAAAGAATTTTCTGCACATACTGAGGCCATTTTTGTTGCATGACCATATTGCGTTTGATGCTAGGAATTTTAAGATGGGAATGAAGTGTGTGAACTCCTAAATTGGCAACATGTTGAAAGGTTCAAGATCTTTCTTTTTTTATATTATTTGTTTTTAAATAAGAATAGGCCATTATTTAAACTTTTCATCATCAGAGACATTAACATTTTATTATAAAATAACATTGTAGCAACAAAGAGAACAAGTAATTGTTGCCAATTTGAAGAGCTACAGGTGATCAGTTAAGCCATTAAAAAAAATCCATTCCTGAAAGGAGTATTCTATGCCATACTTTTTCAATTGCATTTCTTTCTTTCCTGAGCAATGCTTTACTCGTATTTGAATGCAACCTTTTGAGCTTGTGTTTGATATTCTCGTTTGCAGCATCTCAGTTTATACGTCAGTACTTCAGCCAAACAGATCACCAGGGAGAATCACACCCAGCCCTCACCTTACTCAATCAGCTCTGTACCAATGCAGACAAACTGACACTAAAGGTAACTACTCTTGGTCTATTCAGGGTCCTCTTGCAAAAGTCAAGTTGCGATTGATTGCAACTTAGATCAAACGCAAATATCATACGCAACGTGCAATCAAACGCATCTGCGCATTGCATAAAGAGAGTTGCGATTGAAATCAAATGCAACTTTGGTTTGGTAATATATCTATCATCAAGTTGCGTTTGAAATCAAACGCAACTCTTTAACTTTGCGTTTGATTTTTAGGACTTGCATTTGATTTTGAGAGTTGAGTTTAAACATAACTCTTTATACAAGAGGGCCTAGGTCACATCATATTTGATGAGGTATTACATCAGATTCATAATGAGATCAGAAAATTTGTTCGTTTGTTTTACCTGATTACTAACTAAGAAAGCATGTGTATGCTTGTAAGTAAGCAGCCAGGGGATCGATGGCTTTGAGTCCTCTCTGAGGGACTTGGTAATGAGGTTCAACTACTAACTTCTAATTGACTCAATGACATCATCTTATGTGGAGTATGCATATTCACAATGACTTTGCATTTAATTAAGCACATCTTATCGCCTCAGCTATACAGGCGAGCCAATCAGGTCCACATGTTATGTTGTCATCGTAATTGCGGCAAATTTGAACCCATTTGACCCTTAAATCTTTTGGTGGGGGGGGGGGGGTGTGGTAAATGAAGTTTTAATTTGCTTTTGTGTATTACTGCAAGAGAAAATGTTTTGTTTTCCTATATATTTGTATTCAAATTTCATTTAGCTTTCCATTGATATAAAGTTTTATTTTTATCGATAGGGTCTGTAAACGGGTTGTGAAAATATTATTCTTGAACTGTTTTTTTCCTTATAATTAATTTTTTGCGCTGAACGACCCCAAAACATATTCCTGGTTCTTAAATTTGCATTGCACACGATTCAGCCCGTTAAAACATGCATAAGAAGTCATGCCGATCTTAGCGCGAAATCCAGAAAATTAATGTATCACAAATATTTCTACTTTTACAGTACTTTTATTTATATCCCACAGTCTTGCTTAACACTAGTAACATCTTGACCCTCGATAAGTGGTTGATTTCTTGACAAACCTTTCTCCTGTTTTTCCTTACCCAGAGTGATGAAGGCTGCGAAATGCTCCGGAGCATTGCTCACATCCTCACCAATTCGGACATATCCGCCTTTGAGATCCTGCACAGCGGTCTGGTGGTCAAACTCTTGGACTACATGACCAGCAACAGTGACCACAATGCCGTCCCGAGGGATCTTAGACTGCAACGTTTCCTACATATATTCCTAGAATGCCCAGTAAGTATTGGTTCTAGTTACCATATTTCCTTCAGTGAAGACCAGACATGTTACCCTGAATCATGTTAGCTTGAGTCTAGTGTTAAAAGACTAAAAAACTAAAACATTTCATTGACAGTTGAAGATATGTAATATGTCAATATCAGAAGGGATAGATCCGAGGAAAGTCAATGTGACTTTTGCGATGAAAAGGTGCACACAGAATAGCAAACTAAGAGTAATTGTTCATAGGCTCGCATTTGATTAATGCCTTTTTTGTTGAATTTTTGTTAACTGCAGTAAAGAAAAATAAAGAGGGAATGGCTGATAAAGCTTCCGTTTTCAATAAAGTCATTAATAATTGACAGTGTGTTTTGATAGCATCCAAACAGATCGTGCAAAATAGAAGATAAATTAAAAATTTATCTTTAGACAGATTCTTAATTGATCAATCCTCTTGCTTATGCAATTGGCCTTTGCTTTAAGTTTTCATTTTACCTTGGATAAAACGAGACAAGGAATAAGAAGATATGATTCTTTGTCTCCTCTGAAAAATAGGCTCCAGGCAGTCCTCCTTTCACCTCACTGGAGATCCCCGAGAGCGCGCCCTTCGCTTCCCTCGTCTACAAGATCAACGGCTGCATCAGCCACCTGGAGCAGTTCCCGGTCAAGGTTCATGACCTGCCCGGCGCCGGCGGGTCATCGGGAGGCACCAGGGGTTCCCAGGCACTCAAGTTCTTCAACACCCATCAGCTCAAGTGCCAGCTGCAGAGGCATCCCGAGTGCACCAACCTGAGGCAGTGGAGGGGCGGACCGGTCAAGATTGACCCGCTGGCCCTGGTGCAAGCCATCGAGAGGTACCTCATGGTCAGGAACTACGGACGCATGAGACAGGTTAGTGAAGATAGATATCCTTGTTGGTTTCGTAAGCTTCTCTTTCTTGCAAGCCCCTAAAGGCTTGTTCAGATAATAATAATAATATTCAACTTTTATATAGCGCTTAATACATCTCGGACGTCTCTAAGCGCTAAGCGCTTTACAGATATACAGATATAAGACAGTAAATTGCCGCAAAAAAATGTGTAAATGAATGGCAACAGTGTGCACCAAAGGTCCTGGTTGTTTACACTGAGATTTGTGTTAAAAGATAAAAAATGTGTAACGTAATAGACTCTACGACATCACAAGAACATTGAGAATAAAACCTTCACAATTTTGACTGCATCATATCTGAACGAGGCCTTAGTAATGCTATTGTCATTGAACAGGGAGTTAGTATATTAATTGGAGGGTAGAGGTGCATATATTTGAGTTTGAATCACAGGGTATGAATGAATTCAATTTCCAGCTTTGCTAGTGCTCATGTCTCTCTTGACATGGCTGACACAGATTGGTATTTGGTTGGAATAACTGGGATGAAATCATCTTGGCAAAACGAAGACAGCCTTTGTAAAGCAAGGGTAATCATAAGAAATTCATATTCAAACCCTTAGTGTTATTGTTCATTAATAAAACATCTATCAAAGATGATGTATTGTGTGAAATGATTTGATCCTATGTACAGTATGTTTTATTGTAAGGAAAGCAAGTCTTTGGTCATCTTGTTGAATACTTTGGGTGCTAAACTAAAAATAATCAGAAGTTCCCTTGAACAGACAGGTACATGTATTGTTGGTGGCAGCAACATTATGAGCTATTAATTGAATATCCTCTTGTATATTATCTTTTCAGGATGATGAGGATAGTGATGATGATGCATCGGACGATGAGATTGATGAGTCTGTGGTAAGTATCATTCTCTGTTTCCTTTCGGCTACAAATTGTTAACTTGTGCGATAAAAAATGTGAAATTATAAAAATGGGTGATATCCATTGTTTTTGCTTCCCTTTTTCTTCCAGTTGTGGGCTAGTCGTTTGCATTTGTTATCGTCCAGTGTGAATATTGTTTTGTGAAAAATGCCTTTCCACCTTTACAAAAAACGCAAGATTTAAATTATGGGGGATGTATTAAAAATCTTCGATCTCCCTCTTTCCTATGGCAGGCATTTATCTTCCCAAGCTCCAATATTAACATAAAAACCCCAAACCCCAGTTCTTTATTGGAGAAAGAACATCGTCATAAATTACCATAAGTTTATAAACCTTACACATCTGGGGGTGTTTCACAAAGATCCTAAGTCGAACTTAACTCTAAGTTGGACTTGAAATTATGGAGAGTTATTTGTAGCCTTAAAAAGTATTTTAGACTTTTTATAAATTCCACACCAAGAACATTAAATCTTGTTGACGATGGAAAATTTGAATGATTTAAATCAACATTTTATGATTTTTAAAATAAATTTTACAAAACATTTTCAAAGATGCTAATGGCTTTCCATAACTGTTAAGTCCAACTTAGAGATATGTTCAACTTAGGATCTTTGTGTAATACCCACATATTCTGTCGTATCTTCCAGGCAACGGCCTTCTCCAGCTCCAACACCAACATCAAGCACAAACTCCAGTTCTTGATCGGAGAGCAGGTCCTACCGTACAACATGACAGTCTACCAGGCCATCAAGCAGTTTGGTAACGCTGCTAGTGCATCGGAAGACGATCGGGATACAGATGATGAGAGCAACCCGCTAGGAAGGGCAGGTATTTGGATCAAGACACACACGATATGGTGAGTTAAGTTATTTTATGATTTGATTCGGAAGTTTAAAAGAAAAATAAAGTTTTATTGCAGTAGTGTAACAGGGCAAACTGATCCTATTGTAAAGCATGGAGAGAGCCAATTTAAAATTGTTGTGACTCGCATATGATTGAGAATTATTGCTATGGCATGGTTCATATCCCAAAAAACATCCTGATGAAATAAATGTGCTTATTGCTACCATAACCGTATAACGATATCTCCAAGAATTCAACAATCTTGTTTAAAAATGACTCTGCGTCATACATTCAATTTTAGTATTTGTGTTGTTTTAGTCTTGAAATGAAAATATATCCATCCATTTTAAAGCATCACTGTACTACATGTACTTGAAGCTACTAACTCCCTCTATATAGAAAAAAATGCCAAATCGGTCCCCCATGATCTTCTTTTTCTTATGTTAATTGAGAGCTGAGTTGATAAGATAGCCACCTGTCAGTGACCACTCTGGGTGGTCCAATCCCTCCTTGCCAAACTAGTACAGATGGGCTTTAAGATGATATCTCTGGTATGAGGATTTCAATCCCATTTTATTGAACATGGACATTTATTAGAAATGAGAAACAACTAGCTATTCATTGAGACTTTGTACATTACAGTCACACCTGCTTTAGTGACCACCTGTCTACAAAGACCACATTATTTGTTCCCCTTGAAAATGGTTTCTCATTGAATCATGTACTAAAGGAACCTGTCCACAAAGACCACTTTTTGTGTTTCTCTTGGGCAGTCGCTATCGACAGGTTTGACTGTATAAGAAAAAACTAACACAACAGAGATACATTCATAACCTGCGAGATTTGCCTTTCCTGCTTAGGTACCGACCCGTCCCAGAGGCTGGTGCGCCCTCCACCCAGAAGTCATCATCGGCATCGAACAGCAGCACGACCACCACCACGACCTCCACCAGGAAAGGCAAGGGAGGGAGCTCGTCCAAGTCCTCTTCTAAGGGAAGAAAACATGATGAGATGTGGATGGGTATGTATAGACAAAGTCACGTTTAAAGAGATCGGGTAAATTTGTCTCAGATTCTGAAACAAAAACCTTGATTTAGCTCATGCTGCAATCATAATTATAAACCTTTAGGTCATACACGAATCCCATGACTTTTACAAGCCTATCGCCTGTCTGATTGACAAGATATTTATGATTGGAAATCAAAATTTATTGGGGAAAACAAGTACGGTAAAACCGGTCACTCAAAGATTTTTAGTTTTTGAGGAACTTCTTGATCATTTTGAAGCAGTGATTTTATGGTTAAATGTCATTTTATATGAATAAAATCTTGGTTATCTGATTGAAAAATATATAGATATTCCCTAACTAAATGGTCAATGTACTTGATTTGTTGGATACGATTTAATTTGAGTCATGTCTAGCAAAGTATTCAACAGGAAAAAAAAAATCTATGGTGCTTTTCCTTACATTCAAGCACAAATACTCAAGTCTGTATTCTTGTTAAACTGCAGATGGTGTGTGTCCAGTAATACAGAAGGAGCTCCATAAGTACCTACATAGCAATCTACCTGGTTCCGTCCCTATCGAAGACCCCTCTTGTGCAGCTATCTCACTGCTAAGGGTTCTCTACGGTCTTAGCAGACATTGGAACAATCTTTATCCGGTAAGTACCTGGTTTTGTCCCTATCGAAGAACCCTCCTGTGCAGCTATTACACTGCTAATGGTTCTCTACTGCCTTAGCAGACTCTTATAATTGATATCCGGTAATCAGATTATATTTACCAAATAATCATCACTGATCTTTTCATTTTCGATTGGGGTGACACTGTCTTTGTGTTTTCACCAGGAAAATATCCACTTACCATATATTTGTTCCTTTGATCTTTTGTAAACCTAGTGTAAATCTGCTACATGTAGATAAGTGATACGTTATAATAAGTACAATGCATTCCAACAGCTTTATAATACATTTTTTGGGGATAAGAGTTGACAAGTAGTTGCATCCGTTGTAATTGTTGTGCTTATTTTCTCATTGTTTTTTTTTGTAGGGAGCTCTACCGCAGCAGGCAGTAAGTAGCAGTGAGGTTGTGAACAGCAAGCTGTCAGCCAAGGCTAACAGACAGCTACAGGATCCTTTAGTAATAATGACTGGCAACCTACCTTCATGGCTCAACGCAGTGGCACAGGCATGGTGAGTGGGTCTCTCCAGTATCATTGGGTGTTTAATTTTAATTGATATGCTTGACCTCTTGCTGATGCTTGACTTCTGCTTTTGTGCTCGAGCCTCTTTGTCCTTTATATAATTATTATGAAGATGATTGGGTCGTGGGATAGTAATTTTGTAGTCTCATGACATGTAGACATGTAGAGGTGTTGTGGTTGAGTGGATACGTCACTGGACTGTCGATCACAAGGTCCGGGGTTCGAGTCCCACTGCGGCACTAATGTCCTTTGGCAAGACATTGATCTACATTTGCCATACTCAACCCAGGTCAGGTAAATGGGTATCTGCTAAGATTATACCTTGAAATGCGTTGATAACGGCTGCCGGAGCTAAAGCTTCGGTAGTAATTTCCAAAGCTCTTTGGAAGCGCATAGAGATGTTATTTCATAACGTATTATGCGCTATACTAGAACTGAATATTATTACTATTATTATGCCCCGTAATATTATTATGAGATGGTTAGAGTTGAACACCTCACTTCTCTTCTTGTTTCAGTCCCTTCCTGCTGCCGTTCGATACCCGTCAGCTCCTGTTCTACACAACAGCGTTTGACAGAGATCGAGCCATGCAGAGGCTACAGGACAACAACCCAGACATGTCCACATCAGAGAATAGTGAGAGGGTTGCTCCTAGATTGGACAGAAGGAAAGTGAGTAATGCCTACAGAAAGACTAGGGTCCTGTTTCATAAAATGTTTTGTCAATAGCATGTTACAAGCTACCGTTATAAGCTACTAAAATCATGGTATCTGATTGGCTGAGAGCAAATTTGTCATAGAAATTTAGCAGTTGTTATAGATAACAAGTTTTATGACACAGGCCCCTGGAATATGATATCTTTTGAGTTAGGAAATAGAAAAGTTTTGATTTCCTAAAGATATAATTATTTTAAATATACATGTATCTCAACAATCTAGGCATGCCAACACATAAGAATGTTAGGAGGATTGTTTCTCTATTGCTCAAAGTTATGGTTGGTTTGACATCATTTGCTCTGATATATTGCTTTATAAGGCAAGTGAGTAATGCCTAGACTCTGCCTTGTAAAAATAAAACTTTGTTCATATTCTTTGAGTAGGGAAGAGAAAAGTTTATTTCCTCCACATAGAATTAATCTTAGTACATTGCAAAAATAAGTATGCCAGAATTATAAATTTAGGTTCAAAATAGTAACACTAACAATTGGAATTTTAATCCATTTAAACCTTCTAGTCAGATTAAAAGCCGAATCGGCTTAAAATCTTAGACAATCACACTCCTAGTCTGACATCACTACGATTCAGAGCAGAATTAGCTTTTTTCATCCTTCAAGAAAGCTTGATATCCCTTGAACTTAAGATTCTATTAAAGCCTGTCTGCACTAGTTTGGCCAGGAGGGATTAGACCTCCCTGCATGGTCACTGGCAGGTGGTTATCTCATCAAATCAGCTCTCAATGAACATAAGAAAAAGGGGATCATGGGGGACCAACGGGTTCCGCTTAGGCATTGCTGGCTATATAGAGGGCGCAAGTAGCTATACGTAGTGCAGTGGGGCTTTAACTGTGGGTATTTAGATCCTCAATCATTAAGATTTAAAACGTGGAATGTTCACAAACCATACTACAGTATTGCAAATTCTTCAAAAATTGTATCGTAGTCAGATATTGTACAACTTAGGTGTGAACATAATTCTATATTTCCATTTCCATATATTGTTCATACATCTCTGGTCTGTTTTCCTTACAGAGAAGTGTATCAAGAGCAGATCTGTTACGACAAGCCGAGTCGGTCATGGAGGATCTAGCTAACTCCAGGGCAGTGCTGGAAATACAGTACGAAGATGAGGTAAGCTTCCTGCAACTTAAGAGCGTTGAATGGGGATCGTTGAGACTTTGAGCACGTTCAGTGTTCCCTGCATGATTTTAAATATGCATGAAGTTAAAATGGATGTGAGATAACTTATATATCATAAACATACTGTGCATTTTACAGAATTGCATTTTAATACTCTGTATGATAAGAGTTGGAATATATGAAAGTAAAAAAAGAGCTAAACATACAATTGATTGGAATGCATTTTGATGTATACATAGATGTACAAGTTGATTTTTGGTTATTTCAGTAAAAATTACCTTCAAACAAAGTTTGAAAGTGAAGTTCTAACTTCTCCAATATTGCTTTTCTGTGTACAGTTTCTAGATGAGGTTGTGTTTATTTACACTCTGTCTTTAAATACATATTAAATCTCCATCTTCCTCTCTTTTTGATATCTCTCCATCTGTTTATCTCTCTATCCTTTCTTTACCCCTTCTTTCTTTACCCACTCTTACTTCTATATCTCGTTATCTTGCTCTCTCTCTCTCTTTTTCTCCCTCTCTTTTCTTCAATGTATATTAAATCTCCTTCTTTCCCCGTTCATCTCTGATTCTATCTCCATCTTTGTATCTCTCTATCCCCCTCCTTTCATTACCCACTCTTCTCTCTCTGTGTGTGTGTGTGTGTCTCTCTCTCTCTTTCTCTCTCCCTTTTCCTCTCTCGCCCTTCCCCATCCCCCTATTTCTCTCTCTCTCCCTCTCTTTCTCCCCTTCAATGCATATCCTCCTTACCGATTGTCTCTCACAGGTTGGTACTGGTTTAGGTCCGACCCTCGAGTTCTACGCCCTGGTATCAAGAGAGGTACAGCGAGCTGATCTCGATCTCTGGAGAGGAGAATCGGTTCTTTTACCAGATCCTAAAGGTAAGCATTCTTCCTTGACTTATTTAAACCCATACTGTACTAGAAGCACTCCTGCTAAAACCCATCTAGCATCATTTCAGGTCAGCTCTAGCAGTATGGTCCCATAACTCACTGCTTCCCTAGCTGTGCTGTTGGTTCTTGCATCGAGTCCCTTGTCTGTTAAGTAGGAATTAGGTATTTGGTAACACACTGTTGGCAAGTAGACCATGAGATGGCACAGTGCAATAATAACGTTCATCAGTTCAGTATCGCTTTAAAATTCTTTTCCTAAAGACTAGAAGTGAGCTATTATGCATTAAAAACTTCTAATGGTAGTCAATGTAATCCCATTCGATTGGAGAGCACGATCTAAAATACCACCATCAACAACCAAAACCATCTCTCTCGATTGCGTTCTTGCTCTAAATTGAGAGAATTGTTCTTTTATGTGCTATGATTGTTCAGAAAGAACCTCAAAAAATGATGTAATGCAACAGTTTTTGCCAATTCAAAAGACTTCCATGATTTAAAAACGTGGTTACAAATAGCATCTCCCCACAGTTAGCTTGTTCTCTTCTGCACATTTATGTGTGACACTCGCAATTGTAAAGTACATTGACATAGAGATTGGCCTCAAAGTAAAAGCAGTGCTAAGAATTATCATTTTAGACCTCCTTTGAAGTAAAGGTTTACTTGTTGGAACTTGTATATATCTGCCTCGACAGAGCCTCATGGTTTTAATTGCATCTTCCCCACTTCATACCGACTTTGAATTGAAATAAAACTTGAACGTGAACTACTATAATGGCAATTCCAGTGCGGTACAAGTTTTGGTAACCAAAGTACTCTGAAAAATTGTCTGGTAGGATTGAGAAGGTTCTTGACTCCTTGTGGAATGGTAGAATTTAACATCCTGCTGGCTCCCAACAGACGAACTTAATGAATGTCTCCAATCAATGTAGTATGCCATCACTCATGTTAGTATTCATTCTTTCACACAGGCAAGCAAGCTGGAGTGAAGTACATCCATTCGCCCCACGGTCTCTTCCCATCCCCGATGGGACGGAACGCCAAGGCTTCCGTAGTCGCTAAGATCAAGTCCAAATTTACCTTCATGGGACGTTTCATTGCAAAGGCACTCATGGACTCTAGAATGGTAGGTACTCTCTCCTTATTTCTCTTTCTGATTCTGTTCCCCTGTCTGTCTGTCTGTCTGTCTTGCCTCTTCTCCTCATTCCTGTGGTTTGTTCGTTCGTGTCTCCTTAGATCAAGATAGTTATGTAAAGTTCCCTAATAAAATGAAATGAAATGAAATTCTTCCATCGCCCGATTGTTGCGATGGCCGCCTCATTAACAAGGGCCAGGTCGTCATCTATGCAACCCGCTCCACCGAACTGCAAGATGTGGTCCATCGTCTGAGTCTCTCCGCAGTCGCAGAGAGTATCTTCTTCATGGGCATAGCCCCATGTTGGCCTTACACCGCCCATTCTCGTCCGCATTTGATTCATGCCACTTCAGGTTAAAATCCTTTGATAAAACAAGATGATGATTATTATAATCATTGTTGATGTTGTTCTTATTATCAGCGTCATTATCATCACAAATATAAAGACAATGTAGATATCTTCATCATTATTATTATTACTATTATACAGTTATTGACTGGCAGGGGGTGTAATATAACATTATTTGGACCGCTGAAGGGAGTTATATTTCCCAAGTGGTTATATTTTCCCGAAGCGCGCAGCGCTGAGGGAAAATATAGTCACGAGAGGAAATATAACTCCCTTCAGGTCCAAAGAATGTTATAAACCCCCTGCCAGTCAATAACTGTTATATTAGATAGCCCTTTTTTGTGTGTGTGGGGGGGGGGGGGGGGGGGGGTCCAATAAAAATTTTCCCCAATTTTTTTTTTCCCCTTTTTTTTTCGGAAATTACGGAAAAATAATCCGTCGAGATAGTTCAAGAAAGAAAAAGAACCTTACAAAAAAAAAAAAAAATTATACAAAAATTTGGGGGGGAAAAAAAAAAAAAAAAAAAATCGAAAAAAAAAAATTCTTACCCAAAAAAGCATTTTTCGGGAAAAAAAAAAATTACCCAAAAAAGCATTTTTGGGGAAAAAAAGAAAATGTGGAAAAAATAATTTCAAGGGAAAAAAAATTCATGAAAAAAAATATTGAAAAAATTAAATGACCCTCGGTAATGGTGTAACGTGTGTAATTGGTGACATACAGTCCTCAAGAGGGCGACATACACTGATTAAAAATATATTCATTTCACCGGCCGGTTAATATAACACCGAAAAGTGACCGGCCAGGAAAATATAACAATTTGGATCCTCGCAATTGATATCACGTGACGAGCTCTGGACCAATCACATCTCGGTATCTGTCTAAGCTATCTAATATTACACGATATACGTTATTTTTAGTATTACACCATTATCTTTTTTGTTTGTCATGCCCATAGATTGACATTCCACTTAGCCTGCCATTTTTCAAGTGGCTCCTGGGGACGGAGGCTTCGCTGACCTCGTCTGACCTTCAGTTCATTGACCGCACCTTGGCCCGATCCTTCCAACAGCTTGAGGAGCTTGGTCAGCAGAAACAACGGCTGGTCAATGACCCCTCTCAGGTAAGCCTATGGAACAGTCGGTGGAGATGATTGGTGCTAACATATCCAAGAATATCAGTGAATATAGATGTACTAGAGCTTTTCATCTTGTACTTATCAGAGTAAACCGCAAGAGTGAACAGAAAACGGATTTCGGACAATATAAGCAGAAACTAAAGGAATAAAGCGCACAAAAAAAAAAACGGGCTCTGATCGGCTGCAGAAAATAATGGGATATTATGCATCATGCCTGCAAATTATTGAAAAAAGTTTGCTTTCAAGATTATAAGATCGGTGAGGACGGGCTAGGGCTAGCCTTTATGGCTATCTTCATGTATTTATAATTATTTAATTTATATCTTTTCTATTCAATAAGGATTCAATATAAATATATATATATATATATATATATATATTTGTTTCTCATTTCAAGACTACTGCCAGTCTCAGCTTGCCCTAGAGTCATTGAGCATAGACGGTAGCCCAGTAAAGGATCTGAATGTTCAATGAATATTCAATAGAATTGTTTTCATTCAATGCTTTTTCAATATGTATTCAATGAATGTATTTGATCTTTACACCTAGACTGCCGCTAGTCTTCAGCTGGCTCTAGAGTCATTGAGCATAGACAGTTGCCCAGTTGAGGATCTGAATGTTCAATGAATATTCAATAGATTTGTTTTCATTCAATGCTTCTTCATTATGTATTCAATGCTTATTCAATATGTATTCAATGAATGTATTTGATTTTCACACCTAGACTGCTGCTAGTCTCCAGCTCGCCCTGGAGTCATTGAGCATAGACGGTAGCCCAGTAGAGGAGCTAGGGCTAGACTTCACGCTGCCGGGCTATCCTCATATAGAACTGAAGAAAGGAGGCAAGGACATTGATGTCACCATTCATAATATAGATGAGTACCTCAAGGTAAGTTAGAATGAATTTACACTATTTCATAATTAATGCTTTACTAAAGCCCCACTGCACTACTTGTAGCCACTTGCGCATCTATATAGAAAACAATGCCTACTAAGCGGTGCCCGTTGTTCCTTTATGATCCTTTTTTTCTTATGTTCATTGAGAGCTGAGTTGATGAGATAACCACCTGTCAGTGATCTCTCTGGGAGGTCTAATCCCTTCTAGCTAAACTAGTGTAGATGGGCTTTAAATGACATCATAATAGACATGCATTCAAAGAGGATAATGCATGTATCAATGCACGCATCGATGTCCTAGCCATTTAAAACTGTGCATTTCATTGCATCATAATATTGTAAACGCTGAAGACACGCATACATGCATCTCAGCCTTGCATTATCACTTTTAGCTGGGGTTATCACTTTTTGATGCAAACTCTTTTGCACCATAGGCGATGTATGACATAATGACGCACGTTCACATTTTACCTTTCACTCTTGAACCTGTTTTATAACATAGATTTATGTACATGTATGTGTGTGTTTTTTCTTGCCCTTCAGCTTGTTGTTCGTTGGACCCTGAACGAGGGCGTATCCAGGCAGTTTGAAGCTCTTAAAGATGGATTCCAGTCCGTGTTCCCTCTCTCTCATCTGCAAAGCTTCTACGGAGAAGAGGTAGGTTTCGTCCTAACGGCAATTAATCCTTACTGGACAGGATTCAAATTGGCAACAATTTTTATCTTTCTATAATTGCTACATTGTTAAAATAAATTAACTAATGTCTCTGAAAACAATATAAGCAGGCAAGAATGGTGCTGAATAGTTGAACAAAAATGGCTAATTTGGGTCTGAAAACAGTTATATTGAATTTCTCAACGTATTGCCAATATAAGGATTTTAAAGCTCATTTCCTTTTGTAAATTCCTGACATCAAACACATTACAATTGTGAAGCAAAAATGGATGCAGTGCAGGCAATATTTTCTGCATAAACTGCATTGATTTTTGTCCTTTCTACTCTTGCATCTGGCATATTTTCTGAGGCTCTAAATCAAAAGTTCAGGACATATATTATAGAAGAGCTCTTAGAATACCCTTTTGGAAATGGTAGAAATGTTCCTGTCATTTGTGGATATTAGGTGTAGTCTGTACATAAAATTGACTTCTACTTTGATTTTGTATCTCACACCCATAACAAAATGCTGTTTAGATTTCTTCATTTTTATAAATACTGCATTTATTAATGAATAACTACTGCATTTTTGTTGAATTTGCAGTCATATCCAAGATAAAATGTGGTGAGATGTTCTAAGAGCTTATGAGAATTTAGGACGTCTTTATTTTCAAAAACAATTTTGTATGTTTTGTTTGTTCCATTTCAGTTGGATCAGCTGTTCTGTGGGAATCGTAGTGAGCCTTGGGATATCAAGACGTTACTAGAATGCTGCAGGCCTGATCACGGCTATACTCATGATAGGTAAGATTCTTTCTTACATTTTTGTAGTTCCAATATAAATTATACATTTAGTAATATAAACATGGAGTTTGTGACTTTTTATAATCTGCTACTTTGACATTAATATGTATGTAGTCTAATGTTATTCAATAATTCTGCTTTTGTTCTTATTAATCATTAAAAATATATATTATTATGTCATTAATGTGTTGAATAATCAATATGTATATCATGTATTTTGTTATTTTTCTATAGAAATGTGGAAATAAATCAATCAATTCCAATAGTTGATAAACTTTGTTTGTGAGGTATAAGACTGAATGATTGGCTGTGCATCTTTGTCAAAGGTGTGGTTGAGCTTCAAGCTTTTGATCAGCTTTGATTGCAACATCAGGTCCTTGCAATCTATTGTTAAAAGAAAAAATATGTAAAAAATTATAGATTTTATCCTTCATGATCATGTACTGAAACAAACTGTAAGATTTCAAAGACTTCAATCTAACAGTAATTGTCGAGAACTAGAATATTGATACATAGGATATTGACACTTTTGCAACTCTTGTGAGTGGCTGAGATTCACAAAAATGTTGGAAAACAATTGAATTTAATACACTTACGGTATCACAACATCAATTTGAAATAGCTGTCATTAACCATTGGCAAATATTTCTTGTTTGAGATAAGACCATCAGATGATTTTACAACCTGCCGAGATCTTTCCACATATCCAAAGCAATTGAAATTTATCATAATTTCTATGACTAATCCTACCTTATTTTACAATATTCTGTATTTAATACTGTCAATTTATTGTTATTCATTTCTGTACAGTCGTGCTGTGAAGCTGTTATTTGAGCTCATGGCGTCGTACACAGACAGTCAACAGAGGGAGTTTCTTCAGTTCGTCACTGGAAGCCCCAAACTCCCTGTAGGAGGTACGAACATCATCACTCTCTCTATATAACGTTTAAATAAAACCCTAAATTGTAATTGTAACTGGAATCAAATTTTCGATCCCACTGCTGCCACCATTTTTATAGAATCCAATGACCGGGGTAATAATATACTTATCTGTAAAGCGCTTTGTGAGGGCCTCCGGTCCTGAAAAGCGCTATATAAGAACGAGCTATTATTATTATTATAGATATGTTACAAATAATACTAATTGTCAGAAAGTCAAGTATCATCACATCAAGACAGTACAGAATATGTGCCCTAACCATGTTTCGGGTCTGGTTCTCTACAAAGTTTTTCTACACATTTGTAGGTATATACTGGTAATAAGTGGAGGTAGTGTTTGCATATATATGATAGCATATATTTATTTGTCACTGGTTAATTTATAAAGGGGTTAGGTATAGTGTTGGGTCCAGGGTTGAAGTTAGGAATCTGATAAGCATCTAGAAAGATTGACCGTCGGTCAATTGTCACAGGTGCAACCAACCCTATCCGTAACCCTAACTTGTAATTGGAACCAGAATTTAATTTTCGATCCCACCGCTGCCACCGTTTTAAAGGAGCAACCAACCTTATCTGTAACGATATCCCTAAATATAACCTACAACCTAATAGCAGCATACGTGTGGGCCCTAATCCTAAATCTGTCCAAAGGGAAAGCCTGAAGCCTGAAGCCTGAAACAGTGACAAAATGATGGATTTCGACCTGTACTATATGCTTGTAGTATACTGTACTATACTCTCTTTTTGTGAGTCAATTTTTTTGTGCCATTTCATAGCATATAACATTGGAATATGTGTGAAGTATATCTAGCCCTGTTTGATCCTGTTCAAATTTCATTCACATTGCCATAATTAGCGCTTAAAGACTTGATTGTAATTTGCTCTATATAAAAACTGAGTATTATTATTATTATTATCATATTAGCAGACTGTAAGAATAATTTTGATAAGAAGTTAACACTCTCTTTTTTGCACCTTCCTTGCTCCAGGTTTCCGTTCCCTGAATCCTCCTCTGACGATCGTACGTAAGATGTTCGAAGGCTCCGAGGACCCGGACAAATTCCTTCCCTCTGTGATGACTTGTGTGAACTACCTGAAGCTCCCTGACTATACCTCCATGGAAGTCATGGCGTCCAAGCTTTCTATAGCCACGCGAGAAGGACAACAGTCTTTCCATTTATCATAACCAAGGCTCCTAGAGGGGAAGGGGAAGGGAAGGAGCTCCCCGACTGTAGCACCGAGACAGCTGTTAAGCTCTCTGTCGCCATTCGAGAAGGACAACGATCCTTCCATTTATCATAACCAAGACTCCTAGAGGGGAGGGGTAGGGAAGGGAAGGAGCTTCCGGACTGTAGCACCGAGTCGGCCTCAGCTGCTAAGCTCTCTGAAGCCATTCAAGAAGGACAACGATCTTTCCATGTATCATAACAAAGGCTCCTAGAGGGGAAGGGAAGGAGCTCTCTGACTGTAGCACCCAGACAGTTGATAAGCTTTCTGAAGCCATTCGAGAAGGACAACAGTCTTTCTATTTATCATAACAAAGGCTTCTACTATTCTAGAGGGCAAGGGAAGGAGCTCCCTGATTGTAGCACTAAGATGGCTGCTGAGCTCTCTGTCGCCACTGGAGAAGGACAACGGTCCTTTTATCATAACAGAGGTTTCCTGGATGGACAAGGGGGAGCCATGTGAAGCCAGGGAAAAAACTGTATGGATAAGGATCCTACACAGGCAGCACAAGCAATGGAGCACAAGCAGTCATCTATACCGTTGATGCAAGATAGATACATGATCCTACACGTTCACATCGAGATCCGGAGCGAGTTGGATGTGTGTGCTTGTCTTTGAATGGGAGCATGTTCCCATTGGTCTAGATAGGAGTGCTTTCTCGGTGAGAATGTGTTCCCATTAATTCTATACAATATTTGAGCATGCTCTCATGTGTATTCCTCCGTTTAGTCCTCTAAAAGTTGGGTGCGTTTCCATTCATCCCCTTGCAAGACGGGGGCATGTTCTCACTTACTAGTTTAATAATACGAGCATTGTCATTATCTGGATTGCTGCAGTCATGCTAATGTATGGATCATATTAGCTTATATACAGGCCAAATTGATTATGTATTGGTATTGAGTAAAAAATCAATACTACATATACTGTATACTCAAACTTTTATATTGTAATTGGCACTCACTACAAATAGCGTTACAGAAATTGACGACTTATGATGCCCAGTGGATTAGATAGCCATGTAATTGAAAGTGATTTTTTGTTGTTTTTGCTTTAGAAATCATAAATGTATTTTAAAATCTAATCTGGGGGAAAGGACAGAATTATTTTGATATTTGCAAAGAATTGCAATTATAATCCACATTTTGTTTGTTTGTTTATTATTCAAGTTGTACGTACACTGGTACAGAATGCACAGTTAAAAATCAAACAAACGGGATTCAATGAGTCGATTTGAACGCTATAATATATCACTATTATATTCGACAGAAGTAACGATTCATGGCAGGTGATTTATGTATTATACTTGTACACCAAAGAATCTAAATACAATGTAACTATCCTGCACTCAACAATATTCACAATATATTTAATATTTTTTCATGTATTAAACCTACGATAGTTGCTCAAGGTCCCCCCCCCCCCCCTCCCCTAAATGGACCTTCAGTTGGTATATTTGCCTTACTTTTGCTATAATGCATTTCCACATTTGAAGGTTCCGGTAGAATGATGTTTTCTAGGCATATTTAATCACTTATAGGGGAAGTCTAGCCTGGTATTATGTTGATTCTAATTAAACCAGAGAAATCATAGAAACTAGTGAGCGGATGTTTGAAAAAAAATTGATTAAGAAAATAAGCAAGCTAGTTTTTAAGATCACTAAGTACTTCAAATTGGCAATGGTACAGTTTTTCATTACAAAGCATTCTTCTTTATATTTAATTTAAACAAAAAAATTGTTTCCATTTTTCTTGAAGAATAATGCGGTTTCAAACATGTGCTGAAAAAATACATGTTCATCATCGGAAGCTTTTTATGGTATTTCTTTGTTAAATACATTTATCTTAATGCAATGATGTTGATATTTTGAAAATTGGCTGATGATCAAACAAACAATAAATGAATGAATGAATAAATAAATTGATAGATAAATACATGTAGATATTATATAAATTATAAATGAATAAAAACATAGATAAATAGAATTAAATGGATAGGTCCTTGCAACGGAAATCATTTCCTTGCCAATTTGTGTGGTGATCTTAAAAACTTCAAATCTTGTTACTTTTCATCCGATTTTGCTCAAATTCCACTGGCCCATCATAGATGTTCCTGCTTTTAGATTTTCTGTTAAATGCTTGATTTAGAATTCAAACTTCATTAAGTTGGTTGATTATTGTAGCAGTGAAATCATGCTTATATTTTGCACTGGAAGGCCTTTTATTCGTTCGTTGTTCGAACAATTTTTGATGTTTAGAGAAACCACTGTTATATTCTTTGTAAAGCCTTCATAAAGAAACGATATCTTTGTTCATGTGCTTACATAGTATATGGGAACCACTGTGATAATGTCCATAAGTGACATTAGTGCCATATGTGGTTCCTTGGCTCTCGTTTTACGTTGTATTATGTAATGATGCATGATTGTTCTCCATGCGTCTTGATCCAATGGCTTGCAATTTCCTTTTTTTGTTGTTCCAAACCTTCTGGTTTTGACAAATAAATATCAATCATAAAATTCAACAAAGTTTTCACCAAAAATTTGAAAACTGCAAATTAATGGTAGTTGCTTCAAAATTTGATTAATTAACTGTAAACCAAAAAAAAATGCTAAGTAAAGGTTGAGATACTGTATCTGGGTCTTGCCTTTTAAAAAAATGTTGCGATGATTCAAATTGATCGCACCTTGATATATCAATGGCAAGTCTGTACCATTATAATAAAGATATAGGAGTTTGTAAGTTTGCGATTGAATGGAACAAAATCGTCAATCGATCCTGCTCAACTGCAACTCTTCGTAAGACAGACAGGGCCCTCGTCTGTTAGGAATTCGAATTTGGTCGATCGTATTGCCCCACATGTGCATTTCTCTGAGGTACTTTTTTTCAAGCAAAGGATAATATGGAGATTGAAAGTGTCAATGGAGAAAAATGAAAAATGCTTTACTCTGTATTCAATACAGTTTTCAAAGTCACGCTGTGATTTTGCACTTCAGTTGCACATCGTTCTTGAAGAAATGCACAAATTGATTTCTGTATTCACTTTTTCACTTCCGTCAGCTGCGGCACACATGTACATGTGAAATGAGTTATTTTCTCCGCTAAAAGCATCATTTTTGTACACATTGAACATCGGATTGTTTTGTACAGCGTATTTCCACACGTACATGCTCATTTTGTTGGTTTAATGTTGCCCCAAAAAGGAAACTAGCACAGTCACGCTACATTTACTTGGTTATTTTAATTCCTTCATGATTCACAAATGTGTTGCTAGGTCAGGGCAGAGTTAGGGTAAGGTCCTGAAAAATAATTTTGTTTTAAGCATGTCATTTGCATTTTGCAATGTGTTCAAGTTGTCTAGAGAACATATGATGAAGAACTACATATTAAAATATTTGATGCCATAAATTATTTTTGTCCATCAAAAGTTACGAATGAAGCCTTTAAGAAAATGTCACATCAATGCATGCTTTGTTTGACCTTATTTTCAGTTGCGAACCAGCCTTTACCAATTTGAAGTATCGAGCTTCAGCGGACAAGGATATTTGAAATAAAAGAATGATATAAGTTGTTGCTACCTTGTTTGGCGTCCAACAATAAAGGATAGAGCAACGTCGATCTGGCGCTGCTCAGTGGCTGCCGGGCTCACGATCAATTGGGCAAAAAGAATTTCCGTTTCGGTTTAATAAAATTTGGAGTGGACTATTAGGCTATTATTATCATTAAACTTGATGATACTATGGGGTTACTAAACAATATCTTAAGTGTATTGTATGTGAAAGACGTAATAATTAGTATGTTCATAGAGAATTATAATATTTAGGATATAAGAATACTAGCAGTATTTCTGTAGAACGATGATTTCTTTTTCTTTTTTTTGCATATTTACATTTCAATTCTCACGCACTTGTATAAATATGATGAAAATAATATGATGGTATTAATGATTTATGTGATGAAGGCATATGATAGGCAACAGTGATACGATGTATGAGACAAATACATTGATGTACACCGGTACACTGAAAATGATACGATAAATACATTGATGTATTACACTGACAAAATAATTTTTGAAAATAACTGATGTAAACTTTTCCTGTCACTATCTATTGTGAGGTGTATGTTTTTGATGCAATGATGTAAAAGAAATATAACTTTTTTTTCTCTCTCTTCTGTAATTAATGCGTGATAAGAGTGACTTGGTGAATGACGAGCTTACTAATGAGTTTGTCGGAACTCTGTCGGTGGATATTATGTGAAAGATTTAAGTTTTTTCTGTTTTTTTGCTAGTTTTTTTCATTTCTTCAACCTTTTTCTTATTGATTTTCTGTAAGTTGTCAAGATGCTGTGTAGACTACGATATGAGAAACAAAATGCACTTAAATGGGTTCAATAAAAAAAGAAAAATATGACCAAGTTAAATCCGAGTCGCAAGTTGTTGTATATGTTGTGGTATCGTGGTGTTTTGTGAATTTGATATGAACGAGCAGATCAGTCGGACTGCTGAGGAAGACACCAGACAGACACCAGACAGACATCAGAGAGACACCAGAGAGACACCAGAGAGACACCAGACAGACACCAGAGAGACACCAGACAGACACCAGAGAGACACCAGACAGACACCAGACAGACACCAGACAGACACCAGACAGACACCAGACAGACACCAGGGCCCTGTCTTATAAAGAGTTACGAGAGTCCTCCAATCAATCTCAAGTTGCAGTCTCCTATCTCTCATGTACATAGTTGCGATTGATATCGTTTGCAAATAAGTTGCGATTGATATCAATTCTTTAATATAAGACGGGCCTAGATGAAACAATAAAAAATTTATATGATTCTGAATGGCCAAAATCAGTCAATTTGGAGTTTATTTGGCGGTCTGACTGAGATATGACATAAGTTGAGTGTATGGAGAGCAAAAAAAAATAGAGAAACGAGTATGAGAGTGTGAACAAAAATAAGAAAATATGAATTTATCAAACTTGATATGGGGCTTTCAAGCTGGCAGTGTCTCTGTGATGTTTTGTTTTACAATTCTCCCATCTTTTTACCATGTATATTGGGTAATTATAATTCTACAAATTTCTTTTTAAAGTACATTCTATGATAGACGGTGTTCTTTTCAAGAGGGCAAACAAAAGGTATTCATGAAGCCCCTCCATCACTTTGAGAGTGATTATTCTAAACTGCAAAAAGTGGGACTTCTCCATGTTTAAAAGATCAGTGGATATTTGGGGGGGGGGGGGGGGGTCATTTGTACAATATACTATCTATGAACTGGTCTACAGTTGCCTGAACGAGACTCACCAAAACCATACAATTTGTTTAAAGGGGAAGTTCACCCTGATATTAAGTTGGTTTTAATAGAAGCAGAAAATGAGAGAAACGGGTCTGTAAAAGTTTGAGAAAAAAACAATTAAAATAAGAAAGTTATGAATTTTTGAATGTGTGATCAGTCAAACACAAATTACTCTGTGACGAATTTTGTAAGCTCCCTTCCCATTTACCCTGTATTTGAAAGCTTCAAAATTAGTATTCTCCCTTGTATAAAACAATCTATTCCATCATCAATAACTAAGAAAACGAAATTTGTCTGTACAGAGTATGTTGGAGAGATTCACAAGTGTTCATAACTTTCCTATTTTTAATTGGATATTGGTCAAAATTTCACTAATTTGTTTCTCTCATTTTTCTGCTTGATAAAAATACCCAACTTAATAGTTGGATGGACTTCCCCTTTGAAACCACATACTGCAAAAGGCATAGAATACATAAAATCATGCATTTACAAGTATGATTCTTGTTCTCATAATTTATTATCTCATACACGTATATCTGGAGACAGCACCATTCAACTTTACATTCATATCTTCTTATACAATCGAATAAAAAGAATATACCAATTCCATAATTTCTCTTTCTCTGTTACAATATATACAAACAATTGAACACACAATCGTACAATACATCATTAGCTTCTTGTTGAAGTATACATAGTCATCGAAATAAGAACAATATAAATATTGCGTACTTTCTTGAGAGTTCAAATATAAATTTGGCATTTCATTATTCTTAATTCATTGTTTCATTCCCTTGAAGTTGATTGTATTGTACAGAAGCTTTTACAAATTTAAGAATGTATAAATACTATCATTTTGTGTTCATGGAATATTGAAGTACTTGAATACTGCTCAAAGAATATCTAAGATTGGAAGGAGAAGAAAATGGGAGGATTGGAATTTCAATAAATCCCACGCTGAGATGATGGAACTCTCACATTGTGGGCAGAAGATAAAAGCCCAGTCCATGATAATAGTAACAGAAAATTGGGCTGCTTTTTATCAAAATTGACACGTTATATGTGAATCCTGCTGATTTCAAAAGATACAAATATAGAAATATTAAGGCAACATTGCCATCATACGTCACATGTTTCAAAATATACTTCTATTCTCTCTTGTAGTATGCAAAAATAAACAGAACTTCTGTTAATATTTAAAAGAATTAGAGCGCAAACACCATTCTTCAAAGCATATACACTGCTTGATAATACTTTATATTCATCATTTGTTATCTCTAGTTCTGCGTCTGTAGGCATTTGAAAGTTTACCTCATATTCTACAGGTGGTTTCCATAAAATTTTCATGGTTTATACATATCAGAAATTCTTTGATTACTGAACAATTACAAAGATAAAACTGCATTTTTTTGTGGAAAAAAGGAATCCAACAACAGAAAAAGGCAATAGCAATGAAACGATTATTAGTTGGCATTTTTTAATTTATTTATTTCTGACTTTTATACATTTTCACCAATAGTGGTGTTCTTCCAAAAACAAACAAGAAAACAAGAAAAACATGTTTATTTGAGCTTTCTCATTATATACTGTCTATATGTTTGGCCCCATTCTTTTTTGGACTTAATTTAAGTTTTCCATCTTTTGCTGCATAGATTTAACAAGAATTTCATACATGTAAAGCATACATTTACTCACAAAATATGTGGCATTCAAGTCTAATTCAACTTGGCTAGTTTAAAAACTTCAGAAGAAACTTTGGACTATCTTATTTTACACAAATAACTTCATATGAAGGAGCTGCAATGCAACGATCTTCAACATACATCACTAGTTCTGAATACCAGCCCATATAAAGTACATATCAATAGATGACCTTGTTGAGGTCATCATATAATGGATGTGACATGAGATGACCTTCATGACGGCGGTCAAAGGGTCATGTTTAACGATTCTGGGCTGATTCAGCTGCTGCCACCATACCACTGAATAGAGAGTTGGGATTGGCGAGGAGGTTGCTTGGCTTATCAAACTCCGCAACCTACAGATGAGAAAAAAAAGTATAAGAAAGAAAAATATTTGTTAGCGAGTTTAATACAATATATGTTTCCCTACAGTAATATTATATTTGTTTATCCACCCTTAGCTAGCATACGTTTAATCAAACATTCTCTGGGATTCAAGTCCAATTCAACTTGGCTAGTTTCAACATATATAGAGCATATATGTATATATAAGCTGTTTAGAAATAGAGTATTATCAAGTTAAAAATGCATTATCACAAAGAGTCTTACAAGAAACTATTAAAAAACCAATAAAAAGAGGACAATTTCCTCCAACTTTACGATCACTCCTTCCCCTCCCCCCAAGAGACTGGTGACTCTTTCTTACCATTCCATCGTCCATAACCAGTACTTTATCTGAATCGAGGATGGTGTTGAGTCTGTGTGCAACTGTGAGCATGGTACAATCTTTGAACTCTTCTCTAATTGTCTGCTGGATCAAGGAATCTGTCTCCGTATCGATAGCTGCTGTAGCCTCATCCAACATCAAGATCTGAAGAGAAAAAAAGACAATGTCAGGCTTAAAAATAGGACAAAACAGTATATGTATGGGCAGTCATGTCCCCATTTCACGTCCAAATAATTCTGTATCACATTAGTTTCTTTCCTGTACCCAGTTTGAAGTACTTTTATTAACTTAAGTTAATCAATGTTTCATATCTCATTGAATCGTTAATACAGTATAAACCAGAAAGAACGCTTTGTTCCAGTAAAATGTCCTACAAACTATGACAAATTCTTACGGAGAAAAGTCATTTCCATATGCAGCCACTGTTTTATGGAATAACTTGTACAAATTGAAATAAAGTGTACTTCATTATACTTCAATCAATGATGATTCCTACAATCTTATATTGAAGAATTTTTTCTTGATTTTATCTTGGTACCTTGACTGCTAATTTAAGTACCTATTAGGAATTGTTAATATCTTGATATCTTCTATTGTGAATATGAGAGTATGAATGAAATACAATCGATTCCTTTTTTTTTACCCATCACTAATTTGTGATCTTTGAACGAACTCTCTTCCGAACCCTATACACATCACTTTTCAAAAAGTAGCGATTTAATTATATTCAAAGAAAAAATCTGCCCATCAAGAAGATTAAGTTTTCCAGAAACATAAATCCATAACAGTCATTCTCATTCTCATTCTCTTCACTCAGATTTTAAGATGAGATGAGATGTGAAGAAGATGTTAATGAGATTGAAAGAAAGCTAACGTCCTTCTACCTCCAATGCCTTACCTTACTGCCTCTCAGCAGAGCCCTCGCCATACACATGAGCTGCCTCTCTCCTACTGAGAAGTTATCGCCACCTTCTGTTACCGGAGCTTCTAACTGACTCTCAAGCGCACTGATCTATAATGAAGAAAACAGACATAAAATTACCGCTTGTTGAAGTGCTGTAGATATAATTGTGCATGTACTTGTCAATTAACATTTACTGTACAGACAATGCATTGTAATACCCTGGTTTACTAACATAAATGGCTTACTAAATAAATGGTTTATTAATATAAATGGTTTACAAACATAACTGGTCCTTGCAGCCATCAGGCGACAGAAGAAATTGATTTAATTAAATTTAATTGAGGAACTTAACATTAATCTTGATCTAAGGAGACACAAACGAAAACAACTAACATATTCAAATTTAAAGCATAATTTTTCAACAAAGTTTGTTTATGACAACATGGAGCTTGCCCGAGGTATGCCCGACACATCAACAAGTAATGTATACCGATCAGATTCTCAGTATTGCAATAATAGTTATTAAAAAAAAAAAAAAAAAAAAAAATTCAATCCCACCGCTGCCACCATTTTATTGCCACGTTGCAATTGTAATTGTAATCGTGATTGTAACTTTTCTTACAAATTTGAATATTGTTGTGATTGTGTTGCTGAAATCGTGACTAATTATAGCTGGAATTGAATTTTCAATCCCACCGCTGCCACCATTTTATAGACACGTTACCAAAATACCAGTTGTAAGAAAGTCAAGTGTCATCAGACAACATAGCGAAGAAAACATGCCCTAACCAATGTTTCTGGTCTGGTTCTCTAGCAATTTACAGGTATATATTTGGTAATAAAAGGGGTAGTGTATGAATATATGATGGCATATATTGGGCTATTTATAACTGAAATAGAACCATTGTGGCGAAGAGACAAGAATGTTGATGGTTTCTTACCCTGTCCTTCATGTAGGATCTCTCCAGAGCCTCCCAGAGCTCTTTGTCACCGTGCTCATTGAAAGGATCCAAATTATACCTGCAGAAGAAGAAGAGCAAATCAAAGTTATCAATCTTCTGATCTGGGGAGAGACATGTGTTAAAAGATGATGACGTAGATCCTAATCAAATGATTGGTTGAGAGCGTACATGTGACCAGGCATTTATTTTGACTAACACATAATTTTGATAACAACTGTTCATTATCAAATGCTAATGACTGGTCATTAGTAAAATCATGTTATAAAACAAATAAAACAATCTTAGAAAACAACACATCTTATTTTTCGGTCATTAGTAAAATTACCCACATTCGGTACCTTCAACACAGTCCAAACACCCTCAGCTATCGCATCGGGCGTGTTAGACTGTTCCAAAGGCGACTTGGGTGATTGTTGCACTTTTGTACATGATGGTAAAAAATCGGTCTAATAGCCTACCTGACTGTTCCGATGAAGAGAACAGGGTCTTGAGGGATGATGGAGAGCTTAGAACGAAGATCGTGAAGACCGATCTGCTTTACGTCGATTCCGTCAATGATGATCTGCCCACTGGCGCCCTCTACCAATCGGAACAAGGCAACTCCAAGGGTCGATTTACCTGCGAGCCAAAGGGACATAAGTATGAATGTATGGAATTAATCACAACTCATGAAGAAGTATTTTAAAATAACACATAAATGCATACCTCAAGAGTTCAATCAAAACAACATGTATAATAAAGTACAGGGAAACAGCTCCCAACTTTATTGTATGTATAACATATGAGCAAGAAATAAACAATTCTACAGAAAATGTTGATGATGATGATCCACAGCACTTGTATGGCGCCATTTATTTGTTTCAAATATTCAAAGGCGCCCGCTCCTCCAATAGTCATGGACTACAAATTTGCTTTAAAAGATGGGTTTTGAAACCTGACTTAAAGCTTTCTAGCTTGTTGTTGTCGCAAAGAATAGGAGGGAGGGAGTTCCAGAGGCGTGGAGCAACTGTTATGTAAGTCTATACCCTCTGTGCCATGTTATTAGAACTCCAGCCCTATCAAATACCTCTTCAAAATTATCATTTGCTGCGAGCCAAAATGGAGCCAAAATCAACATTGTATACAATAAACTGAATTAATACCCTGCTTATTCAAGAATTTATGATTCCATATCGTACCTGATCCTGTCCTGCCCACGATGCCAACCTTCTCATTGGGTTTGACGACGAGCTTGACGCCCTTCAACACAAGAGGGAGCCCATCCCTGTAGCGCATCTTGAAGTCTCTGAACTCTATCTGACCCTGATCTGGCCATTGCTTGGCCGGGCGTTTGTTCTTGATTACCCTGGGTGCCTCTGCAACAAGATTCTGTGTGGAGATAATGAACAATAATAATAATAATAATAGTAATATACCGCTCTTACATCGCGCTTAAAGGCACACTGTCCTACTTGTAGCTACTTGCTCCCTCTAAATAGAAAACTTCCCCACTCGGTGCCTGTTGGTCCCCAATGATCCTCTTTTTCTTTTTAAATGAGAGCTGAGTTAATGAGATAGCCACCTGTCACAGTGACCTCGCTGGGTCGCTGGGTGGTCTAATCCCTTCTGGCTTAAGTAGTAAAGCCTGCCTTTAATACATCTACGATGTCTCTAATCGCTTTACAGACATACTATTACCCTGGACATTGGATTCAATACTTAAAGGAAACCAAAACCTTCATTAAATTACTTTTATTGTAAAGTTTAAAAGATTTGAATAAAATCAGTGAAAATTTGAACAAAATCGGGCAAGGAATAAGAAAGTTAGAGCTTTTTTAAATGACTAGTCACTAGAGGGCGGTATTTAATTTGATGACATCATCTGTGAACAACTCTCCTTTTGTACATAACATTTCACAATTTTTTGTTTTCTTCGTATTTATTTGTGTTCTTGATCCGACTTCATAACATGTGAAGTAGAATATTATTTTGCATTCTATATCTTGCTTTCAGGGGAGTACATTATCTCAATCACAAGAAAGAAGGAAAAACATGAAATTTGATGTACAAAAGGCATGGAGAGTTGTCCACAGATGATGTCATCAAATTGAATACCGCCCTCTAGTGACTAGTAATTTCAAAAAGCTCTTACTTCCTTATTCCTTGCCCGATTTTGTTCAAATTTTCACTGATATTTTTCAAATATCTTAAACTTTACAATAAAAGTAACTTAGTATGAAGGTTTTGGTTTCCTTTAACTGCACACACTGTTTGCACAAGATTAAGGAAGGTCGAATAAAGGTGGTGACATGAACTTTAACCCGGCAACCTTTTACAGCAAAAATAAGGAATATCTCAAGGCAAAATCATGAATATAGTCTATTTTTTTATTTTCACACAGAATATTTCAGAAAAAGAGGAGAATCTAGGTTATAGAATAGCTTGAAGACCAAAAATAGGAATTGTTGGCAGTGTTTAAAAGTATGAATTCGCTTCCTTTATATTAAATAGAAAGCATTGCAAAATATATTTTCATTTTCTGATGTGTAGTTATTTGGTATAACAATTTACTTTTATAGGGGGGCGGGGAGCACAAACTAGTTTGTACTAGTACTTTCACATCAGAAAGTACTTTTATGGAATTCTAAAGATAAATCATATATAATTACGGAAGTGAACTGGTATACATGTATCTAGAATTAGAAAATATCTTTAATATATTAATATGAGTGGAATTGAAAAAAGATTTGAAAATTCCCTCTTACCTTCATGTAGCTCTGGATTCTTTCTACTGATGTGAAGCGAGCTTCTGTTTCTGAGGCCATGAGAACCAACATCTGGAACATACCCGTCAACTGTGAACGGAACAAAATGAATACAGTTAAAAAATGTTTGAATTGAATCAAGAATTTGCTTTTTATCAAGTACATGTAGTGCGCCTTAGTGAGTCAAAGAGTTCATGATTATGTTATGTTCCCACCTATCGCATTAAGGAACAATTTCAACTTATTTTATTCCTTGTTAAAGCTATACTTGCAATTTTTTCCAAAACGTGGTACAGAAACATCTCCATCCTATGGATATATATATATTGCAATTTCATCAATGTGAAGTATAGATGCGTAATCAAATATGATGGCATTCATCTTCTTATAAGTATGAAATATCAATGATATTTCCATTGGAATAACATTTCATAGTGTGCCAACCTCTGATCTGGGGGGTATTTCACAAAGATCCTAAGTCAAACTTAACTCTAGGTTGGATATAAAAATTATGGAGAGCCATTTGTAGCCTTAAAATAAAATATATTCAAAAGCGAAAATTCAAGTATTTAGACTTTTTATAATTTCACATCAAGAACATGAAATTTCCTTGATAATAGAAAATATGAATGATTTGAATCAACATTTTATGCCTTGTGAAATAAGTTTTACAACATATTTTTTCACAGATGGTAACGGCTTTCCATAATTGTTAAGTCCAACTTAGAGATAAGTTCAACTTAGGATCTTTGTGAAACACCCCCCTGTATAGGCCTACTCATTGAAAAATACACCGTATCAACAATTATTTATCAATCAATTACCTGAACGGTGTATGACACAGCAAGACCTGCCGTTGCAGAATCGATCTCACCGTGGTACAAGACCACAAGGAGATGAGCGACGAAAGCGAGAAGGATGACAAGAGTCTCCAGCCTCACGCCAGCCCACCGAGCAGACATCCTGAAGAACATGTACGGCAGGGCGTTCCCGTCGAGCAGCATGCGGAACCTGACGATGAAGTCGTCCGTCTTGTTGTAGGCGTGGATCGTGGAGAGGCCTTGGACGGTGGCGGAGATGTGCGAGAACCACGGCGAGCGGGTGATGTTCTCGATCCGCTTGAGATCGCGGATGCCCTTGCGGTAGTAGCGCAGGATGATGATGAAGATGATGAAGGTCGGGATGATGATTGCGATGAAGATGGGGAAGATGATGCAGATCACGATGAGGGCGAAGGAGACGAGGAAGATGTTTTGGAGGAAGAGTTCAAGGTTGAAAGGCAACAGCACATCAACTGCAAGAAAGGAATAGTTAATTGGATTAGTATTAATGCTGATATAACAACTTCCATTCTAATAAGCATTCTCTTTGGTTGTCATGGTGTTGAGTATAGACAATGCTTGACTGGAGGACAGTGATCTGTGAATAATGAGCTGAAATGTTCAATCCCACCACTGCCACCGGAAACTGGCCTTTAAAAAGTGAGTGAGCAGCATAAGCGCATGCCTAGTAGGTTGTTATTATTTCTGCTAGGATGTACTTAGTATAGATTTCCTGAGATTCCTTGACAACACAGATAACACATATTCAATTGTTTTCTAGCTATATATAATTCAATTTTTAAGATCCATATTGTATGCATTGTTGAAATGTTTGCATTTCCAAATCATCTTTTCATTCCTAAAAGCTAGTTTACATAGCGTTCCATTCTTCAAAATGCTCTTGAGTTTTTGAATTAGATTGTTTTTCTTAAAAAGACGGTTCCATTTAGTAGATACATGCCATGACAAAGAAAGATATTCACCTTCGTCCAAATCTTTGGAGAATCTGTTGAGAATACGACCAGTGGGCGTGGTATCGAAGAAACTCATCGGTGAGCGGAAGACGTTGATGAAGACAGTGTCGTGCATGTGAGAGGCAGCTTTCAGCGTTACCTGGCAAGAAGCAAAAGGACAGGTGGATTCATAGATAATATAATTATCTCACAGAAATGATTGCTGCTTTTTATTTCTCTTAAAGGCATCGTTTAACAATGTTAAATCTGTGATACATAGCCCTACGTGTTATCAGTGTCTGTGATATGGTGTAATATTGAAGCCCTAAAAATTGTGCTTCAAGATGATCATGAAGTGCCTCAAAAAAGTAAAAATATTTGAATGACCGGTTTTACCATACTCATTTTCCCCAATAGACTGTAGTGTAATAAAAACCGTTGGAAAAACGTTTTTTTTAATTTAGATTTCAAATCATAAATATCTTGATAACCAGATACCGGCAGGCGATCATCTTGTTAAAGTCATGGGATTCCTGACTGGCCTAAAGGTTTATAATTATGATTTCAGAATCTGAGGAATGTTACTGAGTCAATAATAACCAAAGGTTAGAGTCTGAGCTCATCAAGTCAAGTAAATTTGGAGCACATACACTGGATATCTTGAGCATAAGAATCTGCTTTGGATACTCAAGAATCTTGTACATGGAATAACACAGTGCCATCTTGACCACAATTTAAAAAAAATAAAATATGTATAGTTGAGAATTAAAAAAGTACCAAACAGAGTATATTGTTAATCCCATTTTGTGATTTGACTGGGGGTTATATGAAGATACAAAATTATTAGTCAATATCTCCTTGTGCCTTGTTTGTAAATTACAGATTAAGAGTTCTATAACTTCAAACACTAAACGCATCATGACTGACATCAATATAATAATAATAATAAATTGTTTCTTTTATAGCGCTATATCCAATTTAGATTTGATCAAAGCGCTTCACAAAATAAATAAATCAATGAGTTAAAACTCAACAACAAAAATGATTGAAAATGTAATGCAATTAAATACAATGTAAATACCGGTAGGTGTGTTTTAAGATGCTTCTTAAATAATTCAACTGACACTTTTCATAACAGGCAATACTGACAGGGACCAATATTGAAGCTATTCAATATATTCTTGCAATGAATATTCACAACCATGGAAATATATAGCATGATATGATTCCAGCAAGTTCTTAGATTACAATGCCATTCTCATTATGAAAGTAAATCTTGTTAAGTGTGAAATAAAAAATGAAATATCACCTACCTTCATAAAGACAAGACTCTTGAATGCTCCGAACATCATGATAACAATGAGAGAGAGGCCGTAGATCAACTGATATTTCTGAGCGTCAGGATTCAAACCAATGTCACCGTCAGGGTCAGTCTGTGGGGGTCAAGAAAACAATGCATACATTAGCATTAGAATGCATACACTAGCATAATAATGCATACATTAGCATTAGAATGCTCAAATGAAACCTGCACTAAGATTGTCCGTTCATGCAGAACCAGAAGGGGCTTTAACTTTGTCTTAGAGTATATAAGCTAATTGGTTGGTCGTTTTGTGGAATCTGAAATATTTCCCCCCTCCCCCTCCCATAGATATTGTTCATGGGAAGGAAATTTTCAGAGCTCCATTGACCGAACTTGTGTACACATGCCGCAACTATCTGTCTCAATGTGCTATGGTCTACCCTTGCCCCCTACCTATCCTAAATTACCACTTCCATTATCCATAGTACTACTCTACCCTAGCCCCTACTCATGTACTTTGCCCCTATATACTCTCCTCTGTACCCTCACTCACTTCCATCATTAGCCGTGCATGTACCAATGCCCCTACCCCCCCCCCCCCCCCCTTAACCCAACTCCTCAAGAACTATTTACCATTTACCTTAACCAGCTAGTAGCAATATTACACTATCCGACTAATCTACCATTGCCTCTATATACCCTCCCCTTAACCCTCATTCCACATACATATTGTTGAGTGTGATAGAATATACTAGTGCTATCTCACATACCCATACCATGCACTAGCCTAACAATCAATGCACCTGCCCCCCCCCCCCCTCTGAAAAACCCTTTCCACACCCCTACCACCTCAACAACTTACCCCCATTCCCTTGAGTGAGGCAGTGAAAGGGGTACACACCGTCTACCAGCCCTCCCCATCTAACATTCCCCATAACAGATATATTACCACGCCCCTCCCGAGGCCTACGACCCCCTCATCCCCATCCCTATCCCTACCACTTCCTGGGGCCCATTTCACAAAGCATTTTTTTCAATGACAAACGACATAAATCAGTGACAAATCTGCCGATAACCAATCAGAAGCAAGGATTTCAGTAGCTTATGACAAAAACTGTCATTTGTCACTGATGACAAGTATTGTGAAACATCTCCCTGCACTTACCCCGTTTCCTTGGTTAAGCCAGTAAGTGAGGTACATGTTGTTGAGTGTAATGGAGCCAAACATGAGGATAAAACAGAAGAGTACGAGGAATCCCATGTGATAGCCGCCCATCGATTTGATGTAGGTGCCGTAGGTGCCCCAGCCAACAGATTTTGTGCTCTTATCCTCCGAAGACATCAGTTTACCTAAAAGGAAGCAGAAGGCAATCATGCTTTAAAGGGATCATCCAGTGACTTTGTTCACGAAGACACCGTCCACGGACATAAGCTGGTCGTGGTGACCGCGTTCAACGATGCGGCCGTCCATCATCGTCATAAATGTCTTGATAATCAGACAGGCGATCGGCTTGTAAAAGTCATGGGATTCCTGGACTGACCTTAAGATTTATAATTATGATAGCAGCATGAGCTAAATCCAGGATTTTGTTTCAGAATCTGAGGCAATGTTACTGATCGAGTCACATTAAAGTGACCTTTCCTTCCCTTAAAGCTTATCTGCTGTAGTTTACAGGATGGATTAGACCGCTCTGCAAGGTCACTGGACAGGTGGTTATCTCATCAACTCAGCTCTCAGTTAACATAAGAAAAAGAGGATCATGGGGGACCAATGGTCACCGATTAGGCATTGTTTGTTATATAGAGGGAGCAAGTAGCTACCAGTAGTGCAGTGGGCCTTTAAAGCATCACAAATCATACCCCCCTTCACACTCACCATCAGAGTCTGCTACAGCTGGTTCTGGATCCGGAGCCTCAAAAATGTAAAAATCTTTGATTGACTGGTTTTACCATACTCATTTTCCCCCAATAGACTGTAGTGATATAAAAACCGCCACTCACCATCAGTGACTGCTACAGCTGGTTCTGGATCCGGAGCCGCGTCCGCGATGAAGCTGGACGCCCTGGACCGAGAGCTAAGCTGGGATTGCGCCCTCTCTCGTCTCTCCACCATCGATTCCTCCTGCTCCGGCATGTCCTCATCGGCCTCGGGGTTCTCAAGGTCTTCCAGGTCCGCCGCCTCCTGCTTGGAGTGGAAGGTGTTGATCAGGTTTGCGTAGACGCCGTCCACGGACATGAGCTCGTCGTGGTGACCGCGCTCGACGATGCGGCCGTCCATCATTGTCATGACGAGGTCACAGTCCTTCAAGTACTGTTAGTGCAAAAAATGAGTCATGCATGAGTGTTGTTATACAGTAGGCTTGAGGGTGCACCATGTGTGAGAGAGAGAGAGAGAGGATTGAGGAGTCCTTAAAAGGACTTTTGGTAATCTTTCTTGAGGATGTGTAGTCCTGAAAAGGACTGTTTGTCTAGCCTTAAAAAAAGACTGTTGGTTATCTTTCTTAGCTTATAGTTCTAAGGAGAACTATAGCGCTTGGAGAGGATGAGTGGCAGGAGTGGCTCGAGTGTTGTTGTTGTTTTTTGTGTAGTGGCAATCAGTCAAGAACCGTCTATCACCAACGCCTTTTTTTTAAATATTAATTTCTTTCTTTCTCTTTTTTCTCTTTTTTAAATATATAATGTGGATAACAGTATAAAAACTAAAATACAGGCTTCTCTCTCTTTTTCTTTTTGCCCCCTTTCTATGAAAAAAAAAGAAAAGAGGAAAGGGTGTTTTTTGATATATTGTCAAAGTTCTATAATAATCCAGTTAAGTCAATAATCAAAGAAAAAAAGTAAAAGTGCTTTCTACACAGTAAAAAAGTGGAAAAGCTTCATAATTTACAAATAATCACACTTGTGCTGTTCTAAAGCACAGACAAAATGAAAGTAAAGTTTAATTAACTGTTGCAATCAAATTCTTTTAAGCCCTGCCCAGTTATACCGTTCTAGTTCGACCATACGTCCACACACAAGACATTCTGTGATTCTTTATCGAGTTCCAGTTAAAAAACGATGCCCAGACCCACGTTTCGTTATACGACGTATTGTTAGTAAGCGTACACACACACAATTTCATCATATAACTATCCCGAAACGGTATACTGTTACAAGATAGTTATACAAATTTGTTGAGTGTGGATACGGGGAAAGAATCTTACTTGAAGTTGATGAGTAACAAAGAGTACAGTCTTTCCCTTGAGGGCAGTGCTGATGCAATGTGTGAAGATATGAAGACCAACATGGGCGTCCACGGCACTGAGAGGGTCGTCAAGGAGATAGATGTCACGGTCTGAGTATAGCGCCCTCGCCAGACTGATACGTTGCTTCTGTCCTCCGCTCATGTTGATACCACGTTCTCCAATCTGCATTGAACAAAAAATCGGACAAGCTGATAATATACAGTAGGCTTACGGTTGCACCATGTGAGTGAGGGGGAAGGATTGGGGAAGTCCTGAAAAGGACTGTCTGTATAATCTTTCTTTCTTGAGAGTGTGTGTAGTCCTGAAAAGGACTGTTGGTTCGACGTTTCGAACAGGTTTATTATCCATCGTCAGGAGTGTTAAGAACATGGAAAATAAGTCAACCAACTGTGATACCATCTTGAACACCAAATAAAGATGGGATTAGTATGAGATTAATCATAAAACCCATGTAAACACTTCAGTGTTAGGAAAAACATAAGAATGCATCACAAACAGTCTCTGATTTACTACATAGTCCATCCTCCTCCAAAGGCTACTTTTTTAGTCTACCTTGAGTACTCTGTACAAACCTGTTCTATGTTGATATATATAATTTGATCTCAATAAACATGTGAAGAAATGCTTGTTATAAATATTTATGTATGATGTTATCCATGATTTTGTATCTGAATAAAGACTTATTTCAACAACAAAAAACAAAAAACAAATCATATCAACATAAACTAAAATAAATCACCACTGACCTCGGTTTGATCTCCCATTGGTAGAATAGCCAGATCGGGTTTGAGGGAGCAAGCGTCCAAGACCATATCGTATCTGTCCTCGTCAAACGGGATTCCAAAGAGAATATTGTTCTTGACCGTGGCGTTGAAGATCCAGGCCTCCTGGGCGGCGTAGGCGAATGCGCCCTGGACGCAGTTGTCGCCCTCCATGTTGTGCATCTGTCCGAGGATGGCCGAGATGAGGGAGGTTTTGCCCGCTCCGACGGTACCGCAGACGCCGGTCAGTTTACCCTGGGGGAGAATCAAATGAAAAACAGCTGGGTTAGTCGGAATGCTCCCCAGGGAGTGGAGAATGTGCATTACATTGTGTGCGAGCAAGCCTGACCAATCTGATGACCCGAGTAATGATATATCTGTGCTAAGCGCTAAGAGACATTATGTATTAAGCGCTATATGAAAGCGGAATTTTATTAATATTATTATTATACGTTTCATTCCATAAGGTGCTATAGGTTCTGTGGTATAGTGGCACAGCACTTAAACGTCCTTTGTCAAAAAGCTTATCTACATTTGAATAAAAGTGAAATCAATGCAGATTAAACTGAGTAAAAAAAAGTACTTTAGAAATATATGGAAACTGAAACTTTATATAAAACTGTGCACAAAAGGAAAATTTCAAACTAGTTTTCTCAAAAAAAAAGCGTAGCCCGTAACGTTCATATACACATCTCTTTTTTGAGGAGGATCTCTCTCTCTCTCTCTCTCTCTACGTGACATGTCCTGAGACGTTGGCGACCATGGAATGCCACAACCCTCTGTCCCATACTCTATGAAGTAATTCATTAAATTCCTTAAGCTAATCATCCACAGAATCCTCCTTCTACCCCTACTCCTCCTCCCCTCGATTCTTCAAGTCAGTGCATGATTGAGGAGGATACCATTTTCGTTTACCTTTTCCAGAGCAAAGTTGATCCCGAAGAGCACCTTAGAGACCTTGTCGTCAGGAATTTGGCGTCTTGGATGAACTTTGCTCTTCTGGATGAGTTTATCGACGGCAACCGTATCCAGACCGGCCTCGGCCAGGGAGACTGGCTTGGTAGCGATGCTGAATCTCTTGCCTTGTTCGTTGGCCTTCTTACCCGCATCCGCATTGCCATGTGGTTTCTCTGGCTCGATGATGGTGATGGCAGACTTCTTGGAGGGCGCTTCCTCGTCAAGGTCAACCTGGGTGTGGGAAGGAACGCAGACAGAAAAAGAGATGTAATGCGGAACTCCATATTAATCGCTCATCCTGATATGAAACCGTGTTCCTTGATGTCTAACTTCAAGGCATTATTTAACAATTTCCAGTTTTACAAATCTGAGATGCATGGCCCTATGTATGTGGTATCAGCGTCTGTAATATCGTGTAATATTTAAACCCTAAAAAAAATTATGCTTCAAAATGAACATGAAGTGCTTCAAAAAAGTAAATCTTTGAGTGACCGGTTTACCACACTCATTTACTCCAATAGATTGTAGCGTTATAAAAATTGTCGGGAAAACAGTTTTTTAAATTTTGAATTCCAATCATAAATATCTTGATAATCAAACAGGCGATCGGCTTGTAAAAGTAATGGGATTCCTGACTGACCTAAAAGTTATAACTATGATTGCAGCATGAGCTAAATCCAGGATTTAATTTGTTTAGAATCTGAGACAAAGATACCAAATCCCTTTAACGTTAAAATACGCCTTGAACTGACCTGCAGGTTGACCTCCCTTGTATGGACGTACGCCACCTTCCTTTCGTTGTTGTTGGCGCCGTTCTCAATGGCTCTACTCTTCAGTTTGATCTCCTCCTCTTCCTCCTCTTCCTGCTCTCCGCTCTCCAGCCTATCCCAACCGAACACTCCGTTTCGGATGATGACGGCGTACTTATCGTTCCTTGGGAGGATGTCTAGAGGGTTCTGCTCGTCCATCACAAAGACACTCTGCAAAAACAAATGACAGCGATTACCACAATGGCCACTATTTTGATAATGGCTCTTTTTTTATACTCACAATTAGCAACGGATTTGCAATGAACATTATCAAAATTATCATTAACGTCATTAGTTAGACTGACGTACAATATAGCTTGAGGAACAATGGCTCAGTGGTAGGTCCAATATTAGAAAACCAGGTTGATGCATTAATCCTCGTTTCCAAGTCTCTCTGAGAGGACTTATAAAGCCGTTGGTCCCCTGGTTGTTTACGCACATGCATACATATGCTTTCTCAGCAGTCAGGTAATACAAACACACCAACTCTATGTAAGTAGGACTCTCTCTTCCGTTCACACATGGAATACAAGACTACATACCTTTAGCCTACCGAGGGCAATGTTTGCCTCTGCGAGTGATCGGATGGCCCAAGGGGTGGGACCGATCACAGCCCTGAGGGTATTTAGAATGGCCACTAAGGTGAAAGCCTGCAACAGAAGAACAATAAGATAATGCTAACATTTAAAAAATATATTCTTAAATCTGTTCTACATGTATCACACCGATTTGTCTTTTTTAAGGATTTCTTATTGAAGAGAAGTTAAAAATGGTGGGTTACCCGGTATGTCTTCAGTATTCTCTTCTTTCTATTCAATGAAATAGTTGAGGATATATAAGGTCATCCCATTGTACTTCTTAGAGAAATTCAATTTACTTATCATCAAAAGGAATAAAAGGACACAGTGATTTACAGACAAAAGATATCTATATCAAAACAAAGAAAACAACAACATTACAAAAAAGTATTCGGTAATTTGTGTCATATAAAAAAAAGATGAATACACTTATGCAAACTAAAGTACCTGTGCTTAATTGTGCTCATGATTTCTAATTTTTATTAACTCTTATTTATTTGTTGTTATATATTAATATTAAGCACTTTTAATAAAGTATATATATCCCATTTTAAGAGTGTCAAGTCTGACAGACATGATTGCTACACAAGAACCAACAATTATTATTATCATTATCATTGTCAATATTATTATCAGTATTATTATTATTATTATCCTAACCATCATCATCATCTTCATCATCATCATCATCATCATCATCATCATCATCATCATCATCATCATCATTATTATCATCATTATTTTTACTATTTGGTTCAATAAACAAAAGCAATTTCTTAGGCGGGGAATAAAGATCTGTCCACGTATGTAATGATGAAAATAGTACATTTGTGGATGTGAGTGGTTCATCGTAGTCTGAAGAGAGGAAGATGACGATGGTGAGAACGGTTGCAATGTTAGGTGTGATGGGGGAGATGGAGAGACTGAAGCTCTGCATGTAACCAGCCTTCTCCAGCAGAGACCGCTCCAAGTTCCTGATAGCTGCAAAGTCAGGTAAAGAGAGCCGTAATTAATACCTGAAACATCCATAGCTTATATATACATTCAGTCAAACATTAAATGGGAGACTAGGCAGTCAACCTGAATAGAAGGACTATTTAAAGGCATTAGGTATCTTTGCCTCAGATTCTTAACAAAATCCTGGATTTAGCTCATGCTGCAATCAGAGAGGACCTAAATCAGTCGGTCCTCTGGCTGCTTACTATCAAGCATTATGCTTTCTTAGCAGTCAGGTAAAATAACCACCACACTCTTATAAACCTTTAGGTCAGTCAGGAATCCCATGACTTTTACAAGCCGATTGCCTATCTGATTATCAACATATTTATGATTGGAATTAGAAATATCAATTGGTCTACAAGACTGCACACACAACAAATCCGTAGTCCCATCAAGAAATACCCCTCGTCTTCCAGAGAGTCTTCGGTTGAGGGAAATGTAAGATAATGACGTTTCCATATGGGGCTATTGGTTGAAAATGCAGAGCATTACCCCATCGAGAGCCCACTGCTATGCATCATGTGAATGGGACAGTCAATCGAGGGTAAATTAAAATTATTATTACCACTATAACTATTATTATTATTACCTGAAATTGCTTTTGAGAAGGGTACCTCCCAGGCGTACATCTTGATGAGCTTCACGTAGGTCAGTACTTCGTTCATCTTCTGGACGCGTTCATCAGTCACCGAGATACAGCGATCACGGAGGATTGATGTGATCTTACCAAAGATCATCTGTAAGAGGAGGAGAAATGGAAAGGATTAATGAAGTAACATCTTAAAGCCCCACTCTTCTACTTATAGCTACTTGCGCCCTTTATATAGCAAACAATGCCTAATCGGTGACCATTGGTCCTCCATGATCCTCTTTTTCTTATGTTATTTGAGAGCTGATTTGATGAGATAACCACTTGTCAGTGACCTTGCAGAGTGGTCTAATCCCTGCTGTAAACTAGTACAGATGGGCTTTAAAGCATTGTTGTAAAGGTGTTAATTGTGGTCGAGAGGATATGTCACAGGACCATGGATCACATGGTTTCTGGTTCGAGTCCAGCCGCGGCGCTAATGTCCATTCGCAAGACATTGATCTACATTTGCCACTCTCCACCCAGGTGAAGTAAATGGGTACCCGGTAGGAAGAAATTCCTTGAATGCTTTAGGCGCCTTATAATGACAGGTCAGCTACAGTGAGGGTTATAGTATGATTCCTTGTATTAAGCGCAGTAGAGTATATTCATAGTAGCAGCGCTATACAAATTGCCCTTTTATTATCATATGTATGCTTTCATCATTGAGCAGTGGGTCTTTAAGAAAGGGGGAAACAAAATGTGTTTGGCATGATTGACTGAATTTCAATTTGCACTATTTGATGTTACAAAACATAAATGCATGTATATTGAACCTGTAATGGTTTAGAAAAATTGCAATGGATATTCACTTGGGGTCATTCCCTGTTTTTTCGTCTTTTACGCTTCAAATTCATTTGAGTTTTACATAGTATTAAGGAATGGAATTTTTATTTCAGAGATCAACTTAAGACCAAAAGCACCTGATCGGACACACACACACACACACACACACACACACACAAAAAATATTTGAAATGATTGCGTTGCCATGGTTACCAACTAGTACAGTATTTACCTGAAGAGGCAAAACATAAATTGATTGGACAAAAAGAAATATGAAATTCGAAATTATTGCATTGCCATGGTTACCAACTAGTACAGTATTTACCTGAAGAGGCCAAAAGCAATTGATTGGACAAAATGGAAATATGAAATTTGAAAAAATTATGGCGTTGCCATGGTTATCGACTAGTACAGTATTTACCTGAAGAGGCCAGAAGAAGATGAAGGTTAGGAGGACACCACAGATAGCAGCCCAACCGATGATCAGGGACGCTGATACCAGCACGGCGAGGATGAGGACGATGGAGACGAAGAGGAAATTACCGTAGACGCAGACGTCAAAGAGACGCTGGCTGTCGTTAGCGCAGATGTTGACGATCTACAAAGAAAAGGATACGAGTGCAATGATCAAACGTTTTTGTATAGCGCATAACACATTTCAGGCATGAATTGAATGTCTTGGATCGATCTATGCACTTTACCGAACAGAATACAGAAGAAGTGGAAATGGTGTACTTTAAAAATGGTATTTTACAAAGTGCTAATTAATTATGTTTTCAAATCACTTTTGAGCTTCTTGTATGTTTTTATATTTCTAACGTATCCCATATAATAATAATAATAATAATAATAATAATAATAATATTCCACTTTTATAGAGCGCCCAATCCATCGATACAACGATGTATCTAAGCGTTTAACAGATATGTGATTACACCGGTCATCGGATTCAGGTTTACCCACACACAATACATTCTCCACTCCCTGGGGAGCATATCAACAACCCTCTCCTGCACTCCTATCCTGCAGGTTCCTCAGCCTGGCTATATTCTTACCCACACACAATACATTCTCCACTCCCTAGGGAGCATATCAACCTACCTCTCATACACTCCTATCCTGCAGGTTCCTCAGCCTGGCTATCTTCTTACCCATACACAATACATTCTCCACTCCCTGGGGAGCATATCAACCTATCTCTCCTACACTTCTATCCTGCAGGTTCCTCAGCCTGGCTATCTTCTTACCCACACACAATACATTCTCCACTCCCTGGGGAGCATATCAACGTACCTCTCCTACACTCCTATCCTGCAGGTTCCTCAGCCTGGCTATCTTCTTGAAGACAAAGGACAGGATACCACTCCTGAGCCTGGTGGCCGTCCGCATGGAGGTCATCCAGAATACCACGTCACACATGACACGGATGATGTTGACCGCCAGGATACTACAGACCAGGATGTAGCCGCGGGACATGGGAGCCTCCACTTCGTCGCAGAATATGAGCAGCTCTTGAACGAGGAAAGACTGGGAAAGAGACAGCAGCAAAGAGAGATTGTAGATATAAATCTATTTGATTTGATTTGATTTGATTTGATTTATTTATTTCTGTTTGATTTTCTTTTTCTTTTGCAGTTTTTCAAATATGTAACAAACAAAACATTGCAAATTTTACACAATCATGACAAAAGAATATATGTAGAATAAAGAAAGACTGGCTGTAACTAATTGAAACATCAAACAGGAGGGTTGACAAAGTAAGCAAAGCTTGATAGCATGACAACCTTTAATGGATACATAATAATACAAATATGGAGGAAAAAATATTGGTAAAAGGGGAAGAGAGAGAGAGAGAGAAAAAAAGAAGTAAAAAAAGAAATAGGGGGTGTAAAATTAAGATATACAGATGTATGTAGTAGTTGGATTTCAATTTGATATACAAAGATAAAACAAAGAAGATGCACATTATTTAGCAGGTCTGAATAGTTTGAGCTGGGGGCGGGGAGGGGGCGTCTATAACCCATGACCTTCACATGTGACGTTCAGTCAAGTGTATTATAAACCACTTGACGACAACACTTCCACAAGTTAGTTACAAGTACATTGTACTGTTCTAGCCCATAATATACAAGAAATATTTAGGGTTGCTTTTTTGAAGAACAAATAGTCACGTTTACTGATTTTATGCAAATATACATTTCTTCAACAAAATATACTGTTGACCACTCAAAAGCTTGCCAGATGCTTGCCCAACCTAGCATCAACAAAGGTATAGTGAAAGTTAATTTCATTAGTTGATGCCATTATACAAAACAGGTGAATTAAACCGTTTTAACTTGGAAGTTTGGAGAGAGAATCATTCGTAAATCGAAATACCGGGTACGTTAGAAAAACAGGGTAATTCCAGATGTCAACTTACAGAAATGACAATGAGACAACCGGCGTATCCAATAAGAGCAGTGATGATGATGACGAGACGAGTCCGGACAAACTTCAGGGCTATTTTACCCATGCTGACCTTCTCTTGACCGACCTTAGCGACCTCCTCGTCCCACATCTTCTCAAACCTGGGAGAAACGAGATGATAAAATCAATTTACAGTTTCTCACCCCTCATCCCCTTTTTTTTTCAAAAATGAAAGAAAAGAAATGATTGAAATAGTTACAAAAAGAATTTTAGGGCATCTAGATAATGTATTGAATGATTTCTCATTTGCACCATTCACACCACAACTACCACCACCACCATCGTCATCAATCATCATCCTCATCACCATTGTCATCATCGTCACCATCTTCATTGTAATCATCGACATTATTATCATCATTGACAATATCATCATCATCATCATCATCATCATCATCATCATCATCACCCTCATCCTCCTCATCACCACCAACATCATGATTATCATCATATATCTTGTTATCACCAATATTATCAAAATCACCATCATCTTCATCATTAACATCATTACCTACTATCATTTTTATCATCATCATTGTCATCATCAACGTTATTATCGTCATTGTCAACATCATCATCAACATAATCATCCCATCATCATCACTATTATAACCATCATCATCATCAACACTACCACCACCACCACCATCATCCTCACCACCACCACCACCACCACCACCACCACCACCACCACCACCACCACCACCACCACCATTATCCTCCCCACCAACACTGCTACTCATCCCTAAATCTCCTCTCAATTTCATTCCCTACCTCAGTCCATTCAGGTATCCAGAGTCCAGTTCCGATTGGTCGTAGAGATCGTCAAATTCAATATTATTCTTCACTGCTTTCACAAAAAGTTTCGTCAACCAGTTGACAGTCAGGAAGGAGAACAGTCCATAATGGTCGAGGGGGGAGTAGTTCTCTTCTCTGGAAGGACAAATAAAAGAATTCTTAAATTTTACATTGCAATCTTTTTTTTTATACCATTTAAATTTCATGATAATTCTGTATTTAACCAAAAAAATTAAATCATCTTCAATGACTAACTGCATTTCAATTTTCTTTTGTTTAAATGGTCATACAAAAAACATACTTATTTGACTGGACTTTAAATCTTTTCCTCTTCGTTTTCTTACCCTTCTTTCCCCCTTCCTTTTTTCTTATTTGAGGGGGGGGGGGTGGAAGGGGGTTTTAATTAAAAAGAAGAATATTAAGTTTTGAGCAAACATACAATCCCAATTGCAATTTTCGTTTATTCCATTTTATACTTTGTTATTGCATTGGAAATTTACAGCAGGGTCAAATCATGTAAATTGTGTAATAGAATGTACAAATGACAATGATTATCTAAACATAAAGACCTTTATGATATCATTTCATTATCAATAAGAAATATGTGAAGCTTAGCTTGACTCCACCTATCAAATCAGGCTACCATTGCACACTTCAAAATATTTCACAAAAATTAACCCCAGACGCAGCACAAACATAATTACATCATAAAACACTTCTGGAGAGAGCCGACGAGATAAAGTCAGTTTGAGTGCACAAGCACATAGGGAAGGGAGGGCCTCTAATGAACGACCTTTGACCAAATGCTTCACTTTAAAACTAACAATGCATCTTTCCTTAGTGCTCTAGCTACTTATAACCCATTTCTTGTTTGCTCTGTTGATAAAGACTGGAGCTGATTAAGAGCTATTAAGGAAACCTTGTAACTTCTCTCTCAGCCAAAAGTTTCAGAGCCGTTGTTTTAACCCTTATGACCTATTTTGAAGTCACTTGGTGAAGTAATACAGAGTATTATTTGTTTAGAGTATACACACTTTGCCTGTGTAATGCCTTGTGGGTTTATCTCTATATTGGATGGTACAAGAGAGGTTTCAAGATAATGAAATAAAGATAGGAAATTTACAAAGCTTCAATATTGGGTGGAGGATTATATGTTTGACCACAGTTCAGCTTTTAATTGATAGAGGCTGAATTCTACAT